>NW_024871019.1:52500-590000 GCF_019054845.1 Dipodomys spectabilis | reverse complement strand
AGTCAGGGCCTTTCCTGCTTTAGGTTTTGGAAGTCAGGGCCTTTCCTGCTTTAGGTTTTGGAAGTCAGGGCCTTTCCTGCTTTAGGTTTTGGGATCTGGTCTCACATTTTGGGTGGGCCAGCCTTGGACCTTGATCCTCTTTTATCTGTGTCTCCCAAACAGCAAGAATCACAAGCACGTTTTACCACACCGCTCCCTTTCTTGGGAGGCTGACGAGGAGATGGAATAGAAAGAAACTGGTAAGCAGTAGGTTACTTCAGGTTACCTGTCTTGTGTAAGGATTAAGGCAGAGGGAAGAAGTTCTTTACCGTGCCAAGTGAAACTGGCCTGCTTGGGAAATTTGGCTGTGATCTCACCAATCCTGGTTTCTCAGGGGGTGAGATAAACAGGTTCGTTTCAGCTCAGTGAGGTGAGGTGGAATCTTGGCATGAGCGACGCCATCTTGATTTTTAGCCATGATTTTCAGGAGCCAAGTGTAGTCCTTAGTCCACCATGAATAACCTCCCGCAATGCTCATTTAACTTTTCTTATCCTTTTTAATTAAAAAAATGTTTTTTGGGAGGCTGGGAAGGTGGCTCAGTGGTAGAGCGCTTGCCTTGCATGCATGAGGCCCTGGGTTCAATTCCTCAGCACCACATAAGCAAAAATGAAAAAAGCCGGAAATGGCGCTGTGGCTCAAGTGGTAGAGCGCTAGCCTTGAGCTGAAGAGCTGAGGGACAGCGCCCAGGCCCAGAGTTCAGGCCCCACGACCAAACCAAAGAAAAAATGTTTAGCCGGGTGTTGGTGGCTCACACCTGTAATCCTAGCTACTCAGGAGGCTAAGATCTGAGGATCGCGGTTCAAAGCCAGCCCGGGCAGGAGAGACCGTGAGACTCCTCTCTCCAATAAACCACCAGAAAACTGGAAGTGGCGCTGTTGCCTTGAGCTGAAGAGCTGAGGGACAGCGCCCAGGCCCAGAGTTCAAGCCCCACAACCGATAAAAAAAAAAAAAAAAAGTTTTTTGTTCAGTCCTGGAGCTTGAACTCAGAACCTGGGTGCTGTCCTGAGCTTTGGGGCTCAGGGTTGGTGCTCTGCTGCTCGAGCCACAGCGCCTCTGAGCAGCTAGCATGACAAACAGGAGCCACCAGCGCCCAGCTCTTCCTCTGCTCTTTTTTTTTTGGGGGGGGGGGGTCCGGTCGTGGCACCTGAACTCTGGGCCTGGGCACTGTCCCTCAGCTCTTCAGCTCAAGGCTAGCGCTCTACCACTTGAGCCACAGCGCCACTTCCGGCTTTTTTCTTTTTTGCTTATGTGGTGCTGAGGAATCGAACCCAGGGCCTCAGGCATGCAAGGCAAGTGCTCTACCACTTAGCCACCTTCCCAGCCCCTTCCTCTGCTCTTTAAAAGAAGTTCTCCTAGGTTTTTGCTTTTGAGTTGTCAGATTAGGACTGGGAACCTCCCCTGAAATGGAAAGTTCCAGGCTGGCTCGGAGACGCGTGGAGGTCCGGGTCGGGTGGGAGCTGTTGTAACAAATGCCAGTGCAGTGAGGGGCGAGGCGGGCACCGCGCATGTCAGGGCGGGCGCAGGGCAGACAGTGCCGAGCGGCCCGCTCAGGCGGGCACAATCCGCGTGCCCTTGTCAGCACCCTGGCTGTGGGGGCGCGGCGTGCCCTCCGGGCTTGGCACGGGCTCGCTCGAGTTCCAGGGCCAGGCTGGGAAGCCAGGGCAGCAGACACCGGGGGCAGGGCTTTGTCCAGACATGAGAGCTTTTGCACGGGGTGATGGCGGTGGAAGTCTTTGTCAGCAACCTCTGTGGCTCTGGCTATCTGTGTGGTCAGACGCTCAGTTACTTGGGCCTGGTGTCCAGTCTGGTCACACACACACACACACACACACACACACACACACAGAGTCCAGTCTTGGTCACTTTTGTCGCTCATGGTATTTACCTGTGCGAGGAAAAAAGACACACATCTGCTTGATTTTGGAACAGGAACAATAGAAGGTCCAAAACATGAACTGAAATCCGGGTTCCCTGAGAACTTAAATAATAGACACCCCGCTCACCTAACTGTGTAACACTAGAACCACGGAAGGCCCCAAGCCTCGTGTCAGACTTCTATTAGTCAGGAATTGTCTTTATGTGTATGTGTGTACCACTTGAGCCAAATCTCCACTTCTGGCTCTTTTTTTTTGGGGGGGGGAGGGGGGTCGGTCGTGGGGCTTGAACTCTGGGCCTGGGCACTGTCCCTCAGCTCTTCAGCTCAAGGTGAGCGCTCTACCACTTGAGCCACACCACTACTTCCTGTTTTCTGGTGGTTAATTGGAGATAAGAGTCTCAGGAATCTTCTTGCCTGGGCTGGCTTTGAACCATGATCCTCAGATCTCAGCCTCCTGAGTAGCTTAAAATTACAGGCATGAGCCACCGGTGCATGAGCCTGGTTTTTTGTTTTGTTTTTTTTTAAACTGGTCATGGGCCTTGAACTCAGAGCCTAGGTGCTGTCCTTTGAGCTCTTTTTGCTCAAGGCTAGTGCTCTACCACTTTGAGCCACAGTGCAACTTCCTACTTCTGGCTTTTTTGATGGTTAATTGAAGAGTCTCCTAGAGGGCTGGGAATGTGGTTTAGTGGTAGAGTGCTTGCCTCACATGCATGAAGCCCTGGGTTCGATTCCTTAGTACCACATACATAGAAAAAGCCAGAAGTGGCACTGTGGCTCAAGCGGTCGCCTTGAGCACAGAGAGGCTTAGGGACAGAGCTGGGGCCCAGAGTTCAAGCCCCACGACTGGTAAAAGAAAAAAAAAAACAAAGTCTTATGGCGTTTCTTGCCTTGGCTGGCTTTGAACCTTGAGCCTCACATCTCAGCTTCCTGAGTATCTAGGACTATAGGCCTGAGCCACTGGCGCCTGCTTTCTTCTTCATTTAGGAAAGCCTTAGTGGCCTGGAAATTGCTGTGTAGTCCGGATTGGTCAAGAACTGGAACTCTCCCAAGGGTTGGGATTACAGGTTTGCAAGCAGTGCCCCTCCCCTGGCTCACCGTTATTTTTTTCACTTGTCCTAGGGATTTCTCTCCCTGTAGCTCTGAGCTGGACCACAGGGCCCCGTGCATGCCCTCCGTCCCCAGAGGGCTCATGTCTACAAGCTCCTTTCAGGGCAGGCCGGTCCCCACCCGATTTTCCAGTAACACTTGTGCGCCAGAATCTCCAGTCTGCTACTGTACTGTACCACCCACCCCACCACCTGCCACAGGCCAGGCCTGCTGCTCACCCGGAGTGACTGTGAACCGCTCTTCTTGGACCCCTCCCGTCTGCAGAGTCAGTGCAGCCTGAACTCGGCCTGTTACCGAGGAAAAGAGAGAGCTGCCTACATTAGCCAGCAGGACCAAGTGCCTGGGCTTGGGAGTAATGAACCTGACAATAATCCTCTCCGTGTCTTCAGAGTAAACCAAGGCAGATATTTCCAAGATCTTTGCCAGGCACTGGTGGCTCACACCTGTCATCCTAGCTACTCAGGAGGCTGAGACCTGAGGATTGTGGTTTGAAGCCATGAGACTCTTAGGTCCTTATCCAGCAAAAAGCTGGAAATAAGCTCAAATGGCTCAAATGGTAGAGTGCCAGCCTTGAGAAAAAAGTTCAGGGACAGGGCTGGGAAGGTAGCTCAGTGGTAGAGCGCTTGCCTTGCAAGCCTGAGGCCCTGGGTTCGATTCCTCAGCACCACATAAAAAAAAAAAGCCGGAAGTGGCGCTGTGGCTCAAGGGGTAGAGCGCTAGCATTGAGCTGAAGAGCTGAGGGACAGCGCCCAGGCCCAGAGTTCAGGCCCCACGACCGACCCCCCCCCCAAAAAAAAAGTTCAGGGACAGCCCCCAGGCCCTGAGTTAAAGCCCCAGGGGACACATACACACGCACGCACACACACACACAATCGTGCGCGTGTGCGCGCACACAGAAATAAAAGCTCTTCTCTGCATATCCTCAAAGGTAGCAAAACAGAATGAATCACACTGCCAGCCAGAGGAGTCTGTGACCAAGCTGAAGGCTGGCCGAGGGGTCACGGACTCAGCCCCCACCCCAAGGCCTGGCAGAGAGGCTGGCCCCAGCTTGTAGCACAGAACCTTCATTTCAACTCTTTCCCAGCCAGGCCTAACCTACTGTTAGCATTCTGAAAAGCACGGTGGTTGTTAAGGAACAAGACAGCCACAGGCAGATCACAATCTTACACAATTTATTTTTTTTCTTGCCAGAAAAGAGAACCACACCTCATGAATCATCTAACCACTGGTTTTTGTTTGGCTTTTTCTCAGCTCATTTCCTTAGTTCTATCCATTGCCAACTTTTTTTTTTTTTCTTGCTTGAGGAAAAACCTTGCTTTGAATTAATCCCCGTCTCTTTTGTCAAAGCCCGGGATTAACGCAGTCCCTGGGCGCTGAGCGATGTCTTCATCAGCCAGAAAGGAGTGACCTGTTTTGTGATGTCCAGGGCAGCCAGCAAGGGCCACAGAGCCCACACACACTTCACGTGATCCTGTCATCCCAGGTCTCCGTGCCCTGAGGTCACTGGGCCATTCACCCACTTCTGGATGAAGCCAGGAAGGCGACCTAAGGGGGGATATCAAGAAAAAAGAGGGCCGGGAAGGTGGCTCAGTGGTAGCGTGCTTGCCTAGCATGCGTGAATCCCTGGGTTTGATTCCTCAGCACCACCTACACAGAAAAAGCTGGAAGTGGCACTGTGGCTCAAGTGGTAGAGTGCTAGCCTTGAGCAGGCTCAGGCCCTGAGTTCAAGCCCCAGGACTGGCAAAAAAAAAAAAAAGAAAAGCTAAGCTGGGTGCTGGTAGCTCACGCCTGTAATCCTAGCTACTCAGGAGTCTGAGATCTGAGGATCATGGTTCAAAGCAGGCCTGGGCAGAAAAGATCGTGAGACTCTTATCTCCAATAAACCACCAGAAAACCTGAAGTGGTGCTGTAGCTCAGGTGGTAGAGCACTCGCCTTGAGCTGAAGAGCTGAGGGACAGCGTCCAAGCCCAGAGTTCAAGCCCCATGACCGACAAAGAAAAGCTAAGACTTCTTTTCTTTCCTTTTCTCCCTTTCCTTTCCTTCCTTCCCTCCCTCCCTCCCATCCTCTCTCCTTTCCTTCCTTTCTTCTTTTTTGGTGTTGATCCCATGGCATGAACGCAGGGCCCTGGGTACTGTCTTTGAGCTTTAGAGCCTCAAGGCTGGCACTGTGTCACAGCTCTACCTTTAGCTTTTTTGGTGGCTGATTGGAGATAAGAATCTCATAGACTTTCCTGGGGCTGGGAAGGTGGATCAGTGGTAGAGTGCTTGCCTTGCATGCCTAGAGGCTCTGGGTTCGATTCCTTAGCACCACATAAGCAAAAAGAAAAAAGCCGGAAGTGGCGCTGTGGCTCAAGTGGTAGAGCACTAGCCTTGAGCTGAAGAGCTGAGGGACAGCGCCCAGGCCCAGAGTTCAGGCCCCATGACCGAACCCCCCCCCCCAAAAAAAAGAATCTCATAGACTTTCTTGCCTAGCAGGCTTGAACTGTGGTCCTCAAATCCTAGCTTCCTTAGTAGCTAGGATTACAGGCGTGAGCCACCAGGGCCCACTTTTTTCTTTCCTTCTCCCTCCCTTCCTTTTTTCCTTTCTTCTGTTCTTCCTTCTTTCCTTCCTTGCTTTCTTTCCCTGTCTTTCCTCCTTCCTTTCTACAGAATCTCACAACTCAGGCTGGCCTGCAAGTCCCTCCGCAGCCCAGTCCTGCCTTCATCCCCCAGGTGCTCGGATTCCAGGCACGCACCGTCACGCCCGCATGGAAGGTCAGCACTGCAGACTGTCTGTAGCACACTTTAAGACTTCCCCAAACTTCTCCTGTAAACCAGTTTCAGAGGTTTAAGAATGGTGTGATCAGATTTTGGGATGGTATCCGTTTTTCTGCATTAGCCAATTTCTCCTTGCTGTGATAAAGCACCCAGGAAAAGCAACGTCAGAGCGGAAGGGTTTATTTCGGCTCAGAGCTACAGGGGTTTCCGTCCCTCTTGAGTGGGCAAAGGGGAGCAGAGGAGCTCAACATCATGGCGGCCAGGAAGCAGAGAAGGCACGGGCGCTAGCTCCCAAAGGTTTACAAACCACAGAGAAAACAAGCTGGGCGCCAGTGGCTCACGTCTGCATCCTAGCAACTCAGGAGGCTGAGATCTCAGGATCGTGGTTCAAAGCCAGCCTGGGCAGGGAAATCTATGAGACTTTTATCTCCAATTAAAGCCAGAAGACCAGAAGTGGTGCTGTGGCTCAAGTGGTAGAGTGCTCACTTTATGCTGAAGAGCTCAAGGACAGCGCCCAGGCCCCGAGTTCAAGCCCTATGATCAACAACCAAAAAGGAAAAGGACACTTGGTGACTAAACATTCCAATTTGTATCTGTGAAGATGAAATTACAATGGGACATTGAGTCAGTGCTTTTCATTGCTGTGTAGTATTCCATTGCTCAAGTATTCCACATAGATCTCTCTGTTCTAATCCTAACAGATAGGGACATTTGTTCCCAATTGCATTTGAGATGAACCACAAAAGCTTTTGAAGATTCCCCATTGAAGGAATCCAGTCGTGGTGTTCACAAAATCCACAGGTGTTTTGCTCTGGCTCTGTGGTCCAGAAACAATGTTTTTCCTTACTAATCGCATCCCATCCCTACCACCCTGTCTGCTGCCCGCCTGGAAATGTGAAAACATCTAGGGAGAATCTGGGAGGTAATCGCAGCTATTAAAGAAGATGGGGTTGGGGTGTGTGTGTTGGGGGGGGGGGGGTCAAGGGTTTTCCGGAAGCCTCCCTTCCTTTCTGCTTCAGATCTGACTTATGATAACAAAAGCAGCAACAACAACAATAAATAGAAGAACACACAGAGAATTAGGGAATTCTTATTCTTTCCCATCAGGTCTGGAAGAAAGTGCTGAAACTGTGGCTATGGTAGTAAGGCTAGCTCCAGGCTTCAGAAAGTTCTAGCAAGACGGAGCTCCATCTTAGCCCACCCCACTCCTCACTGGCTGGGCTATCTGTGAGCTTTTTTTGCTCAAGGTTAATGTTCTATCACCTGAGCCACAGCTCCATTCCTGACTTTTTCAGTAGTTTATTGGAGATAAGAGCGTCACAGACTTTCCTGCCTGGGCTGGCTTTGAGCCATGATCCTCAGAACTCATCTTTTTTTTTTTTTTTGGGGGGGGTGTCCAGTCGTGGGGCCCGAACTCTGGGCCTGGGCGCTGTCCCTCAGCTCTTCAGCTCAAGGCTAGCGCTCTACCACTTGAGCCACAGTGCCACTTCGGCTTTTTTTTCATTTTGCTTAGGTGGTGCTGAGGAATCGAACCCAGGGCCTCATGCATGCAAGGCAAGCACTCTGCCACTGAGCCACCTTCCCAGTCCCTGAGCTCCATCTTCTTGAGTAGCTAGGAATAGAGAGGCGTGAGCCACCAGCGCCCAGCTGGCTGATTTCTTGAGATGAAGTCTCATTCTTGATGGGGTCTACCTGGAATTGTAGTCCTCAGGACTTGTCTTCCACAGACTGGGGTTACACAGCGTGAGCCAGTCTCCATCCTGAGACAGGGTCTTGCCTAGGGTAGTCCAGATTGGCCCTGAACCTGCTCTGTCACCTAGGCTGGCTTTGAACTCACTGACTCTCCCGCTTCATCCTCTGGAGTGCCGGGATCCCAGGCCTGCACCACCATACCTGGCTGGCTCTGAGCGCTGGGCTGGGTAGCAGGGGTTGCTGACACACACAGCTAGCTGGCTGTAACAAACATCCCCTCGAAGACTGGGAAGAGAACGGAGGGTAAGTAATGTGGAACTACACAGCGGTATGCGAACATGACCGCTCGCGCGGAGAGCTCTTGAACACTGGGTGTGGATGAAAGGGTGGAGGGCTGGAAAGAGGAACAGACAGAGGTGAATCTGGCCAAATTACAATCTGTAGACCTGCGTGCCACCCTGGGGGAACGCTGTGTATGATTAATGGGCACGGAAAAAGGAAACGAATGACTTTGAGTCTATAAAAAGAATCAAATTCTCACTCTGAAAAGGAAAAGGCTTTGTAAGAGAAGCGGGAAGTCCGGTGGGAGGGTGCGGCTATTTTCCAGATTATTGTCCACACCGACTGCGAGCCATTTCTTTTACTGCCTACCACGGGCTTGGGTGTGAAGGACAAGAAGAAGAGTGAGGTTGGGTAGTTCCTTTGTCTCCTACATTTTTTTTTTTTTTGGTACCAGTCCAACGGCTTGAACTCAGGGCCTGGGAGCTGTCCCTGAGCTTTTGCACTCAAGGCTGGTGCTCTACCACTTAAGCCACAGCTCCACCACTTCTGGCTTTTTGGCGGTTCATTGGAGGTAAGTCTCACGGACTTTTCTGCCTGTGCTGGCTTTGAACCTTGATGCTCAGATCTCAGTCTCCTGAGTAGCCGGGATTATAGGTGAGAGCCACCAACACCTGGCAACATTTTCTTTGGAGATTCACTTGGCTTCTTGCATAATCTCCGCTAAAACTTGGTGTCTAGCAGGGACCTTCTGTGGAAAAGCATGATCAGGTTATGGGGCTCTTGAAGTCTGGATGTCCACATGGTTGGGTCCATCCGTGACACCTCTGCTCACCTTCTATTTGCTTTTCATTGGCCAGCACAAGTCACGCGGTCAGGCCCAGCCTCCGTGGTGGCTGTGGTGGTGGTGGTGGGGCGGGGGGAGTCCTTTTCCCACATGGCTAGGAGTAGAATTATGCAACAGGGACAGGGAGAAGTAAGCCATCTCCGAAACAAGCAGAAGTGTTTCTCACAGAGAAAAATCACAGTGTTCGGTCCAGATGCGAGAAAGCCCAGGATGGCTGAGAATAAATGAACTTCAGCTTTTCAACTCAAGAAACCTGAAAAGAAATAACAAACAAGAGCAGCTAGGGGAAGGAATTAATAAAGATAAACCTGATAGCATCAAATAGGAAAACGAAAAGGAAAAACAGAAAAACAATAGACTGAAGTTCTGTGTTGTGACAAGATCGGAACACACAAAGCCTCTGGGAAGTATAACCTCCCCCCCCCCCACACACACACAGAGAAAGATACAATACTTAGGAAGTAAAAACAGGATGCAGAGATTTTAAATTCTTTTATTTTTTCCAACTTGATTAAAAACAATTCTTTTAAACTTTATTCCAATGAATTTGAATATTCAGATCACAGGAGAAAATAATAAATGACCAAAACTGACTTAAGAAAAGCCCTAGTGGGGTGCGAGTGGCTTCTTGTTTGTATTACTAAGGTACCTCAGGAGGCTGAGATCTGGAGGACTGGCATTCTGGACCAACCTAGGTAGAAAAAGTCTATGAGACTCATCTCCATAGTAACCAGCCAAAAGTCAGACTGGAGGCGTGAGCAAGCAAGCCAAGCAAGCATGAGCCGCAGTTGCACAAGGAAACAAAAATGAAAAGGAGGAGGAGGAGAAGGAAGAGGAGGAAAGTCAGCAAATTCTGCCATGAAAAGACCTTTATTATTTTCTGAGTCTAAGAGGAGCTGACTCCAAAATATCAGGAAAACAACAAGCCTTATGTGTATAGTGTATATAACCCCCATTTTAACCTCCAAGTTAAATCCAGAAATCAAAACACATTCAATTTAGAAAGCTGGCTCATCAAAGAAGTCTCTCTCTTCTTTTTTTTCTCTGGCTCTGGGGCTTGAACTCAGTGCCTGGTACTTGCTGTCCTGGAGGTTTTTGTGTTTTTTGTTTTGTTCCCCAAGGCTGGTGTTCAACCCCTTGCGTCGCAGCTTGGCTTACGACTTTTTTGTTTGTAATTTACTGGAGATAAGAGTCTCACAGATAGCCGGGCGCTGGTGGCTCACGCCTGTAATCCTAGCTACTCAGGAGGCTGAGATCTGAGGATCGCAGTTCAAAGCCAGCCCGGGCAGGAAAGACCGTGAGACTCCTATCTCCAATAAACCACCAGAAAACCGGAAGTGGCGCTGTAGCTCAAGTGGTAGAGCGCTTGCCTTGAGCTGAAGAGCTGAGGGACAGCGCCCAGGCCCAGAGTTCAAGCCCCACGACCGACAAAAAAAAAAAAAAAAAAAAAAAAAAGAGTCTCACAGATTTTCCTGCCCAGGCTGGCTTTGAAATATGATCCTCAGACCTCAGTCTCCTGAGTAGCTAGGATGACAGGCGTGATCCGCCAGCTCCCAGCTCAAAGAAGTCTTAATGGCCTGGCATGCATCACAGAACCATGTCCCTCTTACAAAAACTTGGCAAGGGAACACTTTGCAGAAAGTTCCAAAGATCCTGCTGCAAGCAGAAAGAAAACTCTAGATACAGGCAGATCAGCTGAGGAAGGGCCACCGTTAAGATCTTCTATGGAAGGCACAGCCCTGTCCCTAGATCCTAGCAAGACAGAAGGACCTGCTGTGGGGTGTGGGCCTGTTTGGGAGAAGTTTGCCCCCCCAGGTCTGAAGCTGACTGGTGCTTGTGTGTGTGGGGGCACCCAGCAGGATTAGCACAAGGCTAGCTTGGATTTCAATTTCTTCTTGGCCAATTTGCACTTGGCTTAGGAATCAGGTCCCAGCATTGAAATGGTTATATAGCCAGCGCTGGTGGCTCACGCCTGTCATCCTAGCTGCTCAGCGTAAGGTCTGAACAGGGACACCTCCCTCTTGGACCCTCCTAAGGTCAGATGGGAGGCTTGTGACAGGAGGTGGCCAAGGATGTGACCTAGCCGGAGGGGAAGGTGACTGCTTCAGGTCTGCCTTACCTAGGTAACAGATACTGGGAGGAAACTTACCCAAGAGGGAAGGAGGTGTCCCTGTTCAGACCTTACACTCTGGAGGCTGAGGTCTGAGGATCGGCTCAAAGCCAGCCCAGGCAGGGAAATCTGAGACTCTTATCTCCAACTAACCACCAAAAAGCTGGAAGTGAAGCTTTGGCTCAAGTGGTAGAGCACCAGCCTTGAGATGAAAAGCTCAGGGATGGTACCAGGCCTCAGCACGCGCGCGCACACACACACACACACACTCTGTGTAGACAAACATGGTAAGAGTAAAAAAAAAAAACCCCAAAAACATTTTACTTCTTACCCTTTTACTAATGTGGGATCACAAGGTCTGTTGTTGTTTTTCTCCATTTTTCCATCTCATCTTGCATTTTCCTTTCCCTTCCCCCACCTTCCGACTTTACTTCTGCCTTCAAACCAGGATCCCGGAACAGGGACTCAAGTCTGCACTACCTTCCCAGGTCCAGACTGTCCCTGGGGGACTCCAAAACATTTCTTCCATTAAGCAAAAGAAATATACCGGATCCTTAGACAAATCAAGTGGGGCCTCTTTTCCCGGTACCTTGGGTGTGTCCAAACTCCATGTGTTTCTCCTTGAACCTGTATAAACAGGACAGGTCCTGTCTAGGCCTGGATGAGAACATTTCAACTTGGGGTTTCTCCTTTTTTTTTTTTTTTTGCACGTGTTTTCCCAAAGGCAGTGTTCCTCCAGGGAGCCTGGGGTGAGGCCTTCATCAGCTGCCATCTCCCTCCTAGCTTCCTGCTCACTCAGTGGGAACCTTCCAAAATATATGAGCACTTCCTGCCCTTTCTTTATTCTGTGTAAACCACAGGCTGCAGAGATCAAGTTGTCTGATTAACTCCTCTGAGGGTTTGGGGGGTGGGGGTGGGGTGGATGGGAATGTAAATCCAACTACTTAGGTGTAACTAGTATGAAGATGCTATCTCCCTCCCTCCAACCCTCCCAAGAAGTTGGGTGTGCTCATCTTTTTCCCTTGGCCCTTCAAAAATGCACCATTCTCTTTCCAGCCACAGTAACACCGACTTGTCTTCAGGAACTTTCACTCTCTTGCTAGGTTAGGTGCTCTACCACTAGGCTACTGAGCTTTCTCCCAGCTCTAACCTCCAATTCTCAGGCCAGTGTTAGTGGCTCACATCTGTAGTCCTAAGCTACTCAGGAGGCTGAGATCAGAGGATCGAGGGTTGAAGTCAGCCTAGGCAGGAAAGTCTGTGAGACTCTTTTCTCCAATTAACTACTTAAAAAAAAAGCTGGAAGTGGAACTGTGGCTCAAGTGGTACAGTGCTAGCTTTGAGCATAAAAGCTCAAGGACAACACCCAAATCCTGACTTCATCCCCCAAGACCAGGACCAAAAGGAAAGGAGAAAGATCCCCCCTCCCCCTGCAAAGAAAAAAAATTGTTTTAAAATAAACTGAGGACGGTTGTGCAGAGGAACACTTAACTGTGATTTTTTTTTTTTTTTTTTGCTTATATGGTGCTGAGGAATCAAACCCAGGGCCTCATGCATGCAAGGCAAGCACTCTACCCCTGAGCCACCTTCCCAGCCCCTTAACTGTGATTTTCTGATGCAGTAAAATATGAGTACAGTTCTCGCTGTGTGGGTGTGGATGGTGCAGACAGATCCCAGGGCCTGAACTAGGAGTCTCTTGCTCCTGCTCAGCTGCTCCCTGCTGGTGCTCTGTCACTTGAGCCAGGCCTCTGGTTTGTTGGGTCTGACTACAGAACTAGTCACTGGCTTTCACACTGTTCACTGGATTTTATTTGTATTTAAAATCATTATTTGAAAACAAAACAAAACAATCGCTAAGTATGAAAGTCCCATTAGGGGCTGGGAAGGTGGCTCAGGGGTAGAGCGCTTGCCTCCCATGCACAAGGCCCTAGGTTCGATTCCTCAGCACCACATACACAGAAAAAGCTGAAAGTGGAGCTGTGGTTCAAGTCGTAGAAGAGCGCTAGCCTTGAGCTGAAGAGCTGAGGGACAGCGCCCGGGCCCAGAGCTCAGAAAAGTCCCATTAATGGCCACTAACAACTACAGATCTCTTGAGAGCAGCCAGTACTCTGAAATACGATTTCATCATGTTGTCTTTCCATGTTTTCTTTCTGGGTGCCAGCTGATTATCTGTGTGTCTTCTGTGAGATCGCACACGGGCGCATGGGCACACACGCAAGCAGATGGGCTTTATATTTCCTTCTAAACAGATTCTATCTTTACCTCTAGCCAAACTGAAAAGCTGGTAATCGACCAGGATTCTAGCTCTCCTGACACTGTCCGGGTTTTTTTTTTTTTTTTTAGAGATTATAAAAAATAATTAGGCCGGGAAGGTGGCTCAGGGGTAGAGCGCTCGCCTCGCAGGCCTGAGGCCCTGGGTTCGAGTCCTCAGCACCACGGAAACAGAAAAAGCCGGAAGTGGCGCTGTGGCTCCAGCTGAAGAGCTGAGGGACAGCGCCCAGGCCCCGAGTTCAAGCCCCAGGACTGACACGCGCGCACACACACCGCCCGGTGGAGGCTCCCTCCCGCTCCTCTCGGCCCCATCTCCCGCAGGAAAAGGCTGACCGCACCCGAGACCTGCGGGCACCCCGCGCCGCGGGACCCCCGGGGTCGGAGGTCAGCGTGTGCACCCCGCCCCCCCCTCCCCGCACGGCTCCGTCCGCGGGCCAGGACCTGGGGGCGGGGCGGGCGGGCTGCGCCCCGCAGGGGTCCGTCACAGAGCCGGGAGCAGCGGGGCCGCGCGCCGGCCCACGCCGCCCCGCACCTGCCCCGGGCCTGGGCGCCCCCCTCCCCAGGACAGCCGATCGCCGCCCCCAGCCCCGCGAGAACCCCGTGGGGCGAACCCGCGCGCGACACACCACCTACTTGCCCGCGGCCTCGGCGCCCCACGTCCTCGGCCGGCGCGGGCGGCAGCGGCGCCCGGGGGCGGGGCTAGCGGAGGGGGCGGGGCCGCGCCGGGGGCGGGCCGAGGGCGGAGCCGGCGGGCGGCCCGGGCGCGCGCCCAGTCGCGGCGCCCCTGGGCGGGGGCGCGCGCGCGGCGCGGAGGAGCGGCGCGTGGATTGGCTGCGGCGGGCGCAGACGTCAGGCTCCCGCGGCCCGAGCGGCCGCTCGGCGCGGCGCGGCGCAGTCGGCTCGAGCGGTCGCGGAAGGAGGAGCTGCTCCGGCCGCGCCGCCCCTCCGCCGCCTCAGCCGGGCAGCGCCGCTAGGTCCGGGACGCTCCGCGCCGCCTCGCCCGCCCGCGGCCGCCGCGCCCCGCGCCCTCACCATGACCAAGACCGAGAAGAAGTCGTTCCACCAGAGCCTGGCCGAGTGGAAGGTCTTCGTCTACAACCCGACCACCGGGGAGTTCCTGGGGCGCACCGCCAAGAGCTGGGGTGAGGCGGGCGGCGCGGGCGCGGCCTCCTCATTCATTCCGCCCGGGGGCCCGGCGCGGCTCCGGCCCGCCGCCCGCGCGGGGCGCACGTGCTGCGGGCTTCCCGCCGCTGGCGGCGCCGGAAACCGGGGCCGCGCCGGCCGTGGCCGGAGCCGGGGCTCGGCCGAGGCGGGGCCGGGCGGGCGGAGGGGCGGAGGGGCCGGGCGCGGGCGGGCGGAGGGGCCGGGCCGGGCCCCCGCGGGGCCGCGCGGCGGCGGCGGCGGGCGGGCCTCTCCGTACGGCGGCCTGCGGCGCGCGCGGCGCCTCCGCGGAGAGGAAATTTCCACTCCCGCCGCGGAGGTGACGGCGGGGCGGGGACGCGCGTGGCTCCCCGCGGCCCGCACCCCCCCCCCCCCGGGACCCGCGTTCCCCACGCCGCGCCGGCCCGCGGCGGCTCTTTGTGCGTCCCGGGGAGCCGTTGGCGGCGGCGGCGGCGGCGGGGAAGCAGCAGCTGCGCGGGGCCAGGACGGGCGGCGCGCGTGCGCGTGCGCGGCCCCGGGCGGGAGCGGGGCGCCGGGCGCATCCCGGCCCGGGGGTCGGCGCCCTTCCTGAGGACAGACGACCGGAGAGCGGAGAAGCGGACGCGGCCCGAGGAGCCCGGCCGCCGCCGGCCCCGGGTGCGGGGCCCGCCCGGCCCCGCAGGCGGCCCGACCCCCCCCTCGTTCCCGTCTCCCCAGCGCAGGGCGGCAGGATGTCACACCCGTCTCGCCTCACACTTTGACGATCACCTGTTGTCGGCCTCTCCGCCCTCGGCACCGCTCGTCTGCTTCCCCGAGCCGCGTCCGTGAGAGGCGGACGGGAGGCCCGCGGGTGGCGTGCGCGTGGGGCAGGACGGACGCGTGTCCGCGTCATGGCCCCCCCCCGCCCCGCGGAGATGTTGGGGTGGTGGAGAGGCCGCCCGCTAGGCCGCACCCGGCTCCTTTCCTGCCCCTCGTGACCCCTCAGTGCCCCCCAGCCGTGGCGCTCGGGAACCCTCCCGTCAGGTTTTAGGGTGGAGATGGCATTTGAGCAACAGCAGGTGCGCGCGGTCTCGGTGGAGGGCGGAGCGCGCCCTCGGCCTGTGGGGCGCGCAGCGGTGGTTCATTTCGGGGTCAAGGCAGGACCCCTCTGCAGCATCAGTATTACCATTACCAAGAGCAGTGACCACCTTCTTTCTGTTGGAATAACTGGAAGCCAGTACAGAACGGCAAACAGTGAAAAACAGCCGTTACTCTGCCCCAGGGGAGCGGTCGGGGGCGAGGAGGGAGAATCGCCACTGCAGCCCCCCGGGGTGTTCTCTCTGGGTCCCCGAGCCCGTCTGGATCGGCCTAGGAAGGGCGCCCTGGCCAGCGCCGCGTGCTGCTGATAGACGCCCCTCCCCCCTTTTTCATCAAAGCCTGGACGGTGCCGCTGCCTGGTTGTGTTACCTTTCTGGTGTGTGTCTGTCTGAAATGTGTAAACGCTCTCGTATTTATTTATATAGTGCTGGTCCTGGGGCTTGAACTCAGGGCATTGTGCTTGAGCTTCTTTTTTGCCTAAGGCTAGTGCTCTTCCATCTGAGCCATAGCTTCAATTCTGGCTTTTTGGTAATGTATTTGAGATAGTCTCACTGACTTTACTGCTTGGGCTAGCTTTGAACCACAATCCTCAATTCTCAGTCTCCTTAGTAGCTAGAATTAGAGATGTGAGCCACTGGTACCCAGCTGTGTAATGAATGCAACATTTATTTTTATAAAACCAGAAGAGGGCTGGGAAGGTGGCTCAGTGGTAAAGTGCTCGCCTAGCATGTTTGAAGCTCTAGGTTGGATTCCTCAGTACCACAAAACAGAAAAAGCCAGATGTGGCACTTGTAGATCAAGTGGTATAGAGTGCTAGCCTTGAGCAAAAGAAGCTCAGGGACAGCGCCCAGGCCCTGAGTTTATACCCCAAGACTGGCAAAACAAACGAAAAACTGAGAAGTGACAACAGCATAACCTTGTGAGCATCCTCCTGTGTTATTGAAAGTCTGTACTATCATTTTGGTTTTAGATATAGCTCATTAGGATTCTAATTAACAGAGGTTGTAATGTTTCCTCTTTTATTATTACATGGTCAGAGTCTTCTGCTCCTTTCTTTCTTGGAAAATAGGTATTGTGAATTTTATTTCTTTAGAATTTCCAGGCCATTCATGTATACTTTTTACATTTTGGAAACATATTTCCCTGAAAAAATTGTTTATACTTCCAACAAGTATTTATGTATGTAAAGGGGAAAAATCCTTTGCTATTTGTGCAACTTTTTTTCCTACTCCTTCCCCCCCTTTTTTTTTTAAATCATAAATTTAACCATGCCTGTGGCTTATTCCTGCAATCCTAGCTATTACAGGGCCTGAGATCTGAGGATCTTGATTTAAAGCCTTCTTGGACAGGAAAGTCCATGAGAATCTTTATCTCAGGTTATTCCACAATACTTTACAATACTTTAATCTCCAGTTAACACCATCTTTCTCTTCCCCCACCCCCAGCCCTGCTTTACAAAAAACAAAAACAAAAGAGGAGGTATGGCTCAAATGGCAGGTGCCATTTTTAAATTTTTTTGTCGGTCATGGGGCTTGGACTCGGGGCCTGGGTGATGCCCTCAGCTCTTCAGCTCAAGGCTAGCGCTCTACCACTTGAGCCACAGCGTCACTTTGGCTTTTTCTGTTTTATGTGGTGCTGAGGAATTGAATCCATGGGCCTCATGCATGCAAGGCAAGCACTCTACTACTGAGCCACCTTCCCAACCCATGGTTTCAGGATTTTGTGGTGGTGGTGTGGTTATGGGGCTTGAACTTAGGGCCTGGCCACTGTCCTGAGTTTTTTTTTTTTTTTTTTTTTGGTCCTGTTGTGGGGCCTGAACTCTGGGCCTGGGCACTGTCCCTCAGCTCTTCAGCTCAAGGCTAGCGCTCTACCACTTGAGCCACAGCGCCACTTCCGGCTTTTTTCTTTTTTGCTTATGTGGTGCTGAGGAATCGAACCCAGGGCCTCAGGCATGCAAGGCAAGCGCTCTACCACTGAGTTAACTTCCCAGTCAGTCCTGAGCTTTTTTGCTAAAGGTTAGCACTCTACCACTTTGAGCCACAGCTCTACTTCTAGTATTTTGATGGCTTACTGGAGAAAAGTCTCATGGTCTGTTCTGCCCGCCTGGCAGTCTTCAAATTTCCACTTCCTAAGTAGCTAGGATTACTGGTGTGAACTCCCAGCTGGGATTTTGGCTTTTTTTTTTTTTGCCAGTCCTGGTGCTTGAACTCTGGGCCTGGTGCTGTCCTTGAGCTTCTTTTGCACAGGCAAGCCATCTACCACTTGAGCCACTGCACCACTTCCAGCTTTTTTGAGTAGTTCATTGGAGATAGGAGTCTCACGGAGTTTCCTGTCTGGGCTGGGGCTGGCTTTGATCTGGGAACCTCAGACCTCATGTCTGAATCCTGAATAGCTAGGATTCCGGGCGTGAACCACTGGCGCCCTGCTTGACTTTGTCTTTGATACTTGGCAAATATATTGGTTATAGTTACATCATAATGCTTATGTACACATGAAGTACCTCATGGATCTCCGCAGCAGCCCTCCATGCAGACTTCCTGAGTTAGGGTAGACCTGGAAATATCATGGACAGTGAGCAGGGTGAGCCATTAGCACTTGAACAGCATAGGACAAAGAGAAGATAGCACCTGATGTCTGGTGCCACAGATGCTCTGTCGAAGACATCCCAGGGAGCGGTTACTGGCCTGGCTCCTGTGTTGCCTATGCTGCTCCCCAAAATCCAGGGGAGCAGGCAGCCCAGTGACATGGAGGAAAACCCGTTTGTCCAAGAGGTTTAAGAAAGCACTTTTCAGAATGTTTATTGGGTACGTACACATTTTCTTTCTGTGGCTCACAATCAAAAGTCTTCTTTTTTTTTTTTGGGGGGGGGGGGTCCCAGTCGTGGGGCCTGAACTCTGGGCCTGGGCACTGTCCCTCAGCTCTTCAGCTCAAGGTTAGCGCTCTACCACTTGAGCCACAGCGCCACTTCCGGCTTTTTTCTTTTTGCTTATGTGGTGCTAAGGAATCGAACCCAGGGCCTCAAGCATGCAAGGCAAGCTCTCTACCACTGAGCCACCTTCCCAGCCCACAATCAAAAGTCTTAAATGCTGTTAATGCCTAGCTCAGTCCACTCAGTGTGAGGCGCACAGTAAGAAGTACATTTATGCCAGGTGCTGGTGGCTCACGTCTGTAATCCTAGCTCCTGAGAAGGCTGAGATAGGAGGATTGTGGTTCAAAAGCTAGCCTGCATGAGAAAGTCCATGAGACTTATCTCCAGTTAAGCACTAGAAAACTGGAAATACAGCTATGGCTCCTAGTGGTAGAAAGCTAGCCTTGAGCAAAAAAGCTCAGGGATAGTGCTCAGGCCCCGAGCCCCTCAACATCAACAAAAAAGAATACATTTGCCTGGACCTCTGCATAGATGGCACAGGTGAGAAAAGAGAGACCAGTTTTTTTTTTTTTTTTTGCCGGTCGTGGGGCTTGAACTCTGGGCCTGGGCGCTGTCCCTCAGCTCTTCAGCTCAAGGCTAGCACTCTACCACTTGAGCCACAGCAGCACTTCTGGCTTTTTTCTGCTTATGTGGTGCTCAGGAATCAAACCCAGGGCCTCATGCATGCAAGGCAAGCGCTCTACCACTGAGCCACCTTCCCAACCCCACAGGTTTTTGTTTTGTTTTGTTTTGTTTTTACTGTTTTGGTACTGGGGGTCGAGCCCAAGACCTACAACTTGCTAGGTGAGCGCTTTCTACTGAGCTACATACCAGCCCACACTACAGGTTTTCTGATTTACCAAAATTCATCTATTGAGTTAGGCATAGAACCTTTGGGCCCACAGATTCTAAAGCCATGACTTTTTTTTAAAAACTTTTTTTGGTCATTATAATGGTGATGCACAGAGTGGTCAGAGTTACGTGTCAGGTGAAAAACACATTCTTTTTGACAGTGTCACCCCTCTCTCTGCTCTCTCCTATACCATGACTTTACCTGTGTCAGATGATAATACTTGAACCTGCTTGTTGGGGGTTCTACCTCTTGAACCATACATCCAGTCTGATAAATGCTAAAGTTAACAATTTAAAACCAGAGATTTTGATTTCCAGTAGTTACGTTCTGGACCAGAGCTGTGCTTTGTTCATGTGCCTTTTCTTTGTAGGTCCCTAAGGGGCCTTTCTCAGGCACTGTGTTTCTGTTCTGGGTCACGCATCGTTAAACACTGCTCTGGAATCAGACTCCAACCCACCTTGTGTCTGAATGTAGGGGAGAGACATGTATGTTTATTTTCTCAGTATCTCATTTACAAGACAATGGCCATTGTCCTGTGAGTCTGATGATAATTAGACTACCAAAGTGTGCTTGACTGGGAGAGCAGCAGGACTTTCTGTTCCTGGTCCCTGTGCATAGGTTTATAAGAATGGGCAGTGGGGTTGGGCAGGACGTAACGTGCACTCATCCGTCACTCAACAACTTTCTGGACTGGCCAGGAATCAGGAGAGGAGAGGGCTGTTACAAGGTACATTATAACGATGGTAGTGCGTGCTTGATTTTTTTCTGAAATGGGCCTGAATTTACATCAGTAGAATTAAACTAATGGGTTTTGTTATTTCTAGATCTTCCTGTCTGTAATAACTTTGCCATGACCAATCCTTTTATATGACTGTAATAGGAGAAAAGACAATTTAGTTAGGAAGCATTTTAGTTATGCGTTTATTAATGTTGGAGTAACGTCCCCTCTAATCTGTGTATGTGCATGCACACACGTGCCTGTATGTATGCTGGAACTTGAACATAGGCTCTTGTGCTTGTGCTTTTTGCTCATGGCTGGTACTGTACTGCTTTGGATACATACCTCCAGTTCCGCATTTTCCAGAGCCTTGACTTTTTTTCCTGGGGTCGCTTCAAATTATGAGCCTCCAGGTCTCAACCTTCTGGGTAGTTAGAATTATAGGCCTGAGCCTCCAGGTCTGGTGAGAAGAATCCCCCCCCCCCATCTCCCACTTTATTAGCATGGGTTGTATAAAATCCTCTGCCTTTTTTCTTAGAGTTTGATTTCTGGTTCTTCTCATCACCATTGTGGTGACTTTCTACACTTCCTACTTGAAATTATCTATCAAGCAGCCTTTTTTTTTTTTCTTTTTGGGGGTCATTTTTGAGGATTGACCTCAGTGACCTTGCTTATGCAAATGTTCTTTCACTTGAGCTACATCCCAAGTCCTTTGGCTTGTTCTTTTTTTTTTTGCCAGTCCTGGGGCTTGAACTCAGGTCCTGGGCGCTGTCCCTGAGCTGCTTTTGAAGTTTAAGGCTAGCACTCTACCACTTGAGCCACAGCGCCACTTCTGGCTTTTTCTGTGATGTGGTACTGAGGAATTGAACCCAGGGCTTCATTTATGTTAAGTGAGCACTCTACCCCTGAGCCACCTCCCAGCCCTGTCCCGTCCCCCCGTCTCCCCCCCACCCCGGTCATGGGCTTGAACTCTGGGCCTGGACGCTGTCCCTCAGCTCTACAGCTCAAGGTGAGTGCCACTTCCAGTCTTCTGAGTGGTTTATTGGAGGTGAGAGTCTCATAGACTTTCCTGCCTAGACTGGCTTTGAACCATGATCCTCAGATCTCAGTCTCCTGAGTAGCTAGGATGACAGGCATGAGCCACCGGCCCCTGGCCCAGCTCTGTTTTTTTGGATAGTGTTTTGTGTGTCGTGTGTGTGTGTGTGTGTGTGTGTGTGTGTGTGTGTGTGTGTCTGTGTCTGTGTCTGTGTCTGTGTGTGTGTGTGTGTCTGTGTCGGTCGTGGGGCCTGAACTCTGGGCCTGGGCGCTGTCCCTCAGCTCTTCAGCTCAAGGCTAGCGCTCTACCACTTGAGCCACAGCACCATTTCCGGCCTTTTCTGTGTAGGTGGTGCTGAGGAATGGAACCCAGGGCCTCATGCATGCTAGGCAAGCGCTCTACCACTGAGCCCTCTCCCCAGTCCCTGAATTTTGTGTTAACTTTGAACTGGATGGCCTCAGCCATGACTCTCCTACTCGTGTGGCTTAAGGGTTGCCTATCAATCAGAAGCCTTCATTTGGATGTTTCCCAGGTGCCTCTTGGTGTATTTCCATTGCTTTCAGGGGCTCCTTAGCATGACAAACTTCTTTTTTTTTTAAGACAAATACTACTTTAATGACATAGTTAAAGTGAATGCCAAACAGAAGTCAAGATTGTGGCTGGCAAAGTGACACTCCTGTCCAGGTCTCTGTCCACATCTGTAACTATTCTGAATTCTGTGGCAAAGGAGGATTAGTGCCTCTGGTAGAATCAGGTGATTGAGGTGAGCCGGGTTGTGTTTAGGTGGGATCCGTGGATCTCAAGGTCCTGAAAGGGGAAGAGGAGGGGCCGGGATCAGGGAGGAAAAGTAAGGCCGACAGAGTCAGAATGATGCATTGTGTAATAAGAGGTGGTAGAAGGCGAGAGGGGTTACACGTGGAGGATTTGGGCAGGGATCCCCTAGACCCCCAGAAAGGAATGGACTCCTCCTGTTGGCTCCTTTGTGCCCACATGCAGAGATACTGGTGTTAGACTGATGTTCGCTGCTCTAAGACACTGTTGGTGGCAGTTTGTAACTGCAGCAATGAGAAACTAATGCAGTGATGAACCAATCACAGTTTTCAATCAGCATCTATGGAAGATTGGCTCCAGGACCCTAAACAAACAAAATCAGAAGACTCACATCTCATCTGAAACGGCGTGGACAGACAGCTCTTCGCACACAGTCTTTCTGGCTTCTCTCCAGTCCCTTTTTACCATTCATATGGTTTTTCTGGACCCCTCCTGTTTATTCCACATTAGGCTGCCTTCTTAGAAGTAGTGTCAGCTTGGGTAGCCTGATCTCAGGAAAACATCGAAATCCTCTGCCCTAAGAATAGTAAGTGTTCCCATGTGTCTCAAAACACCCTTTCCTCTGTCTAGCCTTTGTCGCTTATGTCGTTACAGTAGTTCACTAGCCTGTAAGATGCCGTGGATCAAACCCAGGTCACTGGCATGAGAGGCAAGCTCTCTACCCCTGAGCTCTGCTGTAAGGCTTAGTCATGTCTCATCGGTGATTCTCCAGATCCTACTGTGCTGGCATTTAGGATGTGTTAGAAGTTGGTTGAATGAAAGACAGTAATTTAGACTTTGCAATATTGACTTGAATGTTCTAAATGTGTATGATAATCTTGGTGACTCCTAGTATGCTCTTTCTGTGAATGTTTTCCTTTGCGGAGGCTGTAGTACTAATGGCTTTCATAGAAATTCAATATTGAAGGAAACAGTAGGTATCTTAGTGGTACCACTTTAGTTTAGTGATATGGTTAAAGGTTAATTCATTAAGGGGAGGCTAAGCTGTGCATTGAAAAAGTATCAGACCCAGGGTTATTATCCAACTCTCCTTCCTTCCTTCCTTCCTTCCTTCCTTCCTTCCTTCCTTCCTTCCTCTCTTTCTTTCTTTCTTTCTTTCTTTCTTCTTTTCTTTCTTTCTTTCTTTCTTTCTTTCTTTCTTTCTTTCTTTCTTTCTTTCTTTCTTTCTTTCTTTCTTTCTTTCTTGGGGCCTGATCTCTGGGCCTGGGCGCTGTCCCTCAGCTCTTCAGCTCAAGACTAGCGCTCTACCACTTGAGCCACAGCACCACTTCCGGCTTTTTTCTTTCTGCTTATGTGGTGCTGAGGAATTGAACCCAGGGCCTCATGCATGCAAGGTAAGCGCTCTACCACTGAGCCACCTTCCCAGCCCAAGTCTGCTTCTTTCTGAGATTCAGCTTTTATGAAAACCTCATAAAATCATCCCTCCCCCCCACCTCAGTTTAATAGGGGTGCACACCAGTTTTGGAACTTGAACTCAGGGCCTGGATGCTGTTCTTGAGCTGCTTTTGCTCATGGTTGGTTCTCTGCCACATTAGCTCCACTTCCAGCTTTTTGATAGTTAATTTGAAATAAGAGTGTCTCAAACTTTCCTGCCTTGGCTGGCTTCGAACTGTGATCCTCAGATCTTCAGTCTCCTGAATAGCTAGCACAGGCATGTGCCCTTGGTAAATGGTTTTAATAGGGGCCTTTTTATTGGAGGGCGGTGGGCCGTGTTGGTCGTGGGGTTGAACTTGGCCTGGGTGCTGTCCTTGAGCTAATCTTTAGCTCAAGGCTAGTAGTGCTCTACCACTTTGAGCCACAGCGCCACTTCCCTGTTTTCTGGTAGTTAGTTGGAAATGAGTCTCACGGATTTTACTGCTCTAGCTGGCTTTGAATTGGCATGAGCCGCCCATGTTGGTAAGAGGGTCTTTTTAATAGGGTCATTCTCTCCACACAGGGTGCTGGTACTAATTAATAATTTTGAGGCTTTTCTAGCTCAGCCTCCCACTTCCTTGGTTAAACTTGGTTACTGAGTCATTTGTGGAGCTAGTTTTTGTGACTTACTCTTAGAATTTTGCTGGTGCCGTCGTAAAGCACAACTTTGAAACTGACCTTCCTGCAAGGATGGGGCCTCGTGGCCGTGTCTGGCCCATCAGCAGCGGACCTTTGTGCACCTCGACTCACTCCTGCCTTCTCTGGCCACTGCCCCTCCTTTCCTAAGTGTCCAATCTCAGGTGGTTTTTTTGGTCAGTTGTGGGGCGTGAACTCGGGGCTTGTATGCTGTCCCTGAGCTTTTTTGCTCAAGGGTAGCACTCTACCACTTTGAGCCACAGCGCCACGTCCTGCTTTTTGGTGGTTCATTGGAGATGAGTCTTACTGACTTTCCTGCCAAGACTGGCTTTGAACCACAATCTTCAGATCTCGGCTTCCTGAGTAGCTAGGATGACAGGCCTGAGCCCCCGGTTCCCCCTGCCGGGTGCTGTCTCTGGCCTTATTTTTTCTTCTCTCCTGGAAATCTCCAAAGATGTAAAGATAAATAAAAATAAATTTGGGTTTTTGCTTGCCAGATTCTGGGCACTAATTATTTCCAGTATTCTTCCTACATACCCTACATTCCAGAGTGTGAGGCTTAGATAACCCCATGCTTTTACATCGCTTTTCTCTGCGGAACTGTCATCTTCCCTCATTCCCTGTCATTTCCAAGCAAAACCTGGCCAAATTGCCAATCCGCTCTCCGTAGCATTTCATTTTTTTGTGAACCACACCCCACTACCATTGCAATTAATTCAGGAATTAATTTTCTCTGACTTTCCCTTGTTGTCCTTCCCCTTCTTGTGAAAGCAAGCATTCAGAAGTTGCCTGGTTTCACGGCCCTACCCCCTGTTTCAAATGTCACAGTGCTTAACCCTTCATCAGCCCCCTCCTCCTCCACCAGGATCCCCTAGTGCCTTTTCTTGTAAACTCTGTGATTAAAACAGTAAGACACAAGCCACGCACAATGCCATATACCTGCAGTCCAGCATTTGGGAGGGTCATGGAGAATTCTATCTATGAGACCAATCTGGACTAAAACAGCAGATGAAAATCTTGTATAAATTTTGTGTGAAGTGCTGGGGATCTAACCTAGGGCCTCTGCGTGCCAGGAAGCTCTCTACCACCAAGGTATACCCAGCTCTTCCAACTTCAAGTAGGTAAATGGCTTTCCAGTATTTATCTGTTGCTTAAAACATAATGACAGGTCAGGAATGTAGCTCAGTAGTAATGTACCTACCTGACAACTACAGGTCCTGTGTTTGATCTGGGAAAAATGTGTGGACAGCTGTGGGTGTTGAGCTCTTGATGTCTAATGGATGTCAGGAAACAGCCAGACCCTCCATTGGAATCATTGGTCATTGTCTAAATCTGTAACTTCGTTGCCATTTGATTATCTCTGAGGCTGTAGTCTTGGTTTTCCTACTTTCCCAACCCCAGATCATATTTGGATCACCCCTGCTTTCAGAAAGCTTAAGTTCCAGGCAGCTTGGGATTCCAGGCTTTCAGGTGTTGGCTTGGAGAAGTTTCCAACCCATAGCCTGTTATTTCCCGTCATGCACCTTGTGTAGCGTACAGTCTTGTATCTGAGGCCCTTGGTTCGCGCCCGGCCTTGCCGGTGACAGGGCCTGGCTTCTGTCCCTGTGCTGTTCCCAGGCCCATATTTTGTCATGGAAGTCATGGTCAGTTTGTAGGCCGTGCTCCAAGTTTGGAAAGAGTGTACATTCTGTTAACTACAGAGTATCTGGGAAGTAATGTGGCAAGCTTTGTTTGAAAAGTATTTGCTGTCCGTTTTTTATTTATTCAGTCTCTGGATTGAATATTCAAAGATCTTCACCAAATAAGATTATATTGTGTTACAATGAACATTACATGAAGCACAGAACAGAATTGTAGAATTTGAAGCTGCACAGCATCATGAAGGTGTGTGTGACTGTAACATGGCCTTCATGTGCTTTTTGCTTTTTAGTATAAAATATCTTAGCCCTGTGATCCCTGTGACTTGGATCCTAGTTTGCCACATCTGTTTCCTCCTCCTCTTTTTTTTTTTTTTTCCGGGGCGGGGGGGGGGGGGGGGGCGGTGAGCCGGTGGGTTGTAGGTTTTGAACTTTGAGCCTGGGCACTGTCCCTGACCTCTTCAGCTCAAGGTTAGCGCTCTATCACTTGAGCCACACTGCCACTTCTGGCCTTTTCTGTGTATGTGGGTACTGAGGAATTGAACCCAGGGCCTCATATATACGAGGCAAGCACTCTACCACTGAGCTATCTTCCCAGCCCTATTTTCTCTTTTTTTTGGTTGGTTGTGGGGCTTGAACTCTGGGCCTGGGCGCTGTCCCTCAGCTCTTCAGCTCAAGGCCAGCTCTCTACCACTTGAGCCACAGTGCCACTTCCAGTTTTCTGGTGGCTAATTAGCGTGGCTGGCTTTGAACCCTATCCTCAGATCTCAGCCTCCTGAGTAGCTATAGGATGACAGGTGTGAGCCACCGGCACCCTGCCAAGTCTTCTTTGAGGACACATCAGACTGAGGGTGTGCTTGCTTAGCCTAGTAAGTTTCTGGTCCATCAGTACTTGACATGTATATGTTTACAGGATTCTGTACCTTTCGTTTTAAATTTAAATGTGTAGCTGTGTATCAGTCTGAGGTTGCTTTGTTTTACTTGAGGTGTATGAGACTTTGTTATCATTCCTTTTAACTTTACAGTGTTTCATTACATTTTGCTTGCTGTCCTTTGTAGTTAATTGCATGATCAATTTCTTCATGTAAGGTTTGGGGATGTGTTCATTGTAGGTGTTCTGAGCTCTTCCTTACAAGTGTGGAAATGTCTGTTTTGTATTCCAAATTGCAGAATGTTAACTTAGCAGCCAAAATCAAATCGATAGTTATCTGGTGTCAGTTGTTCTTTCCCTTTGGTAACCTCTTTGATCATCTGATAGACTTGATGCAGTTTCTCTTCATTTTTGGTGTTTGCTTGCTTTTTGCCAGTCCTGGGGCTTGAACTCAGGGCCTGGACAGTTGTCCCTGAGCCTCTCTGTGTTCAAGGCTAGCATTCTACTCCTCAGTAGCTAGGATTATAAGCCTGAGCCACTGACGCCTGGCTGCTCAGCTTTTCAACTGCTTTATTAAAGTGGTAATGACATATACTAAGCGGTGCGTATCAATCAATACAGATACAGGCAGTATAGCAGGCAGTACAGCCCTAATACTCAGGAAGCTAACGTGGAAAAATCACCTAAAAGTAGGAGTTCAAGACTAGCCTGGACAATATAATGAGCTCCTATATCCAAAAAAAATAGTTTTGACATATACCCAGGTACACAAGCATACCTATACTATACTCACTGTAATCAAGATAAGAACATATTTATTACATACACTCCCAATTTTTCTTGCCCCTTTATAATCTATGTCTCCCATTATTCTGGGCTCTGGGCAAACACTGATATCTTTGACACTTTAGCTTGTTTTCTGGCATTTTAAGTACTTTCTGAAGGAGCGACTGCATTCCTTTAAACTCTCTCCTGCTGGGTGCCCTCCTGCTGAGCCCTCCTCTTAAGTTGCCTCGTGGCTGTAGATTGTAGCTGTAAGTCAATTCCTGGGGTTTCCTTTGAGTGAACATCTTGGGTTGATGCTGTTGATCTCAGTCAAGACATTTCGAAATGCTGGTATTTCTGTGGAATTTAAATCAGTGTTAGCTTATTTTTATTGTTATTGGCTTTGTTGGTGGTGGTGTTTGTCTTTATGACTTGTCACTTTGTATTCCAGCTGGGCTTAACTTGCAGTCTCCTGCCTCAGCCTTCCTTTTTTTTTGTCAATCGTTGGGCTTGAACTCTGGGCCTGGGCCATGTCCCTGCGCTCTTCAGCTCAAGGTGAGCGCTCTACCACCTGAGCCACAGTGCCACTTCCTTCTGGTTTTCTAGTGGTTTATTAGAGATAAAGAGTCTCATGGACTTTTCCTGCCTGGGCTGGCTTTGAACTGCGATCCTCAGATCTCAGCCTCCCGGGCTGGCATAGGTTTTTAAAATGTTTTCTTACCCCGAGGCAAGAGCAGCTGCGGTGCCTTGCATTGGCCTATGTGTGTGTTTGTTTTTGTAAATTATTGTGAAAAGTCTTTCATATATGATATAAAAGATTGGATTATTTCAAGGAGGAAAGCTTGCTTTAGTGTTCGAAACAATGTCTTGTCTCTGGAGGCCTTTAGTATGTGACATCAGATTTAGAACATGGCTGTTAATTTATGTACATATGTTGTAACTATATGACATTTTAGTACCTTTTTTCCATTGTATAATGGTTCTTTAGAAGCAAATTAAAATAATAGTTTGGTAATGTTTATTTCTGATGTTTTATAAATTTCATTTATATTTTTTCCTAGGAACTTAAAAAAACAATTGAAGGTGATATAAGAATATTTTGTAGGGGCTGGGAAGGTGGCTCAGTGGTAGAGTGCTTAATGAAGCCCTGGGTTCAATTTCTCAGCACCACATAAGCAGAAAAAGCTGGAAGTGGCGCTGTGGCTCAAGGGGTAGAGTGCTCGCCTTGAGCTGAAGAGCCGAGGGACAGCGCCCAGGCCCAGAGTTCAAGCCCCATGACTGACCAAAAAAAAAAATTTTTGTGATGCTTTAAATAACAGTGCAAGGCTGGGAAGGTGGCTCAGTGGTAGAGCGCTTGCCTTGCATGCTCAAGGCCCTGGGTTCGATTCCTCAGCACCACATAAGCAAAAAGAAAAAAACAGCCGGAAGTGGCGCTGTGGCTCAAGTGGTAGAGTGCTAGCCTTGAGCTGAAGAGCTGAGGGACAGCGCCCAGGCCCAGAGTTCAGGCCCCACGACCGGACCAAAAAAAAAAAAAAAAAAAATAAATAACAGTGCAAAATACTACTCAGAAGTCTCCTTCACACTTGGTTTCATGTCTCCTGTGCAACAGCGCCACCTGTGTCTCTGTTGCTTATTACCATCTCACCTGGGCCTGTCTTCTGTGCGTGGCAAACAGATCACTGCTTTGAGCCTGGTCTTCCTTTTCTTTTTCTGCAGCAGGACCGCAGTAGGCACTGCGGGAGGGCAGTGGCCCGGAGCTGACACCCTCTCCTCTCTCCTCTCTCCTCTCCTCCCTTTCTTGGCTTCCTGGTAATTGGGGAAGGGTGGGATGCTAGTGTAAAGCGAAATTGCTTAAATTATTTCCCCTTTGTGTGGAAAAAAGGGGAGGGGAGTGGCTTCCTGGGCTGCAGTGGAGAAATAATTTGTCTCACTGTTGTCACTATCTGTTCTGGGGTCATGTTTGAGAAGATGAAGGAAGTTCTGTAGCTGCTTTCTGGAGAAATGAATAAATGAATTCAGAAACTCACAAAATCTTAGAAGCCTTCTGAGCTACTCCTTGGGAGGTACTGGGGTCCACTGAGGACCTCAGGTCTGTCCTCTGCTGAGGGTAGGTAGGCACTCAGAAGAGTGCCGGGAAGGAAGGCTGGGATAACTTCAGCCCTGGGGTTAATGTCTTCACAGCTGCACAGTCTTAAGGATTGTTCCACGCTTAAACATGAATGACTTCATGTATTTTGATAAATAAGCTCCCTATTGATCACTTTGACTTTAGAACTTTGAGACAAATTACTGATTTTCACATGTTCCCCCCCCCCCAAAATCGTTGGTGTGGGGGTCTGCGTGTTTCCAAGTAACTGGAGAAGGGGTTAAGGGTGGTGTGGAGGCCAGTGCGTCCTGCCTTGCTGGGGCTAGCGGCACAGCGCACGGCCCCACCCGCTCACTAGTAGGCTTGTGCTCCTTGCACTTGTGCATGGCCCTTCGCTTGGCCAGTGTCTTCTACACTCCCCCCATTGCCCTCCTTCCCCCACTCCCCTGCCCCTCCCCTCCCCCACTCCCCTCCCCCCCCTCGCCCGCCCCTTCCCCACTCCCCTGCCCCTCCCCTCCCCCACTCCCCTCCCCTCCTCTCCCCCCACTCCCCTCCCCCCATTGCCCTCCTTCCCCCACTCCCCTGCCCCTCCCCTCCCCCACTCCCCTCCCCCCTCGCCCGCCCCTCCCCCACTCCCCTGCCCCTCCCCTCCCTCACTCCCCTCCCCTCCTCTCCCCCACTCCCCTCCTCCCCCTGCCCCCTCACCGGGTGCCCTCCCCCACTCCCCTCCTCCCCCTCCCCCCTCACCGGGTGCCCTCCCCCACTTGCCTTCACTGCATGTCTGGTTGGTGTTCTTCTAAGTCACCTCACTTTTGGAAGCATTTGCAGTAATTGCTGGCTGATGCACAGGCTTTATGTAATGTTTTTCTGCTTGCCACTTAAGGTGACATGTGAAAACATGGGGAGAGGCTGACCCCGCACCGTCATCTTCTCTTAGAGGGCATGTTGTTCTTTTGGGGGGACATTCCTCTACACATGGGCTGGCATTTTCCAGCAGGAGTGGCAGAAGCTGACTGTAACTTGGAAGTGGGGGGAGGCGGGGTGGGGGGGGTGGAGCGAGGCTCATGGCTGCCGGCTGGACTGCCCGGGCACCTTGGTGCATGGCTAAGCTTGGGCCCACTACCTCCCCAGGCCGAATGCCTGCACTGTGGGTGCTGAGTCTCATTGCCTTCCTTTCTTTGCAGGTTTGATCTTGCTCTTCTACCTAGTTTTTTATGGGTTCCTGGCTGGGCTCTTCACACTCACAATGTGGGCCATGCTTCAGACCCTGAACGACGAGGTTCCGAAATACCGCGACCAGATCTCTAGCCCAGGTAACCATGGGTTCTCTTCCTGAAATACACTGGGGCTCTGACTTGTCTCTGCCACAGATCTGCTTTGTACTGAGCGGATAGAAGATAAGTTAAACCACGGAGTTGGGAAATGGGAGTGTCGATTGTGATTGCTATTTCTTAATATGTACTGATTTGGGGGGGGGGGGCGGGGGGACTCTGGTCGTGGGGCCTGAACTCTGGGCCTGGGCGCTGTCCCTCAGCTCTTCAGCTCAAGGCTAGTGCTCTACCACTTGAGCCACAGCGCCACTTCCGGCTTTTTTTCTTTTTGCTTATGTGGTGCTGAGGAATCGAACCCAGGGCCTCATGCATGCAAGGCAAGCGCTCTACCGCTGAGCCACCTTCCCAGCCCCTTAATTTTTTTTTAAACTGGTAAAACTTGAATCCTTTGTGTGGAATAATTGGAAATAAGTGAATAATTGAAACTTGATTGAAGTACATTTGGATAGTAGTTACAGATTTAAATAGTGTCATGAATATTGTTCTTTTGGCCTTGGGAAATTTATGTGTGAATTACATTGTTTGTGTAGTGCTGTGGTCTAAACAAATACGGCTTTGTGGTTCTAATTGGTTAGTATGAAAATGATTAAAAATGTTAAAAGGCAGCTAGGTAAAAAGTATTAAGTAGCAATAAAATTTGCTGTTTAATTTTTCTCTTTGTCTTAAGAAACAAAATTCCATTATGGCAAAGAATACTAAAAACTTTGCTGAAATATATGTATTTTTTTATTTTTATTTTTGCTAGTCCTGAGGCTTGAATTCAGGGCCTGGGCACTGTCCCTGAACTTGTTTTGCTCAAGGCTAGCACTCTACTACTTGAGCCATAATGCCACTTCTGGCTTTTTCTGTGTATGTGGTGCTGAGGAATTGAACCCAGGGCCTCATGCATGCATGCAAGGCAAGCACTCTACCCCTGAGCCACCTTCCCAGCCTTGAATTATATTTTGTACTTCTTAACTTCAGTCCTTGCCGTCAGTCTCTGTGGGACAGCTGTCTTGTTAGGCATGGCTCCCTCCTCAAGGTGCTGGCAGTATTTATATATTTTGTGGTGCTGAAACATAAACCCAGGGCTCTTGTGTCTGCTGCGCAAGTGGTGTACCACTGCCCTCCATCCCTGGCCTGGTACTGGCCATTTGTGGAATAGAAAGCAGCGATGGGCAGGATGTTCCTGGTAGAGATGGCGATAGAGGAGTGGGAAAGGGGCTGTGGGGAGCCCAGCAGGGGGCTTCTTTTCCAGAGCGCTGGTTTTGCTACCAGTCATGTTTTATTCTCCAAGGGCCCTTCAGCTGTGTCTGGAGGTATTTTTAGTGGTAAAACAGGAGAGCAGAACTGCTGTTAACGATGCTGCTAGCCCCCCTGTAGTGCACAGGGTGGGCGTCACGCTGTACAGGAAGAGTCGCCCAGCCTGAGGTCACAGTGCTGAGCGTCTCGCCTGCATCCTCCGTCACTATCACTTCTGAGCCTTAGCAACAGCCGCGCAGAACCAACAGACCTCTTTCCCTGAAAAAGATGTCGCGCATTTGTGAATATCCCAGACAGTGGTGTTTTAGATGCAAAAATGATTAGACTGGTTTGCTAAAACCAGGTTATTTTTGAAGAGTTAAGTTTTCTTTAATTTGACATGGCTTATTTTCATAGATGGGTAAAAGTGGGAAGTTGATAACTGTAGTATAACTGGACAGTTTGCTATGTGATTTACTGAGATCTGCTTTTTAGGATAAGAGAGAGGAGATTTAGCCATATCACATACATACCTTTTAAAAAATTTTCTTTTATCTTTTAGGACTTATGGTTTATCCAAAACCAGTGAGTGCATTGGAATATACATTTAGTTTATCAGATCCGAATTCCTATAAAGGATATATTAACGATCTTAAGAGGTTTCTAAAATGTAAGTATATTTTCTTGTAGGAATGTGCAATAAAGTTAGTCATTATAGATTATAGAACCTAGCACTGAGTTATCATTACTTTTCCAAACATTCTTAGTTTGTTTCACTTTTTTTTTTGGGTCGGTCGTGGGTCCTGAACTCAGCCTGGGCGCTGTCCCTAGCTCTTCATCTGTAGACTAGTGCTCTACCACTTGAGCCTCAGCCCCACTTCTGGCTTTTTCTGCTTATGAGGTGCTGAGGAATCGAACCCAGGGCCTCATGCATGCAAGGCAAGCGCTCTACCACTGAGCCACCTTCCCAGCCCCTTGTTTCACTTTTTTTAAGTAGACAAATGAGAGGATCTCTAAATATTCCAAAATGAGTTGTAAGAGTGTTCTAATTTATAGAACAACATAAATGTCTGATTAACAGAGCAAATTTGTATTGTACTTTTTTTTTTTGGTTAGTCATGGGGCTCAAACTCAGGACCTGAGCACTGTCCCTGAACTTTTTTTTTTGCCAGTCCTGGGGCTTGAACACCACCTGGGCGCTGTCTCTGAGCTCCTTTTTAGCTCAAGGCTAGTATTCTTCCACTTGAACCATTAGTGCCACTTCTGACTTTTTTTGTGATTGGCTGGTGTTAAGACTTGTCTCACGCACTTTCCTGCCTGGGCTGGCTTCAAGTTGCAATCCTCAGATCTGTCTCCTGACGAGCTAGGAGTACAGGCGGGAGCCACAGCACCCAGCTTGATGGGCTCTTCTTTTCTTTTTTTTACTGCTGGTCCTGGGGCTTGAACTCTGGGCCTGGGCAAGCACTCTACCACTTGAGCCACAGCGCCACTTCTGGCCTTTTCTGAGTCGTGCATTGGAGATAAGTATCACAGACTTTCCTGCCTGGGCTGGCTTTTTGAACCATGGTCCTCAGATCTTAGTCTCCTGAGTAGCTTGGATTACAGACATGAGCCACTGCGCCCGGCTGATGGGCTCTTCTTTTTTTTTTTTTTGGTCCGGTCGTGGGGCCTGAACTCTGGGCCTGGGCGCTGTCCCTCAGCTCTTCAGCTCAAGGCTAGCGCTCTACCACTTGAGCCACAGCACCACTTCCGGCTTTTTTCTTTCTGCTTATGTGGTACTGAGGAATTGAACCCAGGGCCTCAGGCATGCAAGGCAAGTGCTCTACCACTGAGCCACCTTCCCAGCCCTGATGGGCTCTTCTTGATGATGGTCTCAGCTGCACACACCAGCACTGCTCCCTAGAGGAGAGGACTGTGTGCCCAGGTCCCTGGTTGTGAAATGAGCTCTCCTGGTGTGGCTCTCCCCTTCCCCCTCCCCCCTCCCCCCCTTCGCACTCCAGTTTGCTCTGCTGTCTTCAGGGGTTCTGCTGTCTTCACCCGGGGTCCTGCTTCGGAGGACTTGCCCCCTAGGGAATTCTGTGACTCTCAGCCTGTAGTCCCAGCACCCTTTCTTGCCTGGTTGATTCATTTAACTTTTGGGAGTACTCTAAAATCCCTTACTTCTCAGTCTGTCAATTACCTGTGGCAGAACTTCTGCCTCTCTTTAGTAAAACCACGTGGTTTCCTGAGTGGAGCTGCCCTCTGGGTCTGCTCGCTGCCCGCTCTCTTGCTTTAAGAGGGCCATTCTGCCTTCGTACAGAAGGCTTGCAGAGGCGCTGTAGTGTGGCTGGTGCTGCTGACTTGAGACAGGAGACATGGGATTCTGCAGACGGTGTTGTAAGAGGCCTGGAGAGCCACCCGAGCAGCAGAAGGCGCCCTCCTTCCCGCTGTCACCTGCTAGCAGGGCTGGCCTTGTCTTAGAAGACCATTGCGCAAAGGATGCTGTGTTCCTGCTTGTGTTCAACATCCTGTCTTGTATTTCCTTTCTAGCATATTCTTTAGAAGAACAGAAGAATCTCACTGTGTGTCCTGATGGAACACTCTTTGAACAGTCGGGTCCGGTTTATGCCGCATGTCAGTTTCCTGTGTCCTTACTTGAAGCTTGCAATGGTACCAAAGATCCTGATTTTGGCTACTCCCAAGGCCAGCCTTGTGTTCTTGTGAAAATGAACCGTGTACGTATGTGTTCACCTCTGTTACTGCTTCAGGCCGTCTTTAAGGAGCTGCCCATCAGTGCTAGATTATTTCTTTGGCTTGGGGTAACACCTTCATTAGGGGAAAGCTGGCACTGATAATTATTGCTTTGGAAAAAATACACCACAAAGGGTTGGTGGTCAGTGATTACTCTGTTTAACATTTTCTGAATGTTTGGTAGCCAAGTATAGCTTTATATTTTACAGATATGTCATTAAGTAGTGGCATTACAGACACAGCCCTGTTCTAAGGAGCTCAGAGGAAGCCGTTCGCTGAGCATGTGGTCCCGCCCAGAGCCTGGCTGCCGTTCCCATGCTCTGGGCTGGGGCCGCTCGAGCCCCGAGGGCAGGAAGGAGCTGTTCTCTCTATCACTGAAGTCACTTTTACTAAGCTAGTTGCTACTTTTTGTTCTGGGGCTTGAACTCTGAGCCTGGGCGCTGTCCCTGAGCTTCTTTTGCTTAAGGCTAGCACCCTACCACTTGAGCCACAGCACCACTTCCGCCACAGCACCACTTCCAGCCTTTTCTGTGTATGTGGTACTGAGGAATTGAACCCAGGGCTATGAAGCTAGGCAAGCGCTATATCACTAAGCCACCTGCCCAGCCCTAAGCCAGTTCTACAGTCCCCAGTGCCACGCTGTGGCGTGTGGAGCTGTGCTGTGAGGTGTGTGTTTCCCTGGGGAGGTGGGCTAAGCCCCGAGTGGCCACACCAACCCTTCTGTAGCCTCCCGACAGTCACTGCGCCTGGACAGAGGCTTGCGTGACCAAGGTCAGCTGTGGGTGCTGTGCAGCCTGACCTCGCTGGTGAGGTGCAGCACTCTGGAAGTGCTCCTGCCCATGCCAGCCACGAGATGGCTCAGCACCCGCCCCACACAGGGCTGAGACCCTTCAGCAGGACCAGGCCACGTGCTGCGATAGGAGACTGGACTTGAAGGTGGCTTGGCAGGGTTCACGGGAGGGGGCAGTACGGACCTGCCCCCTAGTGTGTAGGGCGGTAAGTAAAGCCACTGAGCGGACCAAGGCTGTCACTGTCAGCATTACGGACGTTATAACACAGTGGCCTTTGAAAGGGATGTTACGATTGGTCATTTTTTTCTCTGTCCATTGCCCAAAAGTCACCTTTTTGCCTGCTGCTTCTTGTTCCAGTGTGGCAGCAAGGTAGACACTGTTTTGGTCTGTTCTTTGATAACTGGCTTATTTTCTAAATTGCTCTAACGCAGCAATAAGGTTGCTAACTGGAAATGTTATTATATAGCAAAGCTCATTTTATTTATTTATTTATTTAAAAAAGATTTTTTGGGGGGTCCGGTCATGGGGCCTGAACTCTGGGCCTGGGCGCTGTCCCTCAGCTCTTCAGCTCAAGGCTAGCGCTCTACCACTTGAGCCACAGCGCCACTTCTGGCTTTTTTCTTTTTTGCTTATGTGGTGCTGAGGAATCGAACCCAGGGCCTCAGGCATGCAAGGCAAGCGCTCTACCACTGAGCCACCTTCCCAGCCCCAAAGTTCATTTTAATACCCTAAATAAAGTTGAGATAGTCGTGCCTGCCCTCCCCAACCCCAGCAGCGAGGAGGAAGTTCCAGCAGAAACAATGATTCAAATTAATCCATGTTTCTTGCCCTCAGATCATTGGATTAAAGCCTGAAGGAGAACCAAAGATAGGATGTGTTTCAAAGGTTAGTATTGAGCGTCATGCGTGGAGAGCTTCCGCCGCCAGAGTCCTGTCGCCTCTTCCCTGACGCCCTTCCTGTGTCCTTCTAGACTCCAGTCCACACAGCTCATTTCAATAGCCCTGTCTCCTAATGATGGCCCGAGGGATGTCCACGCCACGTGTGCCGTTCATGCTCTGTACACCATATTTCATGACTCCTCTCAAACTAGTAATGCTGAAGTGACTCCATCCCCAAGTAGTAATGCTGAAATTGGGGTTGTAATCACAGCTGTCTTAATACTATATCGTGACTGTTTTCTTTTCTTTTTTTTTTTGGGTCCGGTCGTGGGGCCTGAACTCTGAGCCTGGGCGCTGTCCCTCAGCTCTTCAGCTCAAGGCTAGCACTCTACCACTTGAGCCCCACAGCACCACTTCCGGCTTTTTTCATTTTGCTTATGTGGTGCTGAGGAATGGAACCCAGGGCCTCAGGCATGCAAGGCAAGCGCTCTACCACTGAGCCACCTTCCCAGCATGACTGTTTTCTTAATAGTACATACACGGGTGACCTAACCATCAGTACTTGAGAGTTTATGAAATATGGTTCATCTCCTTAAGGTACAGGTGTTCATATGCTCCTCCTTCCTACTTAGTTTTTGCCAGCATGCCGTGCAGTTCTCATCTCATAACTTCTTTTGTTTTCTTTCCATGCTGCATCTGCTACTAAGACAAATGGGTAAAAGATGGGTAAGAGTTCTAAGGTAGAGATCCTTACGCTCTAAACTTAGTCTTATGGTTGTGTTAGGTATTAGGATTCAATCCACAGCAGAAGTGGTGTTCCTGATGGGTTATGGTAAAATCATGGAGGGCTGTGGAGAGCTGGCGCTGGGTTCCATCACAGGAGGCTCCTCATCTGTGCAGGAGCTCACTAGTTGCTCACTCATTCCTCTCCTTGGGCCCCTTGGGTGTCCCAGTTCCCCACGTTTCTACCCAGCTCCAGAAAGCAGAGGCAGGGCAGGAAGAATGACCGTTCTGGGTCATCCTGGCTGCTCAGTGAGATCCTGCCTGATGAAAGCGAGAATCTTCCTTAAGTCTACATACCACTTGTAAATGTTTCCACAAATGTCAAGAAACCCTATCATGTAATTATTCTCAGAATTTACTTGCACAGCTTTCCAGCAGCAAGTTCCTGGGCCTGGGCTCCACACTGCAGCCAGGTCGGAGTGCCGATCCACGACCATGCCCTTCTGGGAGCAGGCCCTTGGATGAGCCGAGCCTATGTCTAGATGGGAGTTCTGCTAGGCCAGCGGGGCAGACCCCTGCCTCGTGTAAGCCTCTGGCCACAGGGATCTTGCTCCAGAGCCGTCGAGCCCCGCCTCTGCCACGCCCCTCTGGCCTCACACTGGCGGCAGGTTCTCTACCCCTTGGACCCTGTGTGGAGACCCCTTGTACTTTAGTTTTTGAGGAGGGGCCTGGCACCAAGCTTGGACCTCAACTTTCCTGTCTTCCTTTTTAGCTGGGATAATACTGTGCCACCACACCTTGCTTGTTTTGTTAAGATGGTGTTCTTGCTAACTGTGCGATCCTTCTAAGCTCTGCTTTCAGAGTAGCTAGGATTACAGGCTGGAGCCGCTGTGATTTACCATGCCCTTCCTCCCTCTCCTCCTCCCTCCTTTTTGCTGAGCTGGGGATTGAACCAGGGCTTTACACCACTGAGCTCTTGTCTCCTTCATGTGTTAAACTTATTTTTCTACATTTTATCTGTGTAACCTTTGCTTTGTAGAATAATTGGAAAATGTTCATGAAACTCCAGTGCTAATGTCCAAATTTCATCTTGCTGTCCCTTTTGCTTTAGAGGTGTGTGTAAAGTATATACTTCTATAAAGTAACCCAAGTAGGTGTGGTCTCTGTCTCGTAGGGACATCTGCGGAGCTCACTCCTCAGTAGGGTGAACAGGCAGCAGTCCCGGCTGTGCTGTGTGTCTGGCATGCGGAGCCTTTCTTCAGTATCTGCAAAAATTTTATTTGCTATCGTTGACTTTCTCAAGTGACATTGATAGAGACAGATTTTTCATTTAACTTAGTTGCTCATGGGTGTGTCAGCTCTGTGAATGAGGCTCTCTTATTGAAGTAGAATTGGTTAATGTAAGCTGGGCGCCGGTGGATCCCGCCTGTCATCCTAGCTACTTAGAAGGCAGAGATCTGAGGATCAGAGTTTGAAGTCAGCCCATGCAGGAAGGTCAGTGAGACTCTTATCTCCAATGAACCACCAGAAAACTAGAAGTGAAGCTGTGGCTCGAGTGGTAGAGTGCTCGCCTTCAGTAAGGAAGCTGAGACAGTGCTCAGGCCCTGAGTTCAAGCCCAGGACTGATACAAACACCCTTTTTGTTTAAATGTTTACCCCAGTGTCAGGGATGGACTCCAAGGCCTTCCCTAAGCTACTCAAGCTTATCCTGAGCTCTGCCCGCAGGCCTGCCACAGGGAGAGCTGTAAAGGAGTGCACCTGTGGGGGTGGGGGTGGTGTCTGGAGCATGCTGTAGACGTGGGTGACTCACACTGGGAACATGGCTGCCAGCCCCTGCTACGACCTTGGCTCTACCCAGGTCCTTAGAGCCCAGGAGGTGCCCTCGGGGAGGGCCTCCCCCCCACACTTTAGGGGTGTGGTGTGTACCCCTGTCATGTGGTGCTTCGTGGTGATGAATGTAGCGGGTGGGATAGAAGGAAGAGCTCCCCTGCATGCACGCATCTCCACTGTAGAGATGAGTTTATTTAAATGGGAAGTTCATGTGTTTGCAAGTACTTGGTGATTTGCGGGTAATCTCCTGTGTTCATTCGTGGGCTGTGAGAATGGAGTCTGCCTTGCTTCCTGTGTTCACCTCCCCAAATTTCACACCTACCACCTCTGGGCCTGAGCGTGGCTCATGGCGGCTGCTATGGTCTGGAGCTGCGGCAGCCTCTGCGCTTGGTCCAGGCTGGCAGCTGTGTCTGCTGCCAGTAGCAGTTGTTGGGCCACAGGACACGGTAGGACTGGCTCAGGAGTGCGGGAAGAGGTGCGCAGCTGTGTGCAGGCTTCCGCTGGTGAGGCCTGCAGTAAAGCCCCGCACCCTGGCAATTTTGGCTGCGCCTCAGGCAGCGCCTGCCGCAGCGCTGCGCCGTGCACGCGGACTTCTCCCCTTCGCCCTCACCTGAAGCGTTTCTGTGCTTTCCCACAGGATGAGACCACAGCCTCCGTGTCAACATACCCCGACCAGGGAGCCATAGACTTAAAGTATTTCCCATATTATGGGAAAAAACTGCACGTAAGTAACAAGGTTCTGTGTGGTGCTGACTAAGGAAGCGGCAGCTGCCTGGGTGGGCTGACGCCTCTTGAGTGCAACTGAAAGTTCCCGATGAGGCGAGCAGAACAGAAAGCGCGTGCTCACACATGGAGGACGGTGCTTTTCACCGTGCGTGGAAGCGGCGTGCTGAGCTGAGAAGGCAGACAAGCTCTAAAGAAGTACAAGGTCTCGCCCAATGTGCTGTGACTTCTGTGGTGGCTTTTTTTTTTTTTTTTTTGGGTTGGTTGTGGGGTTTGACCTATGGGCCCTGGCGCTGTCCCTCAGCTCTTCTGGCTTCTTTTTGTTTATGAGATGCTGAGGAATCGAACCCTGGGCCTTGTGCATGCAAGGCGAACCCTCTACCACCGAGCCACCTTCCCAGGCCTTGTGTGTTTTTTTTTGTTGTTAAGTACAAGACCTTCTTGAAGGAAAAGGGAGATTGAGCCAGGGTGGCAGCCTGGAGCATGGCTGGGTGGATGCAGATGTGAACACGTGTCTCCTTGTCTGCCAGGTGGGGTACCTGCAGCCGCTTGTTGCTGTCCAGGTCACCTTCGAAGCTAACAGTACCAAGAGGGAAGTGACCGTCGAGTGCAAGATCGACGGGTCTCCCAACTTGAGGAACGAGGACGATCGGGACAAGTTTTTGGGACGAGTCGTGTTCAAAATCACAGCGCGTGCCTAGGATGTGTAGGTGGTCTCCACAGAATAAATGTGTTGTCGGTCTTGGTGCATCAGCTGGACCTGCCATTCTAGAGTTAGGAGACCGCCCTGGAGGACAGCGGGGCACATGGCACTTGGCTCCGCGTGTGGCGTTGCGTGTCCTGCCCTTGCGTCCTGTGGCTCTGCGCCGGCAGCCCGCGTGCAGCCAGCTAGGGACCGTGCCTGGCTGCAGATGCGTGCCACGCCACACCGCGCCGCCCTCCTCCCCTCCCGGGCTCGCTGTCGTGCCTAAAGCTTCCTGTGCTGTGCTGTGCAAATACTTCATGGACTTAACACTGGTTAACTGTCAGATTCCGATGCCAACAGAGCTGGTGCCTTGCCAGCATCAAGTGACTTCCTAGCTGCAGGAAATTGTGTGTGTGAGACGCGCTGTGTGTGAGGAGGAACAGAAATAAACGTGGATCTGAAAGTGTTACCTTGGCGTTTTTTGTAATGCTTTTCACCTGCTTGGTCTGTGGGTGTTCTGGTGAGCAGCACACGTGTCTTGCTGGAAAGCATGTGAAGCGCTGGTGGGGTTTGTCTTGTGCCAGGAGCGAGTCTTGCTGCCTTTGAGAACACAGGTGAAAGCGTGCGTAGGTTAGTCAGGATGATCATGTACCTAATTTTTTATGGAATCCAGTTCATGTGACTTAAGTTGTATAATAGTTCGTGAAATATCTTCCTACTGTTTTTATTTGGCCGATTGTGGGCTAATAAAGGATACACATTCTGAAATGTATATCCTTTATTTATCCTTTATATATCCTATATATACTGAAAGCTCAAAGTCCATCAGTGGGGTTCGGTTCCCGTTCTCTGCCTGGCAGTGTGGACTCGGCCCTCCCTCCAGGTGTATGCAGTGGTTAGCTCATTGGTGACCTCTTGTGTGATCTGCAGGGCTTTTTATACCCTTTATAGTTGTGCTTTTCTCCTTTTCCTTTGGGCAGTCGGGGCTTGATCTCAGGGCCTGGGTGCTGTCTCTGAGCCTCTTGGTCCTCAAGCTAGAACTCTACCACTTTGAGCCACAGCACTTCTGCTTTTCTGATGGTTAGGAGTTTCAGTTTCCTGTCTTGGCTAGCTTCAAATTGTGATCCTCAGTTCTCAGCCTCTTGAAGTAGCTAGGACTACAGGTGTGAGCCGCCAGTATTTGGCCTCCTTTTCCTCTTTTTGTTTTAAATAGCCGCATTGTGTTGAGGTTTTGCTTGTAGCTGCACGTAGGACGGGTGGGACACACCAGCAGGCTTCTGTGGGCTGGGGGAGCTGCGCTGGCTGCCCTGGCTCCAGGGCCATGGTGTCGGTCCTCTGGAGACCTCTTGTGCGCTCTGCTGTAAGGAGCGAGTGGTGGCCAGCCTGCGCCAGGCTGCAGAGGCCACAGCCACGGCCTGCTGGAGCAGGCCTTGCGAGCAGCTGTGGCTCACGGGAGTGGGCGCGAGGCATCCGGCTGAGGAGTGTGGTGTGCATGGGATTTCTGCGTCAATGAGCAGACGGGAGCAGATCCAACCGTGGTATGAAAGGCCCATGAGGTTTCTTGTCACTACGGAGCCCCTCGCCAGCCTGACCGCTGTGACCTCCCCCTGGGTTCCTGCGTCTGTAAGGACCCTGGAGTGGGGAACTGGCTTGGCACCTCACTCCTTTCTCTAGACTTTGTGAAGTGAGCCCTGAAGACAGGGAGGCCAGACGTGTTGGGCTTGAGGGATGGGAGCTCGGGTCTGCCTCAGCTCCGTTTTGGAGTTCCTCCTACTTTGGAGCATGTGCAGTGGTCTGTGCGAGACTTAGCTTGCTGGGGGATTCCATCCACCCACCCTGATCCGGGCTAACAGGAGTCAGGGCTGTACCTTTGTCAACTGGGTCCTGGCCTGCTTCCACATGGGGATGGGGGACAGGGACAGGCGGAGACCAGCCTTCAGTTAACGTTGACAGATGAAGGGCGTTTAAAACAACCAGCTGTTGATAGGGGCAGCTAAGAGAAGTCTGGAAGCTTTTTAGTCCCAGAGTTGATGGTGCTGTGCCCTTGAATCCTGCACTAAACCCAGAGGCTCTCTGCCGGGCCTGGTGGCACGGCGCCTCCTGGTGGGCATTGCTGTGGGAGCCGCAGCTTGCAGGTGCTGCTGGGGCAGAGTTCTGAACAAATCTGTTGTCTTGACAGGCTGGCCATGCTCTCCCTGCCTGCACCGCGTGAGCGCACGTCGGGAGGAGCACCCCTCCCGCGCCTCACTTGGCTCTCCTTGCTTTACTGGGAGTTGAGTTTGTGAAGATGACTAACAGGGTTTTCAGACTTGCCCCACAGGGAAGCAAGGGGCTCTCTTTGGGAAGAAGTTCCATTTTGAAGCAGGTGTGTGTGTGTCCATCCATCCCCAGTAGATGTGGTGTCTGCTAGGTAACTGCACGCCTAATCTTAGTACCAGAATTAAAGGAGTGTGTGTGCAAGGTTAGCCTGGCCTTTGTACAAGGGGGAAAACACTGCTCCAGCAATGTTTGGGACAGGCCTGGAACTCAGTAAATGAGTCAGGGTGCGAGAGGAGTTGGAACGCCTAGGCCTAGGGTAGATCTTAGGGTGAAGGCCCCACCCCTCACCCCACCCAGGGAAGAACACACTTGAGGGGTGTGGAGCCAGATCTGGCTTGCGGTGGGGCAGCTGGTTTGATTTCTGAGCCTCTATGAACTGGCCTGGGTGTCTGTTCCTCAGCTCAAGCCTGGCGCTCACATCACTAGAGCCACAGCGCCACTTCTGGCTTTGTGGTGCTGAGGAATCGAACTCAGGGCCTCTTGCATGCGAGGCAAGTGCTCTACCACTGAGCCAGCTTCCCAGCCCCGCTAGTGAGGGGTTTTCTTTGGTAGTGGGGTTAAAACCGACCATGAGTGTGTGCACCTCAGCTGTCTATTGTTGCTAAGGAACAGGGGTCACCTGGGAGCAGATCCTCTCCCCTCCAGGGCTCCCTGCTCAGGCTGCGGGAAGCCTCGGTTACCTGCGTACTGGCCACCACAGGCGTCTGCGGGGGTCTGCCTTAGTGCGGGGGGGGGGGGGGGGGTGAACGGGGCTGGCTGGCCGGGCTGATGAGGTGGCCATAAAGCAAGCTCAGCAGAGCAGGGGAATGGACTGGGAGAGGGGGAAGACAAAAGTGTCCCAGGGGGAGTAGACAGCGAGGGAGGGACTTGGTTGGTAGGGAGAATGGACACAGCTTGAGGCTGTGGATCTAGAGATGGAGTTGCTTCCCCTGGGGCCCGCAGGCACACCTAGAACGTGTGGAACGGCAGCACCTTCCAGACCTTGGTAAAAGAATGTTAGTGGAGGTACTAGCTGGCTCAGCGCTGAGAAACATTTGACCTTAGCAGTCAGGGCCTAAAGTGCTCAAAGGTGGTGTTCTGCCACCTGAGCCACAGCGCCACTTCCAGTTTTGAGTGGTTAATTGGAGATAAGAGTCTCGCAGACTTTCCTGCCTGGGCTGGCTTTGAACTGTGAACCTCAGATCTCAGCCTCCTGAGTAAGCTAGGAAGCAGATGTTCTTAACTCCCCTCCCACAGGGCAGGTAGGCCCAAGCTGTGCCGCAAACATCCCGGCCTGGTCAGATGAACAGAAATATGGCGTTTATTTACAAGGCGGGGCTCTGCAGCCTGCAGGGCGGTTGGGGGTGTTGACCCGCTGGAGGGGCCCTGCCCCCTGCACGGGGCTGTGGGAGGCCTTGGAGCCTGCGGAGGGAGCCCGGCCTGCAGCGCACGGTGCCCTCCCTGCCAGCTTGGACAGCCTCCGGCCGGCTACAACAGTGGACCAACCTGGCACCGGCGCCGGTTGCTTCCTGTGCCCACCCTGGCTCCCTGCAGCAGGTCAGCACGGGTCACGGGTCACCCCACACGCAGGGCGCACACCCTGGGTCCCAAGGCGCAGCGCGGCTGGTCTGGCTTTACTCAGGGGCCGAGGAGGAGGAGGAGGAGGAGGAGGAAGAGGAGTCCTCATTGTCGTCCTCGTCATCCTCGTTGAAGGAGCTGGGCGTCTCGCCCCGGGACCCCGTGCCACTGCCCAGCCGGCCCTGGGTGGCCAGGAGCGGGCCCGCGGCCAGGGACCCCTCGGTGTGTGCGCAGAGCCCCGGGGGGCCGCTGGGGACACAGACATGGGACGGGTCAGCGCCCGGGTGCTGCCCTCCCCGCCCCCCAACCTGGGGTAGCCCGCACTTACCTGGGCTGGGGTGCCGGCCCGCTGGAGGCTGGGCCTAAACTGGGAACAGGCTGGGCCGAGTGGAGGAGCGGCCCCTGCAGCCAGGACGCCTCCTTGGAAATGTCTGCGGGGAAAGACAGACAGCATGGGAGACCGGAACTCCCCCCGCCCCTCCGCCTCGCGCTCTCCTGTGTCTCTTCCCCTCCATGCTCTCCTCTTGCCTTCTCCGTTCTTTTTTTTGGGGGGGGGGGGACCAGGACCCTCCCCCATCAGCCTGAGCAGCTAAGGCGAGGGGCGCCCCCTCTCCCCCAAGCTCTCTTACCTGTGACATAGGCTTCCAAGGCCTTGGGCACCAGGGACTTGGCCACTTTGAGGTCCTCCAGAGAGCAGCGGCCCGACTCCAACCCGAAGGACATCCCCATCCGCTTCAGCACTTCCATGTCGTCGTGGATCTCGAAGGCGTTGTCAAAGTTGAAGAGGTATTCAAACCTGCGGGTGACCAGGACGCTGCCGAGGGACCCGGGGCTGCGTGCCAGCCTGGGCTCCCCTTCTGCAGCACTGGGCTGTGCACACGAGACCAGCGCTGTGCTGCTGAGCTACCAGCCCGGTCCTTTTGCTGGCAGGACGTGTCCTGACGGGGTGGCCACGGGCGTCTGGTTGCACGCAGGAGCTAGGGGCATCCTGCCTCCGAGGAAGTCCTGTCAGGAGGGGCTGAGGAGGCCTCCATCAACATCAATACAGACACAGCACTCCCTGCAGAGTCACAGACAGCTGGACATGGGTACACACCTGTAATCCCAGCACTTGGGAGCTGAGGGCAGGATAACCCACCGGAAGGCCAGTCTGGGTCTTAAAAAGATAGGAGGTGGTGCTAGGAAGGTGGCTCAGTGGTAGAACACCACATAAACGAAAAAAGCCGGAAGTGGCGCTGTGGCTCAAGTGGTAGAGCGCTAGCCTTGAGCTGAAGAGCTGAGGGACAGCGTCCAGGCCCAGAGTTCAAGACCCATAATCGACTCCTCCCCCCCCCACCCCCAAAAAAAAAATCTGGTGAGGGTGGACATTTTAGGGCATATACGCCGTATTTGAAGCAAGTGTATGAACAGGTATCTGCCACAGGCAAATGGCGACGCACAATGGTCTGCATCGGGAAAGATGGCATCACCGTAGGGCACAGGCAGTGTCCACAATCGAGGCCTCAGTAAACCCTTCATTTCCCCAACTTGAGAGTCGCTGCACTAGTCGCTGCGCGTTCACGTGGGAGGAGGGAAGCTGCAGCTGTGAAGTCACGCTCCCACGCAGCAGGTACGGGTCCTGGCAGGGCTTGTCTGCCTATGGCTTTTTTTTTTTTTTTGTCAGTCATGGGGCTTGAACTCTGGGCCTGGGCGCTGTCCCTCAGCTCTTCAGCTCAAGGCGAGCGCTCTACCACTTGAGCTACAGCGCCACTTCCGGTTTTCTGGTGGTTTATTGGAGATAGGAGTCTCACAGTCTCTCCTGCCCCGGCTGGCTTTGAACCTCGATCCTCAGATCTCAGCCTCCTGAGTAGCTAGGATTACAGGCGTGAGCCACCAGCGCCCGGCTGCCTACGGCTTTTCTAAACTGGCAGTGGGACTAACTGCAACTTTGAATTTTGCAGCATAGGGCCCTGTCTCAGGAGCGCACTGTGAAGGATGTGCGGCTCTGAAGCTTCTGCATGGAAGGTAAGTTACAGAACACTCCAACCTGCTAAAGTGCTGCAACGAACATTGTTGAATGTCAGGTGGGGTGGCGCGTGGCAGCAAGATTTGACTTCAAGGCCAGCCAGACCAAAAACCAAAGTTGATGTGATGTGCCTGTATTCCCAGCACTTGCAGGCTGGAGGGCCTGTGTACAGGTGGGCCCTACTCACTTGTCGCTGGAGATGCTGCAGTCTATCACGGTCTTTCTGCTGGTGTTGATGAGCACGAAGGGCAGCTGGATGGTGGAGTTCACCGCCGGGGGACCCTGGTTTTGCTGCTCATTTTGCCGGTTTCTCTGCACTAGGTTCTTGAAAGCAATTTGCTGCAATGTTCAATATAAAGATGGTAGTCACTTTGTGTGTGGGTAAGCTGCATGGGATTGAAATGCAAACAATACACTTAAGATACTTTTAAGCTGGGGCTGGGAAGGTGGCTCAGTGGTAGAGCGCTTGCCTTGCATGCCTAAGGCCATGGGTTCGATTCCTCAGCACCACAAAAGAAAAAAGGCGGAAATGGCGCTGTGGCTCAAGTGGTAGAGCACTAGCCTTGAGCTGAAGAGCTGAGGGACAGTGCCCAGGCCCAGAGTTCAGGCCCCATGACTGGACCCAACTTAAGCTATAATGAGTCCAGAAAAATTTATGGAAAACAATTAGATTCAATTCTGTGAGATCCTAAGAATACTACTGCCTTAAAATAGATGCTGTGGCCTAGAAAGTGAACACTAATCCCTTCAAAGTCACTGTTGGCAAGAACTAGTTGGCACGGCGGGGCGGGGACGCTCCAGCCCACCTAGAGTAGGTGGCCCAGGGCCTGCACACAGGGCCAAGAGAGGCCTTCCTTCCCAGGTGGCGATGAATCGCTTGACTTAGGTTTTTGATTCTTGTGCTCTGCTGTAAAGCAGCTACCCTAAGCGCGGTTATAAATGAATATATAACTATAAATCGGAGAGAAAGGTTGTTTGCACTGATGGCACTGTTTCTGTTCTGTTCCAGGCTGAGCAGCTCCTGGCAATGCTGAGCCTGGAGGGACGAGGGTTTGTCTTACTCTGCTGTTCCTCCTTCAGGGTCCAGGATGAATGGTGGGAGGCGTGGGATATGTTTACCTACTGGAGCTGTGGCTCAAGTGCGCAAACCTTGAACCCAGACCAAGCACAAAAAACCCCAAACCCTACTCCAGATGCTAAGATCTGGAGGCTCAAACTTCCAAGTCAGCCTGGACAGGAAAGCTGGTGTGGCTTGAGGCATGGTGCTGCCCAAATTGTTTATTTGGGCAGAATGCCTTGTGTTGAAGATGTGTTCTTCTGATCCAATCAGAATCACCCCCAGGCCTCTTCCTGTCTCATCTGTGCACTAGGTATTAACCCTCACCCCTCACCCCAAAAAACCTACTTTCTTTTATGGAAGACATTAGAAAAGTGAAGGGACAGCTTGGCTCACTCACCTGCATTTCCTACCTGAACTAAATGTGCACACCAACTCCAGAAAACCCAGCCTCACATTGTTCTACACAACAGTTTACATTACAAAGTCAGCCAAAGTCTACTAAGTTATCTAAAAATGGTGCTTTGCAATCCCGAACTCTTGGGCGTTGCTTGAACTCTGGGCGCTGCCCCTGAGCTTCTTTTGCTCAAGACCAGCACTCTACCACTTGACCACAGCGCCACTTCTGGCTTTTTCTGAGTAGCTGATTGAAGATAAACGTTTCACAAAAAATTGGTATTTCTTAAGCTTTATCAAAGCACTGCATAGCTGTAGCATTCAGGTGGGCTTCACTATTGTCCTTAACACTGATTGCCTCCATTGAACTCCTGGATTAGAGAGTAACACCCCAACAGTCCAAGTAAGGATGAGTCCCGCCAGGACAGGAAGCGCGGGGTTAGGGCACCCCATTAGGCGATGGTCACTGTGAGAGGAGGGCCAGCCCGGCGGCCTTACCTGCAGGAGCAGCTCTTGGAGCTGAGCCCGCTTCTGCTTTATCCGCTCCATCCGCCTCTGCTTCTCTATCTTGAAAGTGTAAAAGATGCAGAGTGTCAATGGGCAGCAAGAACACCAGTCACAGGTTAAAGGGCGGACAGGGACCGCATGCTGAGTCCACTGCAGTGGCGTCCTGCCCTAAGTACTTATTGTGCCCCGCTAACACGGGCCTCTGGCCCCGCACCTGCGCCTTCTGGCCTGCCACACACAGCGGTGTGCGTGATGAGCCACCCTCCTGTGCAGTGGAGGAGCGCTGCAGGGGAATAGGGCCTCTGCTGCCCACGTCCAGCAGCGGAGCCAGGGGAGCCGAGCTCGAGAACCCCCCCTGCCACTGCCCTGGCTGCACAAGATGCTGCTTGCCAAGGTGTGTGGTCAGCTGACTCTCACCGGAGCAGAGCTCTTCCCACAGGCCTCACCTGGCCACACGCTTTCCCGGCAGTTCCCAGCCTCAACTGCTGTTTTTCTCTATCTTCCAACTACCTGAGAAATGGCCACTAGCGCCTGAGGCTGCGGCTGCCCTGCGCGGGGTCGGAGCCGCGCTCTGGGCACGCAGCCGCAGCCATAGCTGTCACATCTTCGGTGACTCTTACCTTTCCTCTCCTCAGTTACCACCACAGTTTCATGTCTAGATTTTGGGGTCCAGCTCTGACTTGTCTAACTGAGTTTTAATGTCTCCAAAAGCCACTGTTCATCCCGCTCGCTCCATTTATGGCCGTGATTAAGTCAAACCAATCACAAGTGTGTGGCAGAAAGCATGCTCACACACGGGAGGTTTCTGTATTGCTGGAAGACATCACAAGGCAGGAAAGCTGAGCATCGTCTCCATTCTGATACACTAATGGTCTGGCAGAGTGTAGAGAAATGCCGGCATACGCAAACCTCCTATTTCCACATGAAAATGTTCCCGATGTGCAGCGACACCAACCACTTTGTGAAGAGCTTCCTTACCTCCAGGTTTTGACATTCCTGAGCAGAATTGGTGGGCAGTCCGATCCATTTGATTTCTTTCTTCTCCTTTGAAATTATGTTCATCGCCATTAACACATTCAAGGCATCATAAACCCTTCGCCGAATGTTCTTCTGATCGTAAGCCTGCTAAAAGTATTTTTCACTGAGTGACGAGGGTTAAAAGGGTTAAATAGTCACATTACTTTGATATACTAAAATCAATACAGTAACTTCAAAATGCTAAACAAATTTTATGCCACTGAAAATAATCTTCAAAACCAATGAGGAAATAAACACTATCATCAGACTGACGTTGGGAAGCACAAAACAATTCGCCGGGCAGGAGGAAGATCATTTTAAAACAAGTGCTGGGAGATGCAGGATAGGGTGTGGACTCCAGAGAGGGCTGAGTCACAGGTAGGCTACACTCCGTTACATTTTTTAAAAAAATCCAAGGTGGGTCTGGTGGTGCAGGTCTGTAATCTTAGCTACTCGGAGCTGCAGTCAGGGAAAGCAGTTCAAGACCAGCACAGGCAAGAAGCTCTCTGGACTCTCAACCAATGGCCAGCAGTGGCAGGGGAACCGCCTCTGTGCATAGATCTCGGCCTAGGTCAGCCAGCGCTGGCACAAGGCCAGGCCTTTTTCAATGTGGAACTGGAGGTGTGGCCCAAGTGGTAGAGCGCCAGCCATGAATCAAAGAGCCAAGTGAAAGCAGGAAGGCCTGAATAAAAGCCCTAATAGCAGCATACAACAACCCAAAGCAAAGTAGCTTCCCATCCCATCTGAAAATGTCTATTTAAATAAAACAGTCATTTCAAAACATCAGCACACTCAGGTGGAGGTGGTTCCTAGCTCTTCCCATCCTCCGCTCAAGGAAAAGTGGCCCTGTGAGGGGAACCTCACAACCAACCTACCGAATCAGCTGCCAAATGGTTATTTGAGTTGGTGAACTCCGATACCAGCTCGTCAGCTACTTCGTTATATGACGTTGTACCTTTCCGTTGAACTTTCTCACACACTTTCATTGAAAAATGCCTCAAGCCCTTTCCATTCTTATCTCCCTTTCTGCTTCGTTTACTAGGAGAAAATAAATTGTATCAAAAATGTATATTCCATTATACTTGTTAGAGGTCTCCCTCCTTCACCAAACTGTAAGATGATAGAAGAAGACAGCATCAGCTCTTGTTCTGAGTGGTAAAAATTAAAAGCAAATAAAGAGGAGGAAATGTTACCAAATTCAATTTTTACCGTAAGGGAATGATAAAGCACACAGTGCTTTTCTCTGCACACCACTTTTTAGTTAACAAATACTGAACGTGCAATATTTACAAATGTGCACTAAACATGGCGCCAGAGTTTCACTGTGTCCCTCAGAGTTCCCAGTGTTCCAGTATTTTGACTCAAGCCTGTCATTCTAGCTACTCAGGAAGCTGATATCTGAGGATAATGGATTGAAACCGGCCTAAGCAGTTAAGTCTGTGAGCCTCTTATCACCAATTAGTTATCAAAAAGGCACAAATGGAGCTGTTCATGGCTCAAGTAGTAGAGCACCGGCCTTGAGTGAAAAAGGCAAGAGCACAAGTCCCTGAGTTTAAACTCCAGTAGCAGTGTGCACGCGGTACACGCGTGCGCGCATACACACAAACAGCAAACAAAGTACAGAGGAAGAGTATGGTATGTAAATGAGTGCCATCACTGTACATAAATACAATTATTTACACAATGGAGAGAGGGCGGAGAGCACATGGAAAGTGGGGCTGAAACCCAGCCATAGGCCCCAACCTGGCCCTGGGTTTGAGATGTAGCATCAAACCCCAACATCAAGGAGACAGTCATGTTTCAGGGATTGCTTGCCAGCCACGTTACCGGCATCAGTCAGGACATGGAACATGGGATATACGCCGTCTGCGGTGCAGGGTGTCAGTACTTTCTGTGTCTTTAAAACCAGGACTTACCCAGCATGGAGAAAGGGCTGAGAGGTAATTAAAAGGGACAGCAAGAGTTAAGCAAAACTGGTCATGATCTCAGATGGGGGTAGTAGGCGTCTGTTAGGTAAAATTAAGCCACGCCAGGCACTGGTGGCTCAGGCCTGTCAGCCTACTCAGGAGACTGAGATCTGAGGATTGCAATTCAAAGCCAGCCCGGGCAGAAGAGTTCCCATGAGATTCCAATGAACTACTCAAAAACTGGATGTGGGGCTGTGGCTCAGAGTGGCAAAGCACTAACCATGAGCAAGAGCGCTCAGGAATAGCGCCCATGACTACCACCACCAATGGAAGTTAAGCAACAGAATTAGAAGCTTAACTGCAACCCAGGCATTAAGTCTGGAAAGTCTGCCCCACAATAATAAAGATCCCCAAACTTAATTTGCCTCTAAACTGGAGAACCCACTACAGAACACCACTGCCTGTGACATCCCCATGCAGAGCCCGCTGTGTGCGTCTGTGCTTGACTTCATACAAGTCATACAAGTTACGTGCGAAAGCAAAGACTGCTGAAAGCAGAGGCACAGGCGTTATTTCGAAAGAACCATGTTGTACATAGGGGTTTAAGGTAAGTACATCTCAGTTCAGTGATTGTAGACTTTAAAGGATGGTGGGGTTTTGTGAAGGCGGCCAGGAGCTATCATCAGGGAGGCTACAGTGGCTGTGTGGCTGGTTTGCTCTGCGTCATACACAGCAGAGCCCTGCTACCCCTGCGCCTGGGCGCCCTGGCCCGGGCCTCCACAGCCCCTGGCTCTGCCATCTGTGCAGCTGTACAGCCCACCCCTGCTCCTGGGCGGGCTTCTGTCATTTAGTGTGTTTAAGAATCACCTATGTGGGCTGGGAAGGTAGCTCAGTGGTAGAGTGCTCACCTGGCATGCATGAAGCCCTGGGTTCCATTCCTCAGTACCACAGACACAGAAAAGCCAGAAGTGGCGCTGTGGCTCAAGTGGTAGAGCGCTAGCCTTGCACAAAATAGGCCAGGGACAGTGCTCTGGCCCTGAGTTCAAGCCCCAGGACTGGCAAAAACAACACAAAAACCAAAAACCCCTGTGTTTCTACTGAAGCCACACACAAGGGGACTCAATGCAGACATGAAATGGCAGGGTAACTGGATGAAGTGGCTTTGTGAGGGACACCACCATTATTTACAGTCCAGCAGACACCAGCCTCCGCCTCACACAATGCAAAGCTCCTTCAGACTGACACTCACCTCTCTGAAAACTCGGAGTCTATAAATTCTCTAGCCCGTTTTCTATCACTAAAAAGAAAAGAAAGATAGCATAAGCACAACTCTTTCATGAATCATTAATATCCTTTGTCTAGCTGGACATGGAGACTCTAGACAAAAGAACAAATACAGAAGACGCGCGTGCAAGGCCGAAGCCAAAGTAAGTTCAGTGATTACTTAGGAAAATGGTTGAGACGGACAACTGCACAAACTATCAAAGCGTGTACGCTGCACATGGCTGTGTGTGGCTGAGCCCTTCACCATGGCTGCGCTTGGCCGTCCACTTCCCCCAGAGCTGGGAGCGCTCCTCACCTACACGCGCTGTCCGCCGGTAGTAAGGAACTCATGACAGAACTTCCCAAGAGACAATGGGAGCTTCCAGGCATTTTTCTTTTTTTGTTTTGGTGCCAGTACAGTGCCTCATGCCTGTAATCCTAGTTACTCAAGAGGCTGAAATCTGAGATTGAGGTCCAAAAATAGCACAGGCAGGAAAGTCCATGACACTCTTTAACTACCGAAGCGGGAAGTGGAGCTCAAGTGGTAGAGCACCAGCCGTCAACCAAAATGCCAGGAGACAGCACCCATGCCCTGAGTTCAACTGCCAGTACTGTTGGATACACAAGTGTGCACACACATGCGCATGTGCACGTGCACATACACACACACACACACACAAACAAGGAAGGGGTAGGGGTTAGAAAAGACTGGAACTTTTTTCTGCCAGTACTGGGGTATGAACTTGGGGCTCTGCTTGCTAGGCTAGGGCTCTACCACTGGACCCACACCTACCCAGATGCTTTCTTCCCCACATTGTGCCTCACCGTTTTGGCTAGACAGATCTCAGAGAAGACCATGATTTCCCTACCCATGACTCCCATGTGGACAGGATTACAGGTGTGCAAGGCTGTACCTGGCAAAGCCTTTTTATTTTTATTTATTTTTTGTCGGTTGTGGGGCTTGAACTCTGGGCCTGGACGCTGTCCCTCAGCTCTTCAGCCCACGGCGAGAGCTCTACCACTTGAGCCACAGCGCCACTTCCGGTTTTCTCATGGTTTACTGGAGATCAGAGTCTCATGGACTTTCCTGCCCAGGCTGGCTTTGAACCGCGATCCTCAGATCTCAGCCTCCTGAGTAGCTAGGGTGACAGGCGTGAGCCACAGGCGCCCAGTAAGCTTTTTTATTTGTAAAGGTTTCAGGAGCAGCTGTGGACCCGCTTACCTGGGGACCCAGCCGGTGGCTTCTGTGACGTGTGTCTGAGTGACCATTGCGGGTGCAGGGGTGTACGGACTCCCAAGCAGAACACTTCCAGCGCTGGCTAGCCTCTGCGGTGTGCTTATGATCTGTAAAATCAGCACAGGAAAATAACACTGCTCATCATGAGGACAAGACACCAGGTAGAAAGTAATGTCAACTGCCAACCAACGCACAGGAAAGAACTTTGCTGCCTAAACAGCACTTTTAACGCCAGTCATCAGAAATGTAAGTAACACCTCTCTCTGACTTGCTGACTGACCAGAATCCAAAAGCACCATGCTCTACACGCTGGAACGTCGCCGTGTAGGTCCAGGCACACGAGCAGTCATTTGGAAGACTTAAGCTGGTAACTGCCTGTGTCTTCCTATCAGAAAACTTAAGATTAGGCTGCAGAAGGGACATTTGTGGAACCAAGAATATTTTTTTCTTTTTTCCAAAAAGGCTCCTTCAACTGGGTGCTGCTGGCTCATGCCTAGAATCCTAGCTCCTGAGGAGGCTGAAATCCGGAGGACTGTGATACAAACGTCTACAAGACTCCATCTCCAATTAACCAGCAGTAGGCCAGGACAGACGTGGGGCTCAAATGGTAAAGCAGCAGTTGACCAAGTATGAGACTCTGAGTTCAAACCCCAGCATCACCAAATGAATGAGCCAATGAAAGTGAAGGCAAAATTCAAACAGTATCCTAAACTGTAAAAAACAATTCAGAAAGAGATGAGAGTAGGAGTGACACTGTCCAAAAAGAAATATACTCAGCCAGGTACCGGTGGCTCACGCCTGTCATCCTAGCTACTCAGGAGGCTGAGATCTGAGGATCACAGTTCAAAGCCAGCCTGGGCAGGAAAGTCCGTGAGACTCTTACCTCCAATAAAACCACTAGAAAACTGGAAGTGGCGCTGTGGCTCAAGTGGTAGAGCACTCGCCTTGAGCTGAAGAGCACAGGGACAGCGCCCAAGCCCAGAGCTCAAGCCCCACAACCGACCAAAAACTTAATTTATACTCATGGGGCAGGGAAGGTGGCTCAGGGGTAGAGCGCTTGCCTTGCATCATGAGGCCCTGGGTTCGATTCCTTAGCACCACATAAGCAGAAAACCCTAGAAGTGGCGCTGTGGCTCAAGTGGTGGAGCGCTCGCCTGGAGCTGAAAAGCTGAGGGACAGCCCAGACTTCAGGCCACACAACTGGCAAAAAAAAAAAAAAAAAGAAAAGAAAAAGAAAAATAATCATTACCAGACTTATGTAATTGTTTCCCTCTGTATATCACCTTTATTATAACAATTAAAACATTCAGATTTAGTCACTGCATCTTTCAATATCTATTCACTTATAAAGTATTTTAGAAGTTTAGCTCATGTCTGCAAGTGTTGCCCCTATGTCATTTTGGGATTAGTGAGAAGTCAGTACCTACAGATGCCTAGGCAGCCCTTTTAACAGTTTAATCCTATAATGAAGAAATTAAAACAAAGCCAATAGTGACAACTGTCGGCAAGATGCCAAGGCGTTAGGTAAGGTACTGAGAAGCCGGCCTCACGAGGGAGAGCAGACGCCTTTCTCCTCTGCAGGAAGGTCTGTGAGACTCTAAGCTCGAACTGCCCCCAGAAAACTGGAAGTGGAGCTGTGGCTCAAAGAGGCAGAGCTCTAACCTTGAGCAAAAAGCTCAGGGACAATGCCTGGGCCCTGAGTTCAAGTCCCAGTACTGGCACAAAACAAAACAACCACTAAAAACATACACACACACACAAAACAAACCCAGAGAAAGTCACTATAAGGCTTGATCAACCCATGAACATAGGCAATGAGTCTTTATGGGAGATGAGTCAAACATGCTTAGTATGTCTGAACCTGAATTTTGATATGTCAGATTAAAACTGGAGGTAAAACATACTTCTAACATTTAACTGATCTAATGAAAAGGAGGTTTTAGAGTTCATAGATCTCTCCAGACACTGGTAATTGAAATGTTATCAAAGGGTTTCTCGGAGGCTCGATTAGTTGGGCTGTAAAACGCGGTGGCTGAGGTCCACCCTGAAGGCTGTCTGAAGGCTGCTGCCCCCGCACAGCATGGCTGCACGCTGCTGCCACCTACAGCTGGAAAAGCAGAGTGCACGCAGCGTGGAGGAGAAGAAACCTTCAAAGGATTTCACTAAGACAGTGTTGGCTTTCACCACAAAACACACACACACACACACACACACACACACACACACACTCTCTCTCTCTCTCTCTCTCTCTCTCTTCTCTCTCTCTCTCTCTTTAAATCTTCTGAAACAAGATAGCCGTAAGATATGACCTTAAGATATTTATCTATCTGATATACAAGAAAAGGGCCAATATTTTAAACTTACAACAGTCACTGCTGAATGAATTTTACAACCGATAGAAAAAGCTTTTCCTGGAGCTTTTTGAGCTTTCTACCACCCAGTACCACCCAGGGAGACTGAGCCTCCCAGAGAGATGTGAAGGTCAAAGGGCTGGGAGAAGGAAGCCCAGAAGAAGTATATGAGGGTGGCTTGCTTTAAGAATTCCGTAACTAGCCGGGCGCTGGTGGCTCACGCCTGTAATCCTAGCTACTCAGGAGGCTGAGATCTGAGGATCGTGGTTCAAAGCCAGCCTGGGCAGGAAAGACCGTGAGACTCCTATCTCCAATAAAACCACCAGAAAACCGGAAGTGGCGCTGTAGCTCAAGTGGTAGAGCGCTCGCCTTGAGCTGAAGAGCTGAGGGACAGCGCCCAGGCCCAGAGTTCAAGCCCCATGACCAACAAAAAAAAAAAAAGAATTCCGTAACTAAACGCCATCTTGTAACAGCCATGGGAGAAGTGCTGGTGAGGAGGCATGTTTCCTCACTTGCAGTGGTGGGAGTGGAACCAGATAGTACAGGCGTGAGCACTTAGGCAGGCGCTGCACCCTGAGTTTACAAGCCCAGCCCAAACAAGGCTGAAGAGTGGGAAGAACGGTCAGGAGAGAAGAGCAGAGCGCGTGGCTTGGTGGTACAGAGCTATAATCCTGACACTCAGGAGGCTGAGAAAGGAGGATGAAAAGTTCAAGGCCAGCTGGGCGCTGGTGGCTCACACCTGTCATCCTAGCTACTCAGGAGGCTGAGACCTGAGGATCACGGTTCAAAGCCAGCCCAGGAACTCCAATTAGCAAGCAGAATAGTGGAGGTGGTGCTGGAGACTAGCCTGGAGCTCAGGGACAGCACCCAGGCCCTGAGTTCAAGCCCCATGACCTCCCCCCCTACACCCACAAAAACCATAGAAATGTGTGGTGTCAATTCTGGACACTGTGAAGACAAGACACCCGCATATTCAACGTCTGGGGAAGGCTCCTACGCTCAGAGGATGCCTTCCTGCACCCACAGCAGAGTCCTGCCCGCACCCCTGTGACTCAGGGACCCTGAAAGTCCCACTTCCGCTACCACAACAATGGCTCTCAAATCGCAACTGGAATTTGGGAGGGACACAGCCTGACCAGAGAAGTGGGATTCTACCCACAAATGAAAAACCAAAATGAGGGCTGGGAAGGTGGCTCCGTGGTCGAGCGCTTGCCTTGCATGCCTGAGGCCCTGGGTTTGATCCCTTAGTACCACATAAGCAAAAAGAAAAAGCTGGAAGTGGCGCTGTGGCTCAAGAGGTAGAGCGCTAGCCCTCAACTGAAGAGCTGAGGGACAGCGCCCAGGCCCCAGAGTTCAGGCCCCACGACCGGACCCCCCCCCCAAAAAAAACAAAAAACAACAAAAGAGTCTGGGTACTGTCCAGAACTGCAAAAAAGCCATTAGCCAGGGTCCTGCTCATGTGTACCTACCAGGCTGTGGAGGAGAATGCTTAGCAACTGTTTGAAGAGAGTCTGAATCACCTTGAAACAGGGACATTTACTTGAACTCTCTATGAGGTTTTGAGTTAGAGTACATTCTTTACATACTTAGAATTAATTGTGCTTTATCCTTTTATTTATTTATTTATTTTTGGGTTGGTCATGGGGCTTGAATCTGGGCCTGGGTGCTGTCCCTCAGCTCTTCAGGTCAAGGCGAGCGCTCTACCCCTTGAGCCACAGCACCACTTCTGGTTTTCTAGTGGTTTATTGGAGATAAGAGTCTCCCGGACTTTCCTGCCCGGACTGGCTTTGAACTATGATCCTCAGATCTCAGCCTCCTGAGTAGCTAGGATGACAGGCATGAACCACCGGCACCTGGCGCCTAACTGTGCTTTATCTTAAGCTTGAAATTGGCAGATGATTTAACAGTTTCCAACTGATCAAAGAAAGGGGCTGGGAAGGTGGCTCAGTGGTAGAGCGCTTGCCTTGCATGCCTGAGGCCCTGGGTTCAATTCCTCAGCACCACATAAGAAAAAAGAAAAAAAGCCGGAAGTGGCGCTGTGGCTCAAGTGGTAGAGCGCTAGCCTTGAGCTGAAGAGCTGAGGGACAGCGCCCAGGCCCAGAGTTCAGGCCCTACAATCAGACCCAAAAAAACCCAAAAAAACCAACTGATCAAAGAAAAAATGTCATTCTACACTGTCTTCAAGGCTCTCTGAAATCAGTACAATTGGTCCAATAGCTTTGTATTTAACACAGTCTACATATTACGGGCAAAATGTACAAGTGAAAAGTGATTCCAGGGCTGGGAAGGTGGCTCAGTGGTAGAGCGCTTGCCTCTCATGCATGAGGCCCTGGGTTCGATTCCTCAGCACCACATACGCAGAAAAAAGCCAGAAGTGGTGCTGTGGCTCAAGTGGTAGCGTGCTTACCTTGAGCTGAAGAGCTGAGGGGCAGCGCCCAGGCCCAGAGTTCAGGCCTCACGACCGACAAAAAAAAAAAAAAAAAAAGCGAGTCCAGGAGCTGAAGGACTTTTCTTTTGCTGGCGATGGGGCCGCCATTACCTCAGGCATCTGCTAGGTGATGCAACTTTGTCTCTCCCAAAGCCTGCACACTCAGCCACAGCTACACTCTGAAGAGTAAATGAATGTCTATGGAAGAACTTAGCATGGTCTATTTTTTTTTTTTTTTTGGTCGGTCCTGGGGCCTGAACTCTGGGCCTGGGCGCTGTCCCTCAGCTCTTCAGCTCAAGGCTAGCGCTCTACCACTTGAGCCTCAGCACCACTTCGGGCTTTTTCTGCTTCTGTGGTGCTAAGGAATTGAACCCAGGGACTCATGCATACAAGGCAAGCGCTCTACCGCTGAGCCACCTTCCCAGCCCTCATGCATTATTTCAACTGCTGTAGACAAAACTGAAGTCAGGCTCAGAGACGAAGGGCACATGTCTTCTCTCATATGTGGAAGTTAAACCTAAATTATAAACATCCATGAAAACATGCACACAAAAATTTTGTTTAAAGCTCCGGGACCGGCACCTGTAAAAATTAAATAACTAAGATACCTGAAATTAAGTAGATTACATGGTTAAACAGTTCCAGTCTAATTGTCTTGGTAATTCATGTAAAACTTAATTCTAAGACTAGATGGTTTTCTTACCATTTGGGGTCCAACATTCACATTTATTGGTCCTAAGGTTTTTGGCAGAATCTTCGTTGGAGAGTTGCTGTTGGAAACTGGAAATGTAACAAGGATGTTACCTGAAATGACATCAAAATACAGAGTGAGCGCTCCACCCAGCCCTCAGGCAGCCCCAGCCTAACCCACTCTAACAGAACTTATAATCACCCCAAAACGGGCACTTACTGGAAACCACATTAATTGCTTTGTCGTAATTAGTTTAATTTTACTTACATTTTTATGGGAAACCTATAAAATAACTCCAGTTTGACAGTAATTAGACTTTCACAGGAAAAATATTTTGACAACACAAATCTAGCAGGATTTTTTTTTTTTTTTTACAGTAGGGATTTGAACTTAGGGTCTCATGGTTACTCAGCAAGAGCTCTAAAACTTGAGCCATGCCTCCAGTCCAGCTTTTTGCTGGTTAACTGGAGACAGAGTTGCAGACTTTTTTCTGTTCTGGCTAGTTGTGAACCACACTCTTCAGGGGCTCAGCATCCTGAGTAGTAAGGATTACACGTGTGAGCCATCAATATCCAGCTTGAGAAAAAGATCTTTAACGGATGTCAGAGCAAAAACAAACTAAATATTCTAAACAAATTAAGAGCTAAACTAAACTAAAAGCTCATATTTTCAAAGTATCAAATAATTGGTAGGTTTTGTCCTTTTGTAATGTTAAAGGGAAAAACCTACCCTGTTTTGTTTGAACTGTGTTTGCTACGGATCATGGCTGGTAGGCAGGAGAGCAGGCAGCTATGGTCTCTGCTCCCAGGCCTGATGCGTTAGCTACTTGATGTAGAAAGTCACCTAGAAGCCATTTAAGTGATGTCAACACTTTTAGCACAGCAAAATGGTACCCAAAGAACCCCTCCCTCCCCCAATGCAAATAACAAGTCAGAAGCGTTTCTTTTTAAGGCTGATACTCTACTACTTGATGCATGGCTCCAGCTTTTTATGGTTAATTGGAGATAAAAATCTCATACTTTCCTGTCTGGGCTGGCTTTGAACTGCAATCCTCAGATCTTAGTCTACTGAGTAGCTAAGACAGGCGTGAGCCACCAGCATGCAGCTAAGTCAGCAATTTTTTTTTTGTTTTTTTGTTTTGGTCCGGTTGTGGGTCTGAACTCTGGGCCTGGGCTCTGTCCCTCAGCTCTTCAGCTCAAAGCTAGCGCTCTACCACTTGAGCCACAGCGCCACTTCCGGCTTTTTTCTTTTTTGCTTATGTGGTGCTGAGGAATCGAACCCAGGGCCTCAGGCATGCAATGCAAGCGCTCTACCACTGAGCCACCTTCCCAGCCCAAGTCAGCAATTTTCTAAATTACAAATATCAACTACTGAACTCCCCAGGGGAAGCCCCTGCTTCTCAGAGCCTCTAGGATGTTAGGATTGCCAAAATAAAGGAGATCACCTGGGAAGGAGGCAAAAAGGCCAAAATTGCAACCCTGTAGAAAACCAGCATTTAAACACAGTCTAGTTTTGTAATCCCAGCACTCAGGGGGCTGAGGCAGAGGATGTGACTATAGTGATGTATCTCAGAAAAACAAGCAAAAGAAAATGGGGCTGTGGCCCAACTGTTAGAGCGCCAGCCTTGAGTGAAAAAGCTAAGGGAGAGCTCTAGGCTCTGAGTTCAAGCCTCAGTGCATGTACCAAAAAGAAAATAAATCTACAGTATTTACCTATCCATGAGGAGTTGTTAAGTACCAGAGATCACAGGAGAAGACAAAAGCACAGGCTGCAACCTGACAAACACGCCAGCACCTGAACTTCCAACCTGGTCAGCAGCAGAGCAAACCAGAGCTGCCTGTGTATAGTTCAGTCCTTGGCCCTTATACTTCAGCTCCTTAGCACCAGGAGCCTGATGCTAGCCAGAAGGTCGCTTCTGGCACTTGGTGTATTTGGCAAAACCAAAACTTCAGAGTTGCCTGGACTTTGCTTCCAACAATTTGCCGTTGACTAAATGAGATCAAGCTGGGGGGGTTAGAGGGGGGAGGGGGAGGGGGGTTAGAGGGGGGAGGGGGAGGGAGGGTAGAGGGGGGGAGGGGGAGTGGGGGGGTAGAGGGGGGAGGCAGGGGCGCATGGGCTAGTGGCTGAGACATAGGACTGAAGAAATAGAGGAAGAAATGGAGACGCACCAAACCTTGGCATCAGCACACAATTCGTTGATCCCTTGTTTTCTGACGCAGGGCCTGGCTGTGTACTCAGGCTGGCCTTGCCGGGAGCATGGTGTGCGCCTCCATACTGGAGCGGAGCTAGCCCGTGAGCCCCGTGTGCTCGAAGGCTTCGGCTCCCTGCCTTCCACGCGTCCAGTTGAGAGGAAAACTCCACAGTGAACTGTGATTTAGCTACCTGATAGCAGTGTAATTTTTTCATAGCACTTTCAAATAGAGATTTGGTGGTTCAAGAAACACTTTTAGCCGAAGCTTTTCCTGGAAGAAGGGATCAGCGGTGTGCTGGAGGGGGCGTCCCTTCCTGCTGGGTTATCCGCTGCTCAATTCCAAGTAGGGCAGAGGCCATGGGGCGGCCTCCAACTCACAATGCCAGCCAACCTCCAGTCCCCACTCAGAGTTTACAATGACCCATGCTGCTGCGTGCCATGCCTGTGAGACCCCCAAAATACTGCATGTAAATTGTATCTTAATACAAACATGATGGGAGGTGGTAGGCCAGTTCTTACTGATTAGCAAGATGCTAATTACAGACCTGCAATCCTCCTGGAGACTTTGCATATGGACTTTCCTAAGCGGCTGGTATAGATCAGGATGGCCATACCAGTCAGGAGATGGTTGTAGGAGGGTGGCAAGGTTCTGCTTCTCAGACAGGCGACTGGCACTTTATTTTTTATTTCAGCTGTGCTGGGTTTGTGCGCATGGCCTGAAGCTAGCTAGGCGGGCTTCCATATCCTACATCTATCTTTACCATAACAACTTCTGGCACCTTCCACGGCTGACCTCGGGTCCAGGTCATCCTGCGGGCCCTGCACACCCACCCACCACCATTCCCATGGTAACAAGTGGCTACTTTTATTTTTGTGCCCAACGGGGAAATGAACTGAAAGCCTCAAGCACTCACTGTGGCTCGGGCCGTGTCCCACGCGCTCTGGCGTCTTATTTTTCAGACAGGGTTTCGGGTTAGCTGCCTGGCTGGCCTTGGGGAACTCCATCCTCCTTTCCCTACCTCCCGAGCAGGCGGTACCACGGGCCAACACACGCGCTACAAGTGGCTACTGAGCACTTACACTTGGCAGTTACCTTCACATTGTAATGACATTTAAAACGAGGGTTGGGGGCATGGCTCAAGCAGTAGAGAGCCTGTCTCCCAAACGAGAGGCCCCTGGAGTCTAAAGTCCAATACAACCAAGAAAACAAAAACAATGGAAAGCGGTCCCCACTCAGCATTCTGCGGCTGTGTTGGTTTCTCTCACTTTACTGTTGCCAAGTTTTCCCGCTCCATGGGGATCGGGGATTACTCTTTCACATAAAATGCTGTAAACTTAATACATAAGACTGCAACTGAAGAGTGTAACATGAACGTCAGTAACAGCAGAGCATTTACTACAGTAAATGCCATGAATAATATTTATATTCATTTCATGCTGAATGTTTTATTTTTGTTTATTTTTTGTCAGTTGTGGAACCTGAACTCTGGGCCTGGGTGCTGTCCCTCAGCTCTTCAGCTCAAGGCTGACGCTGTATCACTTGAGCCACAGCACAACTTCCAGCTTTTTCTGCCTATGTGGTGCTGAGGAATCGAACCCTGGGCCTCATGCATGCAAGGCAAGTGCTCTACCACTGAGCCTCCTTCCCAGCCCTGAATAATGTGTTTAAAAAGTTTTGATAAATGTCTGAAGAATGAGTTGGGTCAAACAGAATCTATCTTCACACTGAGTTTCTGGGCAGTTTAGAACTACACAAGGGCAGCTTACATCACTAAACAGTGCAGGTGTGTCGTCTGTATAGCAGTCAAGACCAAGCCAACTGCCCGTACCAGTGGCTCACCCTGCAATCCTAGCTACTGAGGAGATTTGAAATCTCAAGAGTCTAGTTTGAAGTCAGCCCAGGGAAAAGTCTGGTAGACTCTTATCTCCAATGAACCATCAAAAAGCCAGCAGAGCCAGTAGCCCAAGTGGTAGAGCGCTAGCCTTGAGCAAAAAAGCTCAGGGACAGCGTCCAGGCCCTGAGTTCATCCTTTAAGATTCCCTGCATTGGGCCACCTCGCCCAAACCCTGTCCTGCACCAGCTCTAAGGCCAGAGCCTACAGGCATCCAGGAGTCTCCCACGGCAGCCTCCCACGTGCTCCTCCACAGCCTATCTGTGCTCTTGGCTTCGATAGGCATTTTTCCTTAGAGGATACCTTCTTAAATAAATACCTAGCTCCCTCTTTCTAGATGAGAACCATAAATCTTCAAATTCTTTATGATTCCAAGGAAGGAAGAAAACGTTTATTTTGATCTTTCCGCATACCAAGATTTAAACAGCGCTTCTTCATTGCTTAAGGCAGCTCCTCAATGGGAGCCCTGGAATCTGGAATATTGTAACTGGGACATTACTTCATTGGGTCTCAAAGCTTAGAAACCTTAGAAATTGCTTAGTCCTTTCTCACCACACACTGAACAATATGCCCACAAGCGTGTGATACTGAGACTCGAACCCAACAGCCTCACATGTGAGCAACAGGTCTTTCCATACTTTCTAAATGTTTTTTTCTTCTATTCCATTTTTTGCTTAACAATCCCAAGTGTAGTCCATGTTCTTTACCTATGTGGCTGCTCCCACTCTTCTTGGCAGCCCCCAAATGGAGTTCAAGGGGCTGCCATTCAGAACACATTGCTGGGCTCCCGCTGGATGGCATCCAGGGAGCAGAGGTGGAAATCTGTATTTTTTTAAAAATTTATTTTTGTGGGGCTGGGAAGGTGGCTCAGTGGTAGAGCGCTTGCCTTGCATGCCTGAGGCCCTGGGTTCCATTCCTCAGCACCACATAAGAAAAAAGAAAAAAGCCGGAAGTGGTGCTGTGGCTCAAGTGGTAGAGCGCTAGCCTTGAGCTGAAGAGCTGAGGGACAGCGCCCAGGCCCAGAGTTCAGGCCCCACGACCAGACCCAAAAAATAAAAAATAAAGAATAAAATAAATAAATAAAATTTATTTTTGTCGGTCGTGGGGCTTGAACTGGGCCTGGGCGCTGTCCCTCGGCTTTTCAGCTCAAGGCGAGCACTCTATCACTTGAACCACAGTGCCACAGCGCTACTTCTGGTTTTCTGGTGGTTTATTGGAGATAAGAATCTCATGGACTTTCCTGCCTGGGCTGCCTTTGAACTGTGATTCTCAGATCTCAGCCTCTTGAGTAGCTAGAATGACAGGCATGAGCCACCAGCGCCCTGCTGGAAATCTGTTATTTTTAAAATTAGCTTCAGCTTATTCTTTTTTTTTTTGGTCGATTGTGGGGCTTGAACTCTGGGCCTGGACGCTGTCCCTCAGCTCTTCAGCTCAAGGTGAGCGCTCTACCACTTGAGCTACAGCGCCACTTCCGGTTTTCTGGTGGTTTATTGGAGATAGGAGTCTCATGGTCTCTCCTGCCCGGGCTGGCTTTGAACCTCGATCCTCAGATCTCAGCCTCCTGAGTAGCTAGGATGACAGGCATGAGCCACCAGCGCCCGGCTAGCTTATTTATTCTTATAACCTGGCCAGACTAGGAAAGAGTGCTTCAAGTTCTTTTTTCTCTTTGTTCAAACTAAAAAGAGTTTAAGTCTACAGTTATTACTGCACTAAATTTTTCATTTTGGTTTAAAAAGAGGAAAAAAGAAGCTGTGACCATGACTTCTACAATCGCTCCTTAACGTTCTATTTTCTTAATATGTAGCTTCCTGTCAACTACTGCCTTTCGCCCTGTCACTTGCCAATGCACTGAGCAGATGGCAAGTAGACCTTGTTTACAGGCCTCAGGATGAGCAGCAGCGACAGCGCACACTGTTATCTCCCCTGCCAGCTACCAAGTGTCCAGAGGAGATCAGGCCAGCCTGTGCACCATTAACAAGCATGAAACATGGGAGGGAACCTGGGAAACCAATGTCACCAAGCCCAGCATGCCTCTCAGATGGCCACCAGACCGTGTGAACCAATAAATCAATTGGTTCTCTAATATTTAGAAAAGATGACAATGACTGCAGATAGATCTTGAGTTAAAAGGTCGAGTCCATAAAACACGTATACAACTTTTAAGATACATGAATTAGAGCAAAGCACTTCCACTTAGAAAATAAACAATCACAGTTCCACGGGCTGTGGGGAGCACTTATTCAAACTGCAGGAACATGCCCACGGTCTGGGTAAGCAAGGCAGGCCGCTGTGGGCTCTGTGAAGCTATCTGCATTTTTTTAAAAAGATTCTGAAAAGCAAGAAAGCTTAACATCAGACCTTATAAAAAAACAACCACCCTTTTGTACTAGAAGATTATGCATAAAAACAAACACATAAAAGCATCAAGAAAACATAAAAACCCCAAAAAACAAAAATATAAAAACATTAAAAAATTAAAACATTATACGAATTGCCAAATTTTCATCCCAAGTAAGCAAGGTACCAGAAGTGAAGTAGACCAAAGAGGGTTTTCACCCTTAGTTACCATCTAAAAGTTCACTTGTAAGAAACCACGTCATTCATTACATGCGACCGTAACAAAAGGAGTCGACTCCTAACAGTACTCAAAGACACAGTGCTGGGGCTGGGAATGTGGTCAGTGGTAGAGTGCTTGCCTAGCATGCATGAAGCTCTGGGTTCAGTTCCTCAGCACCACACAGAAAAAGCTGGAAGTGGCACTGTGGCTCAAGTGGTAGAGTGCTAGCCTTGAACAAAAAGCTCAATGGGGCTGGGAAGATGGCTCAGTGGTAGAGTGTTGGCCTCGAATGCATGAGGCCCTGGATTCAATTCCTTAGCACCACAGAAACAGAAAAAGCCAGAAGGGGTGCTGTGACTCAAATAATAGAGCGCTAGCCTTGGGCTGAAGAGCTGAGGGACGGAGACCAGGCCCAGAGTTCAGCCCCCATGACCGACAAAATAAAAAATAAAAGCTCAGGGACAATGCCCAAGCCCTGAGGTTCAAGCCCCAGGAGTGGCAAAAAAAAAAAAAAAAAACCCACAGTGCTCATACTCCTTTATGGTGCTCCTGAGAAATACAAAGACTTCCTTCCAGAACGCAGACGTGAAGCAAATCTTCCTTCCTCCCCAGATTGTGTTTCGTTTTATGTACATATGCAAGGCAGGGGGAAGTCTACACAGCTGCTCCTGAGCACAAGCACTCAGTCCTGTGCTAAGTCCATGTACACACCAAGAACCACAGGTGCTTTACTCCTGAAGTCTTTCATGCTACACCTAGACTATGACAGCAATGATGGTAGGAGGGGCCCTCTGCACATTAAGGATTGTCTGGGACAGATCTCTCAGTAGTAGAGTGGTGCTGAGCATCAGCTTCTAGATAGCAAACTCAGATTGGTTTGGCTTCTCACACAGACAACATATAGAGCAAGAGAAATGAGTAGCACACAGAACACATATCCACACTACAATTCACCTATGATTTTTGAACACACAGTCAATATCCCATAACTTACATCTAAGGAGACAGTGGGAAGTCATCTAAAATAATTCAACCCACTGCTTATTTAAAATAGTGACATGTACTTTTAATATCTACAATCTATGGATGCTGTGACAGTTCAATGTCCCACACATTGATAGTGTTAAAACGTGTTTATTCCATCAACATTTATATTCTTTTGTCAAAGTAGTAAACATCATGGGGCTGGAAATGTGGCTCAGTGGTAGAGTGCTTGCCTAGCATGCATGAAGCCCTGGGTTCCATTTTTCAGTACCACATACACAGAAAAAGCAGGAAATGGTGCTATGGCTTTAGTAAAGTGATAGCCTTGAGCAAAAGCAGCTCAGAGATAGTGTCCAGGCCCCAGGACTAGGAAAAAATAAAAAAGAATAAACATCCTACAGACCAGCCCAGAATATCTAAATCCACTTAAGTTATTTTACTTACCTTAACGAAGAAAAAAAAAACCTCTAGTTATATTCATTATTCCTTACAAAAGTAAAACGTATATAATTTTAGAGCTGTATCTTCATCTTAAAGCAAAGATATAAATTTCAAACTCTCTAAAATCTGTCATCATCATTTGAAGAAAGCTTTCAAGAAAATCCAGTTGGAGCCTGGTACTGGTGGCTCACGCCAGTAATCCTAGATCTCAGAAGGCTGATGGTGGTTCAAAGCCAGCCTGGGCAGGGAACTCCTTGAGACTCTTATCTCCAAATAACCACCAGAAAAACTGGAAGTGGTGCTGTGGCTCAAGTGGTAGAGCGCTTGCCTTGGACTGAAGAGCTGAGGGACAGCGCCCAGGCCCAGAGTTCAAGCCCCACGACTGACAACAACAAAAAGCACAGACTTGGAGGAGTGGCTCAGGTATTAGGACACCATCCAAAGAGTGACAACAAGCGTCAGATAACTAGTTCCAGGGTGAACTTGAATTAACAAACAAACAATATTTGATCAATATACTTCAAGTACTCTGAGAGATCTGGAGTGGGGCGTGGCACCAGTTCCACAAGGGCTACCCTGAAGCACAGTGTGGTGGTGCACTATTGTAAGAGCAGCGAGTACTCCCGGAGGCTAAGGCAGGGGAATGAGAGTTCCAGGTCAGCGTGGGAAGAGCTCGGGGACCCTATCTCAAAACGAAACCAGGAGAAAAGGCAAACGCATGAAGTTTTAATGTGCACAAGAGCACAGTTGTTCTGTGTTATTGGTAAACGGGAAGTTTTTTTCTTGACTCATTATGAATTCCACAAATTCACTTTGAACATTTTCTGACTGCTTTCATTCCATGCATACTGCTTCCAGCTCTGCTTTCCTGATCTTTGCAGCAAGCAAACCCAAGCTACACTCCAAATGTCCCTTCCACACTTCTTATTTGAAGGTCTCTGGATCAGGACTCAAGTTTCTCAGAAAATGGAATCATCTTTCAATAGAGGCCACTAATCTTCCATATTTCAATTTCATTTTAAGCCTTTGAACCTATTGTGCCATTTGGAAGCTTTTGCAACCTGTGTATTTCCTATATAATTTATATGGTGTAGGGTATTTTTCAATTCATACAATTTAATGATCCATTTTTCCACAACTTCAGTTGCAATATTAAAAAATTCACTCCCACATTAATTGCACATGCTTTTTTTGAATATTAAAAAACTAGAAAATGTTACTCATTGTGTCTCTACTGATTCTCAAATCCTGACTATAAAAGGATAAATTTTAACTCAATTATGTGGCTGTTTTATTTATTTGCTGATTTATGATCACCTCTCTCTCTCTCTCTCTCTCTCTCTCCAACTACTGTGAGTTTTGAATAGAGCAAGCTTAATTGTCACAGAAGAAACATCTGTTGCTTTTTTCTTCTTGGGGCTTCCTAACTGAAAGAAAAAGCTCTCCGCCTGACCTCCCTCTCCCTCCCTCTCCCCCTCCCCCAACCCAGTTCTTTAAACCTCCAAGTGAATGTATTGTTTCAAATATTACTGTATCCAGTAAAATGTTATAGCTTATCCAGAGACATTCAATTCCTTGTAAGAGTTCAAAGAACCACTAAATGCTATATACATCAAAACTGCACTTGCCAATAGAAAACAGACTGTAACTACAAGGCAGATTTTAAGGTGCTCTTGAAATGATCAACTCAAACAAGTCAGCACATAATTCCCAGCTTCTTCCCTAAGAAGCGTTCCAGGGCTGAGGTTTCCTCCCATCTCCAGATGCACAGAGCATCTTGCACGCTCTATTTTCTTTTGCAAATCCAAGGCCAACAGAATGGCAGTCACCACCCCAAGAGGCAGACACCAAACAGTGCCACCCACTCTCACGCGGCGGCTCCTAATAAACCATAAAGCAGTGGAATGCGCCGGCCCCTTTATGAGCAAACAATGACCGCGCTTCATTAGAATACAGCTGACATGTTCAAAGCACAAACACTTTTAAGAAAAATGTACATGGAAAAGAAAGAAAAGAAAAGAGAAGAAAAGAGAAGGCGAGGGATGGAAGCTGAATTACTTTTCAAGTGTCAGGCTGATTTCCTAAGATCCCGAGCAAGTGTGTTCTGCGGTTGACAATTTCAAAGTTTTCATAAATGGAAAGTAAGGTTGAATTATCGGCAAAGCTTATTTTACTGACTACTAAGGGAGGAAAATAATGAAAGTACCCCTGGACTGTTTTTGTAAGCAGTTACCAGGAAACATCCCAGCCAACCACTCATGTTCCTAAACGCTTCCCCAGCACCTGACTGAACACGATGCTCCCCAATTCCATCCATATCTTAAGCATTTTACTTGATGTCCAAGAGCAAGGATAAAATAGGCTAACTCTGCCCCTCCCCCTAAGTTACCCCTCCCCATGGTGCCCCGTGGATTTTCTGTCTGCACCCAGCAAGGACATCTGGAAATGTGCATGCTTCTGACTGTTTTTCAATTTCCCATTGCTGCACTGAAACAAACCTAAAGCACCCGTGTAAAAACTGACCCACGAGTGCAGAGCCAGGCGCTCTCTTACCTGGAGCCCGGGGCAGCCTCTCTCCGCAGAGCACTCCACAGTCTTTGTTACCATTCACTGGAAACTTGAGACTGTGTCAGACGGAAGCAATCGAGTTCAGAAAAGCTCAATGTAAACTACTTCTCCGTGAACTAAAAAGATGCTCAAGAAAACTTGTGAGCGGGATTTGGCCGGACCAGTACACACTTGCTAATGTTAGAAGCAAAGTCTGGGGAGTTAAGAGACCCCGGCTTCCCTATGTCAACCCTGCTTTCTCATTCAATTAAAAGGAAGGCTTTTTATTCTAAAGGGGGAAAAAATGCTTCAAAGTGACCGTGATAGGAACACCAACTCCAAGCTCACATTTTTTGGGTAAGTCTCATTTGAATTTTACAAGGAACCAGTTAAAATTCAAATGAGATTTATAAAAAATGTGAGCCTGGAGTTTGGTGTTTTATCGCTGTCACTTTGAAAAATGATAAAAATGTAAAACGGAGATGAACTTACTCAAGAGCCCTGCATGGCTGGAGCTGAGCATGTCAGGCAGAGGATCGGCTGGCGCGGGTCCCAAAGCGAAGACTTTATCGCATCCCGAGAGCAGAGCCCGAGCACCTGGCTTCTCAGAGAGGAAGAGGAGGAGAAACCCTTGAAAAACTGCCGGGGGCTCTCGGAACCTGTAAAAACTGAGCCGGCTCTTGTGGGAGGGGAAAGAAGTCCTGGTCCTGCCCCCCGAGATAGGAGGCCATGCTTCAACGCCAAAGTGAATGACAGGTCCATTTCTGATATCAACAAAGACCAGCTTAGCTGCGCTCCATTTTTTTCCCCCCACTTTCCCACACAGTTAGAAGCCTTACACTTTTTCAGGTTAGTCCTTTTATATCTGGGGTTAAGTACCTTTCTCCATTTTCTCAAGAGGTAACCCAATTATGTTGTCCTAGTTTTTTTTTTACATGATTAATTAAAATTACATACCTCATCATTGCACTCAGTTTTCCTAGGCAGGAAAGCTGAACAAAATAGGATCTCACAAGTTCTCTTCCAAATCTACTCTTTGCAATACCGGGTAACCCTCTAATTATCAATAGTAATAATGTCTTTCCTGCATCCTGGTATGGGGCACACACAGACATAAAAGTAGGTAACTTTTTTTTTTAAGGCAATGAAATCATAGCATTCTGAACTGGAGAGATATAAAAATAATTTAGTTTAAAACACATGCTTGAGTCAACATTTACTGAACATTTTACCAGAAGCCAAGCACTGTTTTGAGGCTTGAGGATAGATTCGTGTGTATACACAAGGCCAAACAAAACCGCCTTTATTCATACCTCTATTACACTATGTGCATAGAGATGATACTATAGGATGACATAGAGTGAAAATTAAATTGGTTTGTAAACATATCAGTCCAAACAAAATACAACCTTAGAGGGTCCAGTATCTTTTTGTATTTTATTCTGTTTTTCGTATTCTATTCTGTTTTTAGTGCGTCCACTACAATGTTTGGGACAAAGAACTGAAATTCTATACAGATTTCAGAAGACCTTGGGAATAAAAGAGGAAAAGTGAGATCATACAGAATCTGATCAGCCTTACAAATTAAAATCTTTCATGTATATACCAATTTGCATTCTTACATTTGGAAACAATAGTAAACTTTCTATCCCTGCCCTTTGTACAGAGAAAATAGATGCGTATCTCTAACCTGTCAGGTCAGTCAGAGGTGCTTGCTCTATCATGTGAGACTATGCTATCTGGGACTAGATATGGTCACAGTGGTTACTATTTTAAAACAAAAGGAAGCCCCATGCTGTTGATTCATGCCCACAATCCTAGATACTCAGGAGGCTAAGATTTGAGGATCCTGGTTCAAAGCCAGCCCACAGAGACAAACTTGTGAGACTTTCTCTACCTAGCAAAAAGCTAAAAGTGGAGATGTGGCTCAAGTGGTAGAGAGCCAGCCCTGAGTGGAAAAAACTAAGAATGCAAAGCTCCGAGTCCAAGCCCTAGTACCAGCTCAGGCGCACACACAAATCCAAGTTCCAAGAACTAGACATCTATCTACCATAACTCTACACTAGAGAGCACCCGCCCTCTCCCAGAGCTGGACAAGGAAGGATTCCAAGTTCACATATAATCTATCTGTGGGCTGGGAAGGTGGCTCAGTGGTAGAGCGCTTGCCTCGTAAGCATGAGGCCCTGGGTTCAATTCCTCAGCACCCCATACACAGAAAAAGCTGGAAGTGGCACTGTGGCTCAAGCGATAGAGTGCTAACCTTGAGCAAAAGAAGCCCAGGGACAGTGCCCAGGCCTAGGTTCAAGCCCCCACGGAAAAAAAAAAAAAATTCAGAACATATAATGTACCTCTGTGTGTGTGTATATGTGTGTGTATATAATATTTTGGGTCCGATTGTGGGGCCTGAACTCTGGGCCTGGGCGCTGTCCCTCAGCTCTTCAGCTCAAGGCTAGCGCTCTACCACTTGAGCCACAGCGCCACTTCCGGCTTTTTTTTTTTTCTGCTTATGTGGTGCTGAGGAATCGAACCCAGGGCCTCATACATGCAAGGCAAGTGCTCTGCCACTGAGCCACCTTCCCAGCCCATCCTGTGTATTTTTATAATCAACCTAACAGCCACCCATGGTCAGGAAGACATGTGAGGACTAACGTCCAGCCATGAACCTGTGGGCTTCCACGACCCCTGCTCACGGTCATCCATTCTTCCCTTCTTCCCTTCAAGGGAAAGGTACTCCCCTAATCCTACACAGAAAACTCACTTGATGCCTCTAATTCATTGTAACTACTGACCAATTTGAAAACACCAAAGGGTGCTGAGCACTCCCCCTCCTAGGATAATAAGCTCCTCTCTCTGAACTTCAATTTCTGTTCTTACGGCAACCTGAACACACAGTCACACATTTAACAACTCATGTGCGATTCTTCAGGGGGAACGGCACTGAGATAGGACAACGGCCACTCTCTGCTGATACCACTATCGACCAAGCCCATGCAATGGAGGAGACGCTAGCGACCGTGTGCCCATTACCTGTTCAAGTACCAACACCTAACCCTGACGTGGGTGAGACCTGGGGGGACCCTGCTACCAACCGCATGTGTGGTATCGCATAACCCACTGTTTCCGTGCTTTCAACAGTCCCTGGACTACTGAGCATAGGCTGACGGTCACCAGGGACCTGGCACACAGGCTGCCACAGCGGATAAACCAACAAGACACTGACATCTACGCACAGAGCTAAAACAGAGCGCAGTAAACGCAGAAATGGACCACACAAGGAACCAAAGGAGCACAGAAGACAAACATAAGTCTAGAGGTAGGGCCAGGTGCTGGTGGCTCATGCCTGTAATTCTGGCTACTCAGGGGGCTGAGATTTGAGGATGCCAGTTCAAAGCCAGCCTTGGCAGGAAAGACCATGAGACTCTAATCTCCAATTAGCCACCAGAAAATTAGTAGTAGCACCATGGCTCAAAGTGGTAGAGCACTAAGCTTGAGCAAAAAGAACTCAGGGACAGCACCCAGGCCCTGAGTTCAAGCCCCATGACTGACAAAAAAAAGAGTAGAAGTAGGGCTATATGTAAAATATGTCATATCCTATTGAATATGGTGCCAAGTGCCTACAGTCCCAGCTACTTGCTAGATCATCACTTGTTCTCAGGTGATGCTAGGAAAGCCTGGACAACACAGCAAGATCCCTTCTCAAAATAATAATAATAAACCAATTACAGGAGGCTGCATTTGTCTTTCAGATAAACAACAAACTTGCTTTTAAACAAAACTATGCCCAAATCTCATGCTGGAGTTAGAACCAGGGCATGCAAAGCATGCTCTCTGCTGTGAGCATGACAACATGCTGTGGCAATATTTAAAGCCTAGCTATGAAATGCATGTAGCTCAGTGGCATTGGGCTTGCCTAACAAACACAGGGCTCTGTCCTAGATCCCTAGCACTACAAAAAAAAGCAAAAAGAAGGAGGAGGATAAGGAGGAAAAAGAGGAAGAGGGCCGGGCGCTGGTGGCTCACGCCTGTAATCCTAGCTACTCAGGAGGCTGAGATCTGAGGATCGAGGTTCAAAGCCAGCCCGGGCAGGAGAGACCGTGAGACTCCTATCTCCAATAAACCACCAGAAAACCGGAAGTGGCGCTGTAGCTCAAGTGGTAGAGCGCTCGCCTTGAGCTGAAGAGCTGAGGGACAGCGCCCAGGCCCAGAGTTCAAGCCCCACGACCGACAAAAAAAAAAAAAAAAGAGGAAGAGGAAGAGGAGGAAGAGGAAGAGGAGGGAGAAGAAAGGAGGGAAAAAGAGAGCAGAACAAACATCTCCAACAAATGCAGACCAAGTATGTTAGAGTCTGGCGTTGGCCTCGGCCAGGAGACAAGGCTCCAAGGTCTCCCCTAGTAAGGGCGGCCAGGGCGGGACCTAGTGCTCCTGCCAACAACCATGTCAGTGAGCCATCTTGGAAGTAGATCCAGCTGGGCCTTCACAACTCCAGTCCTAGGAACAGCTTGGCTACAAACTCCTGAGAGACCTTGAGGTGGAATTCTTTAGATAAGCCGCTCCTAGATTCCTGATCTTCAGAAACTGTTTGTTTAGGCAGGCTTTAGAGTGATTTGCTAAGTCACAATAGAAAAGTCATAGCCCATGAGAGGAGCCCAGTGCCAGCATCAACCACATCTCTTCCCTGGTCAGCAGCGCCACAAGCCACTAAAAGGCGGGACCTCAGGGAGCACCATGGGGACTGTCAATCCGATACACCTCCCATCAGTGGTGGGTGAGAGCATGCTCCCACAGCCAGCACAGGCCTCCCCAAGTTTCTTAGCTATCGCACATCCCTGAGTTTTGTTTTGCTGTATTCCTGTGAGTCTCATCTTGGGGACCGGACTCAGGACCTCATGCATGTTAGGCAAGCCACATTCCTAGCCCTCTAATAAGACCTTTTATGAAAGAAAAGAAAAAAAGGAATCATTTGCACCGACTTTAACTATATCAGGCAACTTTGTGGAAAAAAGATAACTAGCGAAAATTAGAAAATTAGACTAGTTAAGGAAACTCCTTATCTTAGATCAGTTCTGTTTCTTGGCTAGATTTCATGTGTGCTAAGAATTGATATCACTCTGCCAAGGAAAAAAATAATTTGTTCCTGGCGGGTTGTTTGGCCTCTCATTCAGGGAAGAATTTTGGAGCCTAATGGTAACGTGCATCTGGATGATGATGAATTGGGGTCTATTCAGAATCTGGAAGAGGATCTTGGGGTGCTGAGAATTCCATACATCCTTTTAGTCCATGGATAAGCTTTAAGTTAAAGTGACTGCATTCCGAACTGGCTACTGGGAACAGAAAAATGTCAGAGGAAGACATTTCTGTTTCCAAAAATACAGGGTAAGTTGAGATCCATGCATAACTACACAACTAATTATGGCTGGAGGAAGAGGATAGAAGCTTTCTCTTTTGAATATAAAAAGGGTTCCTTGTCTTTATAAAAAAGTTTCCCACTGGGCACCGGTGGCTCATGCCTGTCATCCTAGCCACTCAGGAGGCTGAGATCTGAGGATAATAGTTCAAAGCCAGCCTGGGCAGGAAAGTCTGTGAGAATCTTATCTCCAATGAACCACCAGAAAACCAGAAGTGGTGCTGTGGCTCAGTGGTAGAATGCATGCCTTGAGCTGAAGAGCTCAAGGACAGTGCCCAGGGCCAGAGTTCAAGCCCACAACCAACAACAACAAAAAACTTTTCCTTCTGGGTGCTAGTGGCTCCTGGCTGTAATCCTAGCTACTTAAGAGGCTGAGATCTGAGGATCTGACTTTGAAGCCAGCCTGGGCAGAAAAAGCCCGGTGAGATACTTATCTCCAATGAACCACACAAAACTGGAAGTAATGCTGTGGCTTAGAGTGGTACAGTGCTAGACTTGAACAAAAGAGCTCAGGGACAGCGGCCATGCCCTGAGTTCAAGCCATACAACCAGGAAAAAAAAAAATTCCATACAAATGAGCTAAGCTCAGAGTTTATGCCACTCTGACATATTTTTCCCTAAACCAGTTCAATAGTAATTAAGCTCCATTTTGTGTCTGCTAGAATCCATTGAGATCTATGAGCCACACGTACTGATGACAAATACCTTTGAGGAGAGGAACAAATTTCATGGATACTAAAAACATGGCCTTAAAGGGTTTCATCTCCAGGAGTCAAACCCGCCATTCTAAGTGGAGCCTTATCTAACCTGTGCTTCCTAGCACAGTGTCTCTGGCTTAAGCTCTGTGTTCTGCTCTCTAACACACATGGTTAAGATTTTCTAGTGAACACATCCACTGTTTTAACAACTGTTTTATAAAGATCTGGATCAAATAGGAAAGAAAGTTTCAAAATCTTGCAAGCAAAATAATCATCCATTTCTTGAATATTAGCAGCTTTTCTTTATTTTTGGGGGGCCAATACTGAAGTTTGAACTATACTTAGGGTCCTTGTACTTGCTCAGCTGACACTCTACCCCTTGAACCATACCTCCAGCCTGGCTTTTTAGTGTTTAGAGTTAAGAGTCTCATGGACTTTTTTGTCCAGACTGGCTTCAGACTGAGTTTTTAGATTTCGACTTCCTGAGTAGCTAGTCATGAGTCACCAACACTGAGCTACATGTCTTTTTTGAGTATTACACCATAAAATTTTATGACCCAGAGAATAAGAGTTCTCAAACTATTTAAAAACATCAGATACTGCTTAGTTTCACTGTTAATAATCTCTGCCTCCTGGGTTTTTTCTTCATATTTGCAATTATTCCCTTTTTAAAAAATCATTTTCCTTAGTTCTCCAATGTAATTGATGGCAAGATTTCTCATCTGAATGGTTATTTAATTGTAAAGATAACAAACTTTGCCTTTTATTTTAATGGGTATTTGAATAATTATTCAATAGTAAGTATCACCAAAAACAATCACTAAAATTCCTTTCTGAGTGTTTTCACAATTAATTTCACCTTTCTGCTTCCAGACTTGTCTTTATGGGATTATCTGGACAGAAAGCTTTACAGCAACTTCCTTTTGTCCTTCTCAGACAATTCCTTTATAAATGGAAGATACAAAATTGGAAGTCAGGAGACAAGCTGACCACAGAATTATGTCGGGGCTTCATCTGCTCAACAGAGTCATCCTGAGCCCCATGAGTCACGCACTGTTCAATGTCCAAGCCCTCCTTCATCTCAGAGCCTGCCATTACTGTCTCACCTTAACGATAGGAGGAGGGGTGCGCTCTCTCCCCCTCCTTCTTTCCCATTAAATCAGTAAAAATATGTCTATGTATGTAGACAGTCTCTGGGTTGTTTTCTGCCTTTTCTCTTATTCTAAACATGTAGACAACATGCAGAATGGAATAGCTTCTAAGGAAACAGGACCCCACATCAGGAAGAATCTTATAAATTGGACTTAGGAATTTATCTTGAGGGCAGTAAGGAACTATTGTAAGTTTTGTGCACGGGTGTGTGTGTGTGTGTGAACATGGAAAGACTTGTTTGAGGACATGTGCCTTGTTCAGTGGAGGAAACAGAACAAAGTCAGTCTGGGGTGAGGACACGGCTGTGGTAAGCCAAGGAATAGGCTGTGGTGGTGTGGCCCAGGACAGCAGCAGTGGAGACGGATCAGCAGGTGGGGAGAACTGAGACTTAGGGAAAGGAAACAAGACTTTCTAATCATCTGACTGCGACCAGAGGGAAAAGGGAAGGAACTGAAGGTGTTAACTGGTTTGAGCAAAGCATAGATGGTATTAAATAAAACAAGGAGATGGGGTGAGCAGACTTTCAGAGGATGAAACAATTGCTCAAATGAAGATAACACAAAGAATTGGGCCAGAGTTATAGATGGAATCATTCATTCCTTTAAAATGGGTAACCAAAGCATGGGGCTGGATGAACTCACCCAGGGGAATGTACTAGGGAAAAGCAAAGCTAAAGCAGAACCCGAGGGCACTGATTCTTGGTAGGAGGAGGAAGATAAGGAAGAGTCAGATGAAGGCAATGAACGAGGAGAGAAGTGGGAACACCTCCCACTAATCCTCAAATGCTCCAGGAGCAACTACTATACATCCTTACCTGTGTGGAAATCTTGGCTTACACCAACTTGCTCAAGCTCACATTTGACTGGTTGCCTGTAAGTCATGCCTGTAAGCCTAGCTTGATCCAACAAGGATCAAGGTTCAAAGCCCGCCTGAATAGACAAATCTGAGAGACCCTTACCTCTAGTTAACAGCAAAAAGCCTCAGGCGGAGGTGTGCCTCAACTGGCAGAGCATCAGCCTTGAGAAAAACAGCTAAGCTAAGCTCTTGTTCTCGAGTACTACCTTGTTCTCTCTTCTGTGAAAGACTCTGGTGCGGAGTGGGCACAAGGCACTGAGATTCGCACTCCTGGTGATATTCTGGCACCTCTAAGAGGAACCCAGACTCAGAACTTGGCAGATCTGAGGACTGGACAGGACATACACAGGACGAGCACTGTGCGGGGTGCCAAGGCGAGGGCATGCTCAGAGCTAAGGCTAGTTCTGAGCACAGCGGTGAAGCTACCTGGAAAGAGACCAACTTGAAGGCGCTCGCCACAGCCATAGCTGAGCCAATCCAAGCAACGAAGCAAAACAAAAAAGTATAGTACTGGCTTATGATCTTAATACTACTCACAATGCATGCAAATACAAATAAGTGGCTGAATAAATAATAAAGGAGAAGAGATCCATGTTGGGTGCAGACTGAGTTCTCGTTATGTGTGAAGTTTGTTTCCGCAGTGAGTCCCCGGAGATGCCAGTTGGGCAGGGTGGGCTCCGTAGGCTGAGGCAGGGAAACGAGGGGCAGAAAAGAGAAGTCTCCAGTGCAGAAACCTGACAATTGCGATTCCTGCCAGGGGATCAAAGTTCACATTAACAGTACTGCGTCATAGTGATCACGCGTGACCGACAGGCCGTGGGCCGTGGTGAAAACAGCACGTTATCTCTGTGCTCTTTTTTCTTTGTCAAAGCACCGTTAGATCCTAGGAAAAAAACACCAGGTAATTCTTGACTGAGTCCTGAGCCGTGTGTGCCTGCGCAGACGCTAAGCAGCCCAAGTACATCTAAATCATCTCAAAAACCAAATAAAGATCGGGTGGCTACCAGCATGAGGAAGACAGGGTTTACAGTCTGAATCCAATGCAGTGACGTGCTCCCTAAATCCAAGACAATGGCACTGGTTAACACCTTTCAGCAGAATATAAACAAATCCAGTCTCTGCAACATGCTGACAGGATATACCCAAAACTACCTGACAACCTAAGAAACGGGGACATGACTCATTCTCTAGAGAAAACACAATCATTGACTTTAACCTTGAGATGATACAGATAGTAGAAACAGCAGTTATAACTTGCTTAGGATGGACCATTTACAATAGCCTCCAGAGAAGTAAAAAGAAAGAAATTCTCAGGTGAGCAACAAACTAGAGAATGAAATACAAATTTGAGAACTGAAGACAGCAGAATGCGACTGGAAAAACCAAGTTAGCTCAAGTATTGTCCAATGTGAAAAACACCAGGAAAGGTTAGAGTGGGGAATGGGCTGAGACTCAGGACTGACAGGAAAGAATCAAAAGATCTAGGACTGGGAAGGTGGCTCAGTGGTAGAGTGCTTGCCTTGCATGCCTGAGGCCCTGGGTTCAATTCCTCAGCACCACATTAGCAGAAAAAGCCATAAGTGGCTCTGTGGCTCAAGTGGTAGAGGGCTAGCCTTGAGCTGAAGAGCTCAGGGACAGTGCCCAGACCCAGAGTTCAGGCCCCACTATGGACAAAAATAAGAGACTCACGGACTTTCCTGCCCAGGCTGGCTTTGAACCATGATCCTCAGACCTCAACTTCCTGAGTAGCTGGATTACAGTCATGAGCCACCAATGCCTAGCTTAATGTAGCTACTTTTTATGGGAAGCAATAAAAAGGAGAACCATGATCCAAGTTAGCTAGGACATAAAATAAAGCAAAAATAAAATATTGCAAAAACAACAACAACAACAAAAAAAAAACATAAAAAGGGCCAGTGGCCAAGGCTCAAGCTACAGTGTCTCCCTAGCAAATGTGAGGCTTTGAGTTCAAACCCCAGTACTACAAAAACAACTGTCCAAAAAGAAAAAAAGTAACACCTTAGCTAGGTGTGATGGTGACCCTTCTAATCCCAGCACTTGGAGGCAGAGGCAGAACTACTGGCAGTTCAAGGCTAGTCTGGGTTACTGTCAACTGTGTGTCTCCAACCCCCACCTCCCCCAAAAAGTAAAAAATAAAAATTTAGCTGACTAAGGATATTATGTAAATATATATGCATTATATAATAAAATCAATTTTTTTCTGGATTATTTTGAAACCAACACTAGACACTGTATATACTCAAAAAACGGTTGAAAGACATAGAGTACAAGGTTTTCCTGGTTCCTGTGTAAGTTTTTACAAGAGTGGGTGGGATTTCTAATATAAGTATCACCCAGTAAGCCATGTTGGCTATAGGAATTTATCTAAATATTAGAGAACATATAGAAAAACACACACACACACACACACACATATATATATATACACACATACACACACACATCAATGATCTTTGAGAGATCTCTACAGACAAGACAGGCAACTGACTTGATACAACACACTGATTATACATCATAATTGTAAAATAACTTTACAAAGGCAATAAAGTTAATTTTGAGAAAATTTTTATCCAATAACCCTTACCTTTCGTTAGACAGAGATTCTGGTCTGCAAATCCTCTCAGTTCTGCATTTGTGGAAGTCAAATCATCCTGATAAAATAGTGTACAAAATTCAAAACAGGATCATGAACATTATCAATAATAAGCTATTTTATATCTTTCACTAGAGATCGGTACAAAATATAATACATACCTACCAGAAAATTATTCATTTTATCAACCTATCATTTTATGACTCCTTTTTTTGCTAATCTTGGGGCTTGAACTCTGAGTCTGGGCAAGCTGTCCCTGAGCTGCTTTTTTGCTCAAGGCTAGCTCTTCACCAACTTCAGGCTTTTTTTGTGATTAACTGGGAGATAGTCTCATGGACTTTCCTGCCCAGGCTGGCTTAGAATTTTGATCCTCAGATCTCAGCCTCCTAAGTAAACTAGGATTACAGGCATTAGGCACAAGACCCCAGCTATCAATCTTTTTATTAAAAAGAAAATGTTGGGCTGGGAAGGTGGCTCAGTGGTAGAGCGCTTGTCTTACATACTCGACGCCCTGGGTTCGATTCCTCAGCACCACAAAAGAAAAAAGAAAAAAGCCGGAAGTGGCGCTGTGGCTCAAGTGGTAGAGCGCTGCCTTGAGCTGAAGAGCTGAGGGACAGTGCCCAGGCCCAGAGTTCAGGCCCCACGACCGGACCCCAAAAAAAAAAAAAAATGTTGCTATTCTTGCCTGAAATGGAAAAGGTATGATTTTTCCAGATTAAGATAAAATTAATGAAATTATACTCACGAGCAGAACCAAGCTCTGCCACTTTTGCTGATAGTTGTAATGTAACAGTGTTAGAGCTGCCAATCTGCACAATCTGCGGTGGCCCAGCTATGGGCTAACATTACGAGCCCACAAAAAATAAAACATAAGATTTCTTCTTTAGCCAGGCACTGGTGGCTCAGGCCTGTAATCCTACTCAGGAGATATGAGGATTGTTGTTCAAAGCCAGCCCAGGCAAAAAAGTCCATGTGAAACTCTTAGCTCCAATTAACCACTCAAAAACCAGGAATGGACCTGTGACTCAAAGTGGTAGATCACTAACCTTGAACAAAAGAGCTTAGGGACAATGTCCAGGCTCTGAGCTCAAGCCTCAAAACTGACAACAACAACAACAAACAGAACAAAAAAAAAAAAGAAAGAAAGAAAAAAGAAAATTCCATGTTTGTTTAAAGACAAATGTTTTTGTCTTTAATTTTTAATATCATTAATAACTACTTCCACATGCTGTTCAACACTGGGATGTGGAAGGATTTGTTTGCACTGTTAGGGGCACACTGTGGAAATAAGAGGCCTAGCCTTAGGACTACTCTCTGGGTCCTCATGGGGCTCATGGGGCCTACAGGTGTTCAGCAAGGCCAAGCTGTGTGGCGTCCTCATCTATGAGTTGGAGGTGACACTAGGGATTTCCCCTACACAGACTGCTGTAGCTACCTGTGTCAGGTGTACAGCACAGGTCTTAGTGGCCACTGCCCTACCCACATTGACATTCATCTCTAGCTAGTCCTATACACCAGGGACTCCCTAGAGCAAGTGTGTTTGTAAGTTCCATTTCCCATCATTCATTTCATTGGGTGCAATGTCCACTGAGCCACTTGGCATCATAGTTCAACAGGAGATCATCATCAAAGTTTTGTTTTTTTTTTAAATTTGTTTTAGAGCTTAGAAGAAATCTCAAGTTTTGAAAATCTGGCAGGATACAAGCTAAGATACAGGGCTCTATTAACAGTTCTGCACCATGATGACCTATACTCTTGAAACATTGGGTGTTTATAGTATCACACACAGCTACTAATGTCCTAAGTTCATAGCGAGATGCCTCAACTACTCTTTCAAGGTACTACCACTATGAAAGTTGTTGTTTTTTTTCCAGTTGTGGGGCTGGGCGCTGTACCTGAGCTCTTTTGCTCTGGGCTAGCTAGCTCTACCACTTGAGACAGCACCACTTTGGAGATAAGAGTCTCACAGGGACCTTTTCTTCCTGGGCTGGCTTTGAACCACAATCCTCAGATCTCAACCTCCTGAGTAGCTAGGATTATAGGCATGAGCCACCTGTGCCCGACGTAAAAGGTTTTTTAAATAGTTTACTGAATTATATCATTGACCTGTAACTATAGACATATGCCATATATCATACATATACGTGTACACAACATTTTGTGATTTTTTTTGCTGTTGTTTGAGACAAAGTTTTACCATATGGCCCATGCCACCCTGAAATGTAGCCCATGCTAACCTGCTGTGCTGTCCAAGCTGCCACAAACTCCCCACTGTCCTGCTTCAATCTCCCAAAGGCTAGGATTACAGGTGGGTACAACCATAGCTTGCTTAACCTGATATTTTGATACATGTCTACATTATGAAACTATTACCATGAGCTAGCTGAAAAACACTGTGCATGTGTTTGTTAAGAAAATGCAATTTAAGATATATCCTTGGGCTGTAGTGTAGAGAACTTAGCTAGACTTAACAAGCCCATGGGTTCAATTCTCAGCACTGTCCAAAAAAAAAAAAGTCCTCATTGCAAATTACTGTATACAACTTTTTTTTTTTTTTTTGGTCGTGGGGCTTGAACTCTGAGCTTGGGCACCGTCCCTCAGCTCTTCAGCTCAAGGTGAGTGCTCTACCATTTGAGCCACAGCGTCACTTCCAGTTTTCTGGTGGTTTATTGGAGATAAGAGTCTCATGGACTTTCCTGCCCAGGCTGGCTTTGAACAGTGATCCTCAGATCTCAGCCTCCTGAGTAGCTAGGATTACAGGTATGAGTCACCAGCGCCCAGCTGTATACAACATTTTTTTTTTTAATTTTTTTTTTTTTTTGGGTCCGGTCGTGAGGCCTGAACTCTGGGCCTGGGCACTGTCCCTCAGCTCTTCAGCTCAAGGCTAGCGCTCTACCACTTGAGCCACAGCGCCACTTCCAGATTTTTTCTTTTTGCTTATGTGGTGCTGAGGAATCGAACCCAGGGCCTCATGCATGCAAGGCAAGTGCTTTACCACAGAGCCACCTTCCCAGCCCTACCACATTTTTTTGGGGGGGGGTCTGGTTGTAGGGCCTGAACTCTGGACCTGGGCGCAGTCCCTCAGCTCTTCAGCTCAAGGCTAGCATTCTACCACTTGAGCTACAGCGCCACTTCTGGCTTTTTTCTTTTTGCTTATGTGGTGCTGAGGAATCAAACCCAGGGCCTCATGCATGCGAGGCAAGCACTCTACCACTGAGCCACCTTCCCAGCCCTAAACTGATACTCTTGAAGTATGACATGTATTATGATGGTCAAATTACTATACTAAACTTGAGTTTCTTGCAGTTGCTTTGCCTTTAATGTTCAAAGTAGAACACAGACAAATAAGTGTTTGGCCTCTGTCGTCTTTTTCTAGCAGACAGTGGAGAGCATGCTGGTAGTGACAGTGCACTTTTTATTATGAGTACAATACATCATGATCAGCGTCTCCCCTTCCGTCCTCTCCCCTATCTTTCCCAGCCCTGCCCATACCTTAGTTCCATTTTTAACGTATGGACATTGACTATGACCATTTGCCCACTCTCCTCCATTCATCAGTAAGCTCTTGAACAGATGTTCAACAAATTAAATACTTTGTGTATGTGTATCAGTAAGGGTCCAAGGCCTCATGCTCTCATTTGGGTTTTGTGCTCAAGGCTGGTGACTCGTGGACTTTTCTGTCCATATTGGCCTCAATCTGCAATCCTTAATTCTCCTGAGTAGCTAGGATTACAGGTGTGGGCCACCATTGCCTAGCTCAGCAAGTTAAATATGTAACCAAATTTTTTAGCATATATGAAGAGCGGTGATGTAGTTATTTATTGCAATTGTTTAGGGGAAAATAAGCTCTACTAATAACAGTTCACTTGTGACACTAAATATCTGTACTATTAATTTTAAAGCTATTTTCTATGAATTTATAGTGTCAGCAATTTACTATAGGACATCATTTGTGTAATTACTATTGTATCAGGATGATTTGTCTTGTTATGAATATATAGCATGGAGGTACCAGTTAAAAATGTTGTATACAGTTAAAAATGTTGTATAAGTAGAAAAAGCTGGAAGTAGCACTGTGGCTCAAGTGGTAGAGTGCTAGCCTTGAGCTGAAAAGCTGAGGGACAGCGCCCAGGCCCAGAGTTCAGACCCCACGACAGACAAAAAAAAAAAAAAAGAGTATCAGTTTATATCTTATTATTCTTTGACATAAAAGTGCGTGCGCACACACACACACACACTCTCTCTCTCTCTCTCTCTCTCTCTCTCTCTCTCTCCCCCCTCCACTCCTCAAATGAAACCACATGTTCCTCTGTTGGTTCACAGCACAGAACTTAGTTACTGGTTACTGTCAAGCTCCAACACCTGCACTCCGCATCCAACGACTGCAGAACAAAGCATTAAACGGACTTGTAAATGCTTCAGCAGCTGCGCACCTGACCTCAACAATCAACAAACTGTACAGTGGGCAATGTCAGTACGTTGCTGGGGGGTCTCATCCATGGAGGTGTGTGAAGGTTGTATGAATACTGTAAAATCTTAGAATACACGCTTTCACACGTGTCACAAACAAAAGTACATTATTAAAAACAGAAGATCCTTCACAATAATATATATATATATATATATATATATATAGAAGATCTTTTCTTTTTTGGTGCCAGTCATGGAATTTGAGTCTTTTTGCTTAAGACTAGCATTCTACGCACTTGAGCCACAGCTCTACTTCCAGCTTTTTTTGAGCTGGGTTCAGTGGTTCATGCCTGTAATCCTATTTAGGAGGCTGAGATCTGAGGATCATGGTTCAAAGCCAGTCTGGGTGGCAAAGTCTGTGAAACTCTGATCTCCAATTAGCCACCAGAAAACCAAAAGTACCCTTGTGGCTCAAAGTGCATTAGTCTTTTTTTTTTTTTTTTTTTGGGTCCGGTCATGGGGCCTGAACTCTGGGCCTGGGCACTGTCCTTCAGCTCTTCAGCTCCAGGCTAGCGCTCTACCACTTGAGCCACAGTGCCACTTCTGGCTTTTTGCTTTTTTCCTATGTGGTGCTGAGGAATCGAACCCAGGGCATCAGTCATGCTCTACCACTGAGCCACCTTCCCAGCCCCTCAAAGTGCATTAGTCTTGAGCTAAAAAGCTCAGAGACAATGTGCAGGCCCTAAATTCAAGCAACAGTCTTTCAGACTTTCCTGCCAGGCTGGTTTTGAACCACAATCCTCAAACCTCAGCTTCCTGTGTAGCTAGGATTACAGTGAGCTACCAGTACCTATTAAAAATAAAAAAATCTTAGTAGGAAGATTATTCTTTCCCTACTCTATTTTAAAAGGATATGAAGAAGACTAAAATGTGAAGCTCTTTTACCCTAATCAAATATTGTGAAGTTTTCTGATCAATATTTCACTAATTAATTTACATAAGCTTTTTGTGTATGTTTAAGATATAACAAAACGCCTGGCGCTGGTGGCTCACGCCTGTAATCCTAGCTACTCAGGAGGCTGAGATCTGAAGATCTCGGTTCAAAGCCAGCCCGGGCAGGAGAGACCATGAGACTCCTATCTCCAATAAACCACCAGAAAACCGGAAATGGCGCTGTAGCTCAAGTGGTAGAGCACTCACCTTGAGCTGAAGAGCTGAGAGACAGTGCCCAGGCCCAGAGTTCAAGCCCCATGACCGACAAAAAAACAACAACAACAAGATATAACAAAACTTCACAATATGTATGGAGAGTGGAATAGTACCCAGGCATTTCAGTGCTGTGTTGTATACTGCATCTGATGAATTAAAAAATACCTAAGTCTTGGGGCTGGGAAGGTGGCTCAGTGGTAGAGCGCTTGCCTTGCATGCATGAGGCCCTGGGTTCGATTCCTCAGCACCACATAAGCGAAAAGAAAAAAGCTGGAAGTGGTGCTGTGGCTCAAGTGGTAGAGCGCTAGCCTTGAGCTAAAGAGCTGAGGGACAATGCCCAGGCCCAAAGTTCAGACCCCACGACCGGACCCAAAATAAAAAAATAAAAAATACCTAAGTCTAATGAATTTTATTATTATTTATTTTTAGAGCTTGAACTCAAGGCTTTATACTTTCACTCTGCTTTGTCCTTTTTTTTTTTTTTTTTTAGTTGGTTGTGGGGCTTGAACTCTGGGCCTGGGTGCTATCTCTCAGCTCTTCAGCTCAAGGCTAGCACTCTACCCATTGAGTCACAGCACCACTTCCAGTTTTCTAGTGGTTTATTGGAGATAAGAGTCTCACGGGGGCTGGGAAGGTGGCTCAGTGGTAGAGCACTTGCTTTGCATGCCTGAGGCCCTGGGTTCGATTCCTCAGGATCACATAAGCGAAAAGAAAAAAGCCGGAAGTGGTGCTGTGGCTCAAGTGGTAGAGTGCTAGCTTTCAGCTAAAGAGCTGAAGGATAGCGCCCAGGCCCCACAACTGGACCCCCCCCCCCCCAAAAAAAAAAGTCTCACGGCCTTTCCCTGCCCAGGCTGGCTTTGAACAGTGATCCTCAGATCTCAGTCTCCTGAGTAGCTAGGATTACAGGCATGAGCCACTGGAACTTCTTTGTTCAAGACTAGGGCACTACCACTTTGAACCATAGCCCCGCTTCTAGTTTTCTGGGGGATAACTGGAGATAAAAGTCTCATAAACTTTCCTGCCTTGACTGGCTTCAAACTGCAGTCCTCAGATCTTAGCCTCTTGAGTAGCTAGGATTACAGCTTTTATTGCTCATGCCTGGTGCTCTATCGCTTGAACCACACCTCCACTTCTGGCTTTTTGCTGTTCACTGAACAGAATAATCTCTTAGATTAAGCACCAGAATGACTTTAGACCTAGATCTTCAGATCACAACCTCCAGAGTACCTAAGATTACAGGTGTGAGACACCAGCGCCCAATTCTGAAGAAGCAAATCATACTCCCTGATAATGACATTGTAATGTAACAGTACCCTATGTAACCTCAATGATAGAGAAGAGGATGAGGTGGGATGGTCTGCACTCAACGGTAAGATCATCACTGAACAGTCACTGAGCACTGGGTACACAAACCCTCACTGGAGATGCACTTGCAGCTTCTGAAGAACCCTCACTGGTGCTGTGGCATCTCACAGTTTACCTGACGGCCGAACGGGAAGGGCTCTTGGTGACAGGTGATGGATAGGCAGCAGGTATAGTGTGGACAAGCTGGTCCCCAAGTGTCAGCATACTCTACAGAAAACAGTACAATCTCACACTTACGAATAGTTTATTTCTGGAATTTTCCACCAATATTTTTAGATGGCAGTTGACCTTGGGTAACTGAAACTGGAGGAAAACAAAACCACAGTGGGGGTGAGGACTACAATATAATTAATAAGGGGTCATTGGCTAACACTATCCATTATTCTTCGGATGTGTAAGGCTAACGCCTAGAAATAGCTGACTCCCCACACTGTGGCGGCTGCCCGCAGTCATCTTGCACAGCATGGCACATGCCAGTCACACCCAACGACACCACCAGACCCTCCAAGGCCTGGATGACATGGGGGGGTGTGGAGGTGGGCTAGTCATCTGCTAAGCTGATCTGGACAGGAAGCAGAGGCGTGCACAGGAGCAGGCAGAGCTGGGACCTTCAGTCCTGATGCATCCCAGTTTCAGGCCCCAGATCATTCTCCAAGCCGACTAAATTCCTTCTCTTGAACTCTCTCAGACATCCCAGCCTCACTGTAATAAATCATCTTCCTAATTACCAAACCTTTCCATATAATAATCTGAGAATGGTAAAGCACGGTAAATTTCTGTTTCCCTGTGTGTTACTCTGATTTTATTTCACAGCGCAATCCTTCACCATAGCCAGATGGATGGATTTGCAGGAAAGCAGATGCAGAAATGACAACCTTCAGCCGAGAGAGGTGACACATGGCTAACTAAAGTCTACATGGAGTTCACAAGCAGCTCAGAGAGGCAGCAAGCTTCTGTACAACATCTGGGCACACAAGCCCTGAGCAAATACACCAAGAAAAATTAAGATGAAGCCAGGTGCCGGTGGCTCATGCCTGTAATCCTAGCGACCTCAGGAGGCTGAGCTTTGAGGACTGCAGTTCAAAGCCAGCCCAGGCAGGAAAGTCTGTGAGACTCTAATCTATAATTAACCACCAGAAAACCAGAAGTGATGCTGTGGCTGAAGTGGTAGAGCACTCACCTTGAGCTGAAGAGTGTAGGGACAGTGCCCAGGCCCAGAGTTCAAGCCCCATGACCAACAAAACAAAACAAAAAACCCCCACAAAAAACATGACTGCCATGAAAAGCAAATGAAGGCTAAGAGACAGCTCAGGAAAACGGAACGCAGAGAAAAGTAGGAAGATCAGGGGAGAATGATCCACAGACAGAAGAATGGGGGTGATGCTTTCATGTTATGTGCCTTGACTTGATTTTACTCAACCAACTGTGGTGGTGTTCTCTAATCCAAAGTCTTCTTTTTCTTAGAAAAAACACCCTGAGAGCTGGGTACCAGTGGCTCATGCCTGTCATCCTGGCTACTCAGGAGGCTGAGATCTGAGGATCATGGTTCAAAGCCAGTCCAGGCAGGAAAGTCCATGAGACTCTCTTATCTCCAGTAAACCACTAGGAAACTGGAAGTGGCGCTGTGGCTCAAGTGGTAGAGAGCTCACCTTGAGCTGAAGAGCACAGGCACAGCACCCAAGCCCCACCACCAACCAAAAAAAAAAAAAATCCTGAGGAAGGGCTGGGAAGGTGGCTCAGTGGTAGAGTGCTTGCCTGGCATGCATGAGGCCCTGGGTTCAATTCCTCAGCAACAACTACGCAGAAAAAGCTGGAAGTGGTGCTGTGGTTCAAGTGGTAGAGCACTGGCCTTGAGCTGAAGAGATGAGGGACAGCGCCCAGGCCCAGAGTTCAAGTTCCACAACTGTCAACAAAAAAACAAAAACAATCCATAACAAACCCGAATCACACTCCTACCTATTCTGGCTTTCTACTGGGGCTGCAGATTGTCAGCTGAGACCAATAGAGTGTCAGCCACGAGCAAGCAAGCTGAACAAGAGCATGAGGCACCCAGTTCAAGCCCCAATACCAGCACACATACCAAAAAAAAAAAAAATCTCCTTAAGTGGTACAGTGCTAGCCTTGAGCAAAAGAAGCTCACGGACAGTGCCCAGGCCCTGAGGTCAAGCCCCAGGACTAGCAATAAACCAAACCAAACCAAAACCTCCATAACATGTATGTAAAAAGTAAAATTATACTATTACTAAGCTCCCCACCAATGAGAAATATTTAGAAAGGAATGACAATTTAAATAATAAAAATATTTAGGTCTAAAAAAACAAAAACAATAGAACTTGTACAGTCTACCTGAACCAGAACTCAAGGGCATATTTATATTTCATGTTACTCATTAAGCCATCAGTTTAAAAGCTTAAAAGAAAGAAATACAGGGAACTCAAAGAAAGAAGATGAAGAGCAAGAGCATACCCCAATGAAACAGGAACACAGCCAGCGACCAGCAAGCTGGTCTGGGTGCCCAGCGAATGCAGGCATGGAACAGCCATGGCGCACAGTGCGGCAGAGGGGAGGAAGCGAGGACCCAGCCCAGTCTCAGGAGCACGGGCTCCTAAGAAGTCTGAGGACTTCTCAGAATTTCAGGAAGACTGAGTGTCTCACTTACGGTAGGCGCCAACTAGACACAACTGGTTAGACAAATTGTGTGAAATTCATACCCCCCCCACAGTGTACACAATAACATGCTGCTAACCACAAATTAATCTGAAACATTCTGAGATTTTAAGACCTACTGAAATACAGTCATGGCAGTCAGGTCCTTTCTATCCAAAGTATCATTTGACCAAGTTAAATGTCTTCCTCCAAAATAAATGCAGAAGTCACACAGTAGAAATGAAAAATATTCCAACATAAATCTTGTTTGTTTTGCTGTTTACTGCTTGTTTGTTTTTATGTTTATTTCTCTAACTGTACATAGTGTTTTTTTCCCAGGCTGGCCTGGAGCCACTGACCCTCCCATTTATGCTTCCCAAGTAGCTAGGATTATAGACGATCATCACAATCTATTGACTGAAATGAGGTCTGGCTAACTTTTTGCCTACACTGGCCTCAAACTGTGAGTTCTTCTTATCTTGTCCTCTGGAGTAGGTGGGATTGTAGGTGTGAGCCATCAATCATGCCTAGCTAAACCCATTTTTAAATCAGGGAAAGAAAAGCTGTTTAAATGTGGTTAAGAACCATCTAAAATAAACAAGAGTGGGCAATCACCTCACTCATTCACTTACTCACTCAGCAAACCCTTTATCACCACTGTGTGCCAGAACCAGCCAAAATAGGTGCCAAAGACAGCCTGGCAGAGAGAGGAGACCATAACCCATTAACTTCCAAATGAACTCTTGTCTCTCTTACTCCAAAAGGTTCAAATGTAAATAGCTTCCATAATCACACCTAATAAAAGCAACATTCACAGCCAAATATTTGAACTCCAAGCCTCAGGATACTCCTCAGTAGCCATAGCAGTAGTATAACCAAACACCACCAACATACCCCCCAAATAAATTAAAAACACCATTAATCCTATATATGAACTACCATAAATTATCATTAACCCACACCCCACTCCACCACTTACGATTAACCCTAAACCAGCATAAAAAAAAAAAAATCAATGGAATAGAATTGTACATGGAATAGAATTATTAGTGTAAAATGGAACAAAATTATATAAACAGTATAAAAGAAACAGGATCACGACAAACACCTCATTTATTCCACTAAAAGATAAGAAATATTAAACTGGCTTTTAGCTGCAATTTATGACCTGTTAAAATACATTTCCAAGTATTTTCTATTTTTTCCCAAGTATTTTCTTTCCAAGCTTCTTTTTTTTTGGCATTGTCTTTCTCTAAAATTGATTTGTTCTAGGTGCCAGTGGCTCCCACCTGTAACCCTAGCTACTCAGGAAGCTAAGATCTGCGGATCGTGGTTCAAAGCCAGCCCAGTCTGTGAGACTCCTATCTCCAATTAACTTAGCTTGAAGTGGTAAGAGTGCTAGCCTTGAGCACAGTGCCCAGGCCCTGAGTTCAAGCCGGAGGGACAGCACATACACACAAACTCAGAATACATGACAAACTTTCAGAAGTGTCTTGAAAATCAGAGTGACAGCAAATGTTTCAAGAAGCTGACGTCTCTGCAGGACGGGCGGCTCTGAGGTAAGTAAGCCCCGTGCGCTGATGCCTATTTATCCAGACCCAACCAGCACGTGCTTCGTCCTGCCACCGGCTCGCGTCCGTTAGTTAAAAAAATAAGTCCGATTTCTTCTTCCAGCTTCATGAGCCCATTATGGCAAGCTCAAAAAGTCAATCTTTTGACCTCACCATCTGCCGGGATTGGCTCATCAAGCTGCAGACAATGCAACTCCCCCAGATGGCCTCAAAATGCAAGTCCTGTGCCAGGCCACGCACAGTGCAGGGGCTCTGGCCACAAAGCCCCTTAGAAGGGTATGCTAATAAAAGCCGAGAAGAAAGTAAAACTAATTACAGATAAACTTGCCAAATTAAGCAGCAGTATCACTTGAATCGGGTTTGTAGACTTTCCAATACTGCCAAGAAAAGATGCTACTGAAATTAAAATTTCAGTGAAGATAGCAGACATTACTAATTCTAAATGCATGCTCAGCATTCAAAGTTTGTAACACACACAAAACAAGAGCTGGGCATGTAGCTCGGTGGGGGAGCACTTCCCTCCAATGTGGGGACATGCGGAGGACAGAAAGTTCAGTCCCCAGCAGCCCCAGCAGCCCCCCCCCACCCACACACACAGCACGAAACAAATAAAAGCCATTCTGTGAGCACAGCTCAATGCCAGAGTGAGTGTTCACATGTATAAGGCCCCAGGGTGCCCCTAACACCAACGTCAAACTCCCCCAAAACAAAAAACAACCCAAGTATCAGCCAGTACACCCCAGCTGTCAGAGCTAAGCAAAAGAACAGTATTTTCTTTTTTTTGGGTCCGGTCATGGGGCCTGAACTCTGGGCCTGGGCGCTGTCCCTCAGCTCTTCAGCTCAAGGCTAGCGCTCTGCCACTTGAGCCACAGCGCCACTTCCGGCTTTTTTCTTTTTGCTTATGTGGTGCTGAGGAATCGAACCCAGGGCCTCAGGCATGCAAGGCAAGCGCTCTACCACTGAGCCACCTTCCCAGCTCGTCCCCGAGCTGTTTTGCTCAAGGCTAGTGCTCTACCACTTGAGCCATAGCTCTCCTTCCAGCTTTTTTGGTGGTTAGTTGAAGGTAAGCGTTTCACAGACTTTCTTGCCCCAGCTGGCTTCAAACCATGATCCTCAGAATCTCTGCCTCCTGACTAAGTAGGATTACAGCATGAATCACCAATGCCCGGTTCATCTGTACTTTTTCTGTAAGGTATTTTCATGTTCATATGGGATTGTAGTGGCAGGGCTGAGGTGCTGTTTCTCACCAGTGTATAGCTCAGTAGCCAAGTACTCACCCATGAGCTCAGGTCACTGGGCAGAGAGAAAGGTGGATGAAGTCCCTTTTAGAAGGTTCAGTTGTCAGTTTCTGAGCTGGTTTGCTTTGAAGCTAACCTCCTTGTATATCTGCAGCCATTGCCGGCTGTAGAGAGCTAATGCACCTTCGGCTCACTGCTGGTTCACTCTCATGGCACTAGCTCCCTTCTCACTTGTAACCACAGGGGCAGCCAGTGTCCATGCCTAGAGGATCCCTCAAATGCACTAGTGGGCAGGGCAAAGACAGCACTAAGTCCTGCACGGGCAGGGAGGACAGAGACGCCGAGGCACTCTCCCTGCCGCTCTTGGTGCTCTCAGTACCCGCCAAGCAGTGCACCTGCCTGTTAGGAAGTGGTGGCTATGGAAGCCAAGTGGTTCAGTGTGGAAATCACGCAGCTCAGCAGTTTCCTGAGCTTAAAGCCTCAGTCCCCCCTGGCAGCACAGTCTCTGGGATCTGGTTCCAAGGTGGGGGGCAGGGGTTCAATGCGTTCAGGCTCCATCCAGCAGTTCACCTTCCTTGAGAGGCTCTCAAGTACCAGATGAGCAAACATAAGGCTCTGAGTTCAAATCCCAGTAGCACCAAAAAAGGGCAGTATTCCCTTGTAGGAGACATGATCCTAAAAACTAGATAAATAGGCTATTTACCATCAATGTTATCAGTAAACTATTTCCAAAGTAAAAGTATCACGTGACTAAAATTAAAACTACCTAGCATGTCTGTGAAGCTTTTCCATTTAGTCATTTTATCTATGTAATTTTTTTCCCCTTTCCAAGCTATTTACTCTCAGCTGAAAAGGGGTGGAGGTGGGGAGCCTGGTGGAGGAGCAGCTGGGACAAGACAAGAGCTAACCACGGCAGCAGCATGTCCAAGGGGTTTCTGCTACTTCACCCAGGCAGCTGCAGGGACGGGAACACCTGCTGGTTATTTGTCAGGATGCCATTCATTCACTGTGCAGACAAACCATTTTGGCGCCAGAATTCTAAGACTTCAATGGCTGCTTTACTAGCGGCTCTGGAGCTAAGAGTAGACGAATTTCCCTGAACTCAACAGACAAAGCTACAAGCAGCCAGTGGGGGCTTAATGAAAGAGGCAGCTAAACACAGGGAGGGCAGTAGTATGATGAGACAGAACAGAAGGAGACATGTGTGTGCCAGCTTTAAGCCATGGATATGTAGCAGGGAGATTTGGGGGAGAATCACTCCAGTGAAAAAAGTCACAACTGTCAATGAGCAGCTGTTGGCAGTGAGTGACAAGAGGGTAAGGCTCATTTACTTAATCAACAAATATTTATTCAGTGCCTATCATTGCTTTACTAAACAAATATAACCCGGGTGCAGTGGCTCATGTCTACATTCGCAGCTACTCAGGAGACAGAGTAGGAGGACTGTGGTTTGATGCCACATGAAAGAAGTTGGGGAGATCCTATCTCAATCATTACGTTTAAAATGGTGGTCAGACCTGTAATTTCTGCTATCAAGAGGCAGAAGTGGGAGGATCATGGTCCTTGGCTGACCCTGAGCAAAAATCCAAGTATCTACCTGAAAAAATATGCAGCCTGGGGCCCCTGCCTAGAAATTATGAAGCCCGAGTTCAAGCTCTATTTTACTACAAAAGAAAAAAGAAAAAGTTTGCTAGCCTTTAATATAAAAGAAGACAAATAGATAGAGGATAACATGCTGTAATACTGCAATCCTGGGTAGAGATGCAAGGACACTATAGAAGCCCCAGTCAGAGGGCAGGAAACCAAGCTGCCCCTTGAGAAAAATTATTCTGTCTTTTTGAGATGGAGGTCACTGCTATTCTTTCTGCTCCACAGTGAGAGACAGGGGTTTACCTTCAGAAGACTTTCAGTGAGACGGGAGGCAGACAGGAGTTAGGACCATGTAGCTAACACACAGACATGAGATGAAAATTTATTAACGTACTCAACATCAAATCGGCACCCCGAACAGTGCGATCAGGCGAAATATGGGCAGAGCCCTCTCTAGGGAGCCAACAGACTAGAAAAAGATCTGCATGCATCACCCAGGACAAAGACACAGCTAACAGCTCCCTATGGACCTCTGCAGTCGGCTTTTTATTGCCTTGCTTTTTAACCTCCACAGATGGCCAGCATTTACTGAACAATTGAAGAAAAACGGTAACATGAAATTAAGAGGCCAAATTAACAAAACAACAGACACCAAAACTAATGAATACTGTACAAAACAACAGGGAGATACAGAGAAAGACAGAAGGGGAGAGGGATGGAGGAGGAAGAAGGGAGGAAAAGAGTGACAGAGGAATGAAGTCAAGGAAGGAAAACAGAACCACAGGACTGAGGGGGAAGCAAAAGAAGGTAAGACATCTTCCACAACATAGAAGAGAAAGTTAAACTAAAAGTTATTCTAACTAATTCTAGAAAGAAAAAAAGTAGCCAATGCCTATAATCCTAACTGCTAAGGAGGCTGAGATCTAAGGATCTAGATATGAGACTACTTATCTTCACTAAATTACAGGGAGGAAAAAAGTGGGAAGCTGTGTGTCTGCAATCCTGCCACTCAGGAGGCTGAGATCTTGAAGATCTTGGTTCAAAGCCAGCCTGGGCAGGAAAGTCTTTGAGACTCTTGTATCCAATTAACTGCCCCCCCAAATTCAGAAGTGCTGGTGGCTCACACTTGTAATCCTAGTCAGGAGGCTGAGATCTGAAGATTGTGGTTCAAAGTCAGCCCTAAGCAGAAAAGCCAGTGAGACTCTTATCTCCAATATACTAAAAAAAAAAAAAAAACAAAAAAAAAACTGAAGTGGTGCTGTGACTCAAACAGTAGAGTGCTAGCCTTGAGCACAAAGAAGCTCAGCTTGACCTTGAGTTCAAGCCCCAGGACTGGTTAAAAAAAAAATTAAAAAGCTAGAAGCAGAGTTAGGGCTCAAGTGGTAGAGCATTATAGCCTTGAGCAAAAGAAGCTCAGACAGTGCCCAGGCCCAGAGTTGAAGCCCTAGGAGTGGCCAAAAAAAAAAGCAAAAGCAGGGAGTAGAGCTGTGGCTCAAGTGGTAGAGTGTTAGCCTTGAGCAGAAAAAACCAGGGACAGTATCCAGGCCCTGAGTTCAAGCTCCCATGACTGGCAAAAAAGGAAAAAGAAAAAAGAAGAAATGAAAAAAAAAAAAAAAAAAAGAAAAAAAATGTGCACTGGTTCAAGCCTGTAATTCTGGCTAACTTGGAAGGTGGAGATCAAAGATTAAAGTTCCTGGATGGCCAAGGATGGATGTGCCTGCTACCAGGGAAGCATAATGGCTAGTTATATTGGCCTAAGCCTACCATCGCCAGGGACATGGGAAAGCACAAGTAGGAAGAAAGAAAAGTCAGACACCAGTGACTCATACCTGTAATCCTAGCCACTCGGAAGGCTGAGGTCTGAGGAGCCTAGTTCAAAGTCAGCCTGAGCAGGAAAATTCATGTTTCCTATTACCAATTCACCACCAAAATGCCACAAGTGGAGCTGTGGCTTAAGTGGTAGAGTACTAGCCTTAAGCAAAACAGCTAATGTTACAGTGGCCATCCCAGGTGGACAAATCTGAAACTCATCTCCGCTTAGTGGAACACTACTCTTGGGCCAAAAAAGCTAAGCAAGATTTCAAGGTTCTGAGTTCAAACCTCAGTACAGGCAACACACACACACACACACACACACACACACACACACACACACACACACACACACCAGTCACACATACACACACACACACCAGTATGTGAAATTAACCACACACACACACACACACACACACACACACACACACACACACACACACACACACACACACACACACACACACACACACACCAGTATGTGAAATTAACCAGTTACAAAAGACAAAAGACTGTATGATTCAACTTCCATATGGCAACAAGAGCAGTTTGAGGGACACAAAGTAGCAGGGTGGCCTCTAGGGCTGGGGAGGAGGAATGGGGAACAGTTGTGTAATGGGAACTAAGAGTTTAAGTCTTGCAAAATGAAAAGTGTTCTGGAGATGGATAGGGGCTGATGGTTGCACAATAGTGGGGATGCACTTCATAACACTAAACTTTGTACCTAAAGATAGTTAAAAGCAACTTTATGTTTCATGAATTTTATTATACTCAAAAAACTCTACAACATCTACAGAAGGCTGGGTATATATATAGCTCAGGGGTAGGGCACTTGCTGAACAGGCAGGAAGCACTGGGTTCCATCCCATGCACTTCAAAACAAAACTTGAGGGGCTGGGAAGGTTGCTCAGTGGTAGAGTGCTTGCCTTGCATGCATGAGGCCCTGGGTTCAATTCCTCAGCACCACATAAGCAAAAAGAAAAAAGCCGGAAGTGGCGCTGTGGCTCAAGTGGTAGAATGCTAACCTTGAGCTGAAGAGCTGAGGGACAGCGCCCAGGCCCAGAGTTCAAGCCCCATGACTGGACCCAAAAAAAAATAATAAAATAAAATAAAAAATAAAAATAAAATAAAAACAAACTTGAGGGGAGAGAAAAGCAGGCAGAAAGAACCGATTATCTGCAAAGGAATGACAATACCTTGCACAAGATTTCTCAGCACCAGTAAAAACAAAGTAAAGTCATAGCCTCAGGTGCTAAGGGAAACAGTACCAATGGAGAATACCAAACTGTCTTTCAAATATAAGGGTGAGGAAGTGGAGTGTGGCTCACAGGGGAGAGCGCTTGCTTGCGCGCTTGCTTACCAAGAACAGGCCTTGAGTCAAGAAGCCAAGCAAGAGCACAAGGTCTTGAGTTCAAGTGCCAGGATCAAGACCAAAACAACAACAACAACAACAAAATCTTGTCCTGGTGAACAAACCCAAATGGAGGGACTGTCTGAAAATAACTCATCAGTATTCGTCACAAGCAGCAAGGCCATGAACGACAGGTACAACTCAGGCTATTGGACCACAGAAAAGACGAAGAAGCAATGACTATCAAATACATGTGAGGTCTTCCCCACTGAGGGGAAAATCTGACAAAATCCAAACAAGACCTGCAGCTTATTTAACAATTCTGTACTGGCGTTCACAGAGCAGACTGATGCTGTCACTCCATGCCTGAGAGAATTCAATGGAAGGGAAGATCTGCTGGCTCCCACTGCAGAGGTGCTGGTCCATGCTTGGCAGCACACGGTGGTATAGCGGCTTGGGAGGATGGCTGCTCAGCTCGGGGCAGGCTGGCAGGAGCAGAGGGTGAGTGGGAGGCGCCTGCACTAGCTGCCTCTCTCCTTATTCCATCCAGGCCCCACCTAGGGGACGGTGTTGCCCACTGTCAGAGCTAGCCTCCTCCTTTGTGAGTCCTCTTTTGCACACATAGAACAGATATCCCAGACAGGAAGTCTGCTATTCTGGATGCTTCTCAATCCAACCAAGTGGACAATCAAGGTTAACCATCACCTCATTGTCATGTACAGGTGAGCTGCAGGAATGTCTCAGAAATTGGGGCAAGGGACTCTGTTGTTAAGCTAACATCACAGAAGGGACTTAACCCAAAAGCAAGGCTCAAGGATGCATGTGGAACAGCCTGCCACTCCTAGGGCCAGGATGAACAAAACTGAGATTAAATCAAACACTAGAGAAGTTGACTCAAGCCAGATGGTGGTAGCTCAAGCTTGTAATCCTAGCAACTCAGAAGGCTGAGATCTGAGGATTGAGGTTTGAAGCCAGCCAGGGCAGTAAGTCCAGGAGACTCTTTATCTTTAATTAATCATCAAAAAGGCCAGATGTGGGGCTGTAGCTCAAGTGATAGAGCACAATCCTTGAGCTCAAAAGCTCAGCGACAGCACCCATACCCTGAGTTCAAGCCCCAAGACCAGCAACACGCCCCCCCCCCAAAAAAAAGTCATGACCACACAGACCTGCTAAACATCACATAAATGAGGTTGCTGCCAACATCACAAGGTATGCTGTTTTTATAGTAGTTTATTTATTTATTTTGCTAATCCTGGGGCTTGAACTCAGGGCCTGGGCTTCTTTTGCTCAAGGCTAGTACTCTACCACTTGAGCCACAGCTCCACTTCTGGCTTTTTCTGTGTATGTGGTACTGAGGAATCGAACCCAGGGCTTCATGCATGCTAGGCAAACACTCTACTACTAAGCCACACTCACAGCCCTACAGTAATTTTGTTTTTTAAGTAAAAGAAATGCACGCTAAAATAATGATTGAAAGTGTAATACAGTAAATATGTAAACCAGTAACACAGTTGTTAATTATTACTATGGCATATTACACTATATACAGGACATATGTCTGTGTTATATTTGTAGATAACTAGCAGTACAGTAGTGTTTGCGTTAGTCTCACACACACACACACACACACACACACACACTACCACCACCACCACCACCACCACCCTGCAACAACAGAAACAATGCACTGGGACAGGAACTGTTCAGCTCCCTTACAATCTACAGAAGCACGGTCAGAGATGAACTGATGAACCAGGGTGCATCAGCTGTAACCCTCTATGTGCTCTGTGGAGGCACTATTGGTACTGGGGAAATGGAATAAGAGACAGTACCCAGCTCTTTATACTACTTTTGTAACATTCCTCCAAGTCTAAAAATTGCTCAAAATACACAGCAACTATGTTGAAAATGAACTGTACAACCTGTAGGTGGAGATAGGAGGGAAAAACTGGGAGGGGGGAAAGGGTTGACATTGTCTAAAAAGAAATATAAGCTGGCGGGCTGGGAAGGTGGCTCAGTGGTAGAGCGCTTGCCTTGCATGCCTGAGGCCCTGGGTTCGATTCCTCAGCACCATATAAGCAAAAAGAAAAAAGCCGGAAGTGGCGCTGTGGCTCAAGTGGTAGAGCGCTAGCTTTGAGTTCTGGCCCCACGACCGGACCCAAAAAAAAAAAAAAAAGAGATATAAGCTGGGAAGGTGGCTTAGTGGTAGAGTGACTACCTAGCATGCATGAAGCCCTGGATTCGATTCCTCAGTACCACATACACAGAAAAAAGCCTGAAGTGGTGCTGTGGCTGAAGTGGTAGAATGCCAGCTTTGAGCACAAACAGGCTGAAGGATAGAGCCCAGGCCTTAAGTTCAAGCCCCAGAACTGGATAAATACATACATACATACATGTACTCTTTATCTCACTTATATAACTGAAACTCCTCTGTACATCACCTTTTAATAACAATTAAAAATTTTTAGGGGCTGGGAAGTTGGCTTAGTGGTAGAGTACTTGCCTAGCATGTATGAAGCCCTGCGTTCAAATTCTCAGTACCACATCAACAGAACAAAAGCTGACATGGGAAATTCTCATATATGATTTGTGTCAATAAAAATCTGTACAGTTTTTCTAAGGGGGAAAAAAAAAGCCAAAAGTGGGGCTGTGGCTCAAGCGGTAGTGTGCTAGCCTTGAGCAAGGAAGCTCAGGGATGTGCCCAGGGCCTGAGTTCAAGCCCCAGGACTGACTGGCAAAAAGAAAAAAAATTTAAACAGCAATAAAGACCCTGGATTTGATCATTATAAAATTTTGAATTGTGCTGGTGCTGGTAGCTTAAGCCTATAATCCTACCTACTCAAGAGGCTGAGATCTGAGGATCATGGTTTAAAGCCAGCCCAGGCAGGAAAGTCTGTAAAACTCTTCAATTAAACTAATCAGAAAAAACCTGAAGTGGCACTGTGGCTCAAGTGGTAGAGCATTAGCCTTAAGCACAAAGAGGCTCAGGGATAGCGCCCAGGCCTACAGGTCAAGCCTCCGGACTGGCAAAAAAAATAAAATAAAATAAAACTGAGTTGTAACTAAAGAACTCCAAGTATAAGGCTAAAAATGGTTTTACCAGTCCATGCTCTCAGAAGTTGGTACAACAAGCCCAGGGTGCAGGGGTGGGATGGGGAACAGCTCAAGGCCAGGAATGGACAGGATCCTGGTACCGCTAGACAGGTACAATTCATCTGGAAATTTTCAGGTGCTGGAGGCATGGCTCAAGTGGTAGAGTGTTTGCTATCAAGCAAGAGGTTGTTTATCCTGGCTTGACAATTTGACATTGGTCAAATTGTATAATTGTTGCTAGAACTCAGAGCTTCCTACTCTGCCTTCCCTTGTCCACTCAGAGCTGTCTCTCTACCACCTGAGCCACACCTCCAGTTCCTTGTTTTTTGAAACAAGGTTTCACTGTGTAGCCAGGCTTCATGAACACAAATCTCCATAAAAAACAAACTTGATATTAAATTAAGCATCAGAGAAAAGGATGGGATTAACAGACCTGCTAAATATCAGGTTGTAAGAAGCTGAGAGCCAGCCTCAAAGGGTATATAGTTTTACAGTCTTTTTTTTTTTTTTTTTTGTCGGTCGTGGGGCTTGAACTCTGGGCCTGGGCGCTGTCCCTCAGCTCTTCAGCTCAAGGCGAGCGCTCTACCACTTGAGCTACAGTGCCACTTCCGGTTTTCTGATGGTTTATTGGAGATAGGAGTCTCACGGTCTCTCTTGCCCAGGCTGGCTTTGAACCGCGATCCTCAGATCTCAGCCTCCTGAGTAGCTAGGATTACAGGCGTGAGCCACCAGCGCCTGGCTCAGTCTCTTTTTTTTTTTTAACATATATATAAAAGGAATACATTCTAAATGATTCAAAGTACAGTAAATATATAAGCCAGAAACACAAAACAATGTAGATCTCTACACACATACATACCAAGATGGTGTAGAAGGCGTCATTCAGCAGCTAGTCAGATGCTTCTACAGAGACCTAGAGTTAAAAGCAGAGAGAAAAAGTCCTTTAGTGCTGTGCTTTCCACACTACTGCTCTTATTTCTGAATGCAGTAAATTCTGATTACTCAACATCGTGTCCCCTGCTCCCAGGGGCATCATTAGCCACAGTATTATTCCCTCAAGTGCAATGGTGTCTCTAGACAAGGAATCTGTGCTATGTGACAAACAACACACTCCACTATTATTGCTATTGTTTGTCGATGGATGGATGTACTGGAGCTTATCAAGGCCTGTCACTATCCCTTAGCTTTTTTGGTCAAGGCTGGTGTTCTACCACTTGAGCCACAGCTCCATTCCCAGTTTTTTTTCTGGTTAATTGGAGATAAGAATCTCACCCCACTTTCCTGCTTGGGCTGACTTCAAACCTCGATCCTATGATTTCATCCTGAGTAGCTGGGATTACAAGTGAGTCACTGCAGCCCAGTTATTATTATTTTTTTGGTCTTGAGGTTTGAACTCAGGGCCCGGGGTGCTGTCCCTAAGCTCTTCTGCTCAAGGCTCATGCATGGACTTTCTTGCCTGGGTGGCCTTTGAGCTTCTATCCTTAGATCTCAGCCTCCTGAGTAGCTAGGGTTACAGCCACCAGTGCCCAGCTTGCTACTGAATTTTTATTCTTCCTATTACTGAAACTGTTCTTTCTTCAGTTTTAAGAATTCATATCAGGGGCTGGGAAGGTGGCTCAGTGGTACAGCGCTTGCCTTGCATGCCTGAGGCCCTGGGTTCGATTCCTCAGCACCACATAAGCAAAAAGAAAAAAGCCGGAAGTGGCGCTGTGGCTCAAGTGGTAGAACGCCAGCCTGGAGCTGAAGAGCTGAGGGACAGCACCCAGGCCCAGAGTTCAGGCACCATAACCAGACCCAAAAAGAAAAAAAAAAAAAAGAGTTCATATCAAACTAGGAGAGAGCAAGGGAAGGGATGACACTGTTCAAAAGGAAATGTACTTATTACCTGACTTATATAACTACAACCCCTTTGTATATCACCTTTATAATAACAATTGAAATTAAAAAAGAATTCACATTACTTCATGATATTCATATCTCATTTTAGCCTTGATAAAATTTGAAAGTAGTAGCGGGGTGCTGGTGGCTCATGCCTGTAATCCTAGCTACTCAGGAGGCTGAGATCTGAGGCTTGAAGTTCAAAGCCAGCCCAAGCAGGAAAGTCCGTGAAACTCTTATTTCCAATAAACCACCAGGAAACTGAAAGTGGCGCTGTGGCCCAAGTGGTAGAGCGCTCACCTTAAGCTGAAGAGCTGAAGGACAGCACTCAGGCCCAGAGGTCAAGCCCCACGACCGACAAAAAATAAAAATAAAGTTGAAAAATAAATAAAAATAAAAAATACATGTCTGTAATCCTAGCTTCTCAGGAGGCTGAGATTTGAGGATGACAGTTCAAAGCCAGTCCAGGCAGGAAAGTCTGTGAGACTCTTATCTCCAATTAACCACCAGAAAGTGGCGCTGTGGCACAAGCAGGAGAATGCTCGCCTTGAGATGAAGAGCTGAGGGACAGTACCTAGGCCCAGAGTTCAAGTCCCATGACTACCACCAAGAGCAAAGTTATGTGTCAATGCTAGGTCTACCCAGGAAAAATGGTCCCTTCTCCAAGCCCCCACCCAGCATTCCCAACCCAGGTAACTAGTCCACCTGGGGACAGGGGAGAGTCCCTCAGGCTCAGAGGTCTTGGATGACCAGCTCCTCCCTTCCTCCCTCCAATATGCCAGCTTTTGCCTGGAGCAAAAGCCTTTCCTTGTACCTAGCCCCTTTCCCCCTTAACCTTCCTTTTCCCTCTCCTTGCAGCCCTTGCACCCCCAGCATGCCTCCATCTTGCCCAGGGAGGCAGTATGCTCTCCCCACAATAAATTCTTTTCTGCCTTTACTATATGGTGGTCTCCTTTCAGCTGAACCGCGCAATCAACATATACCACTATAAAGGAAGGAAGGTCAATAGGAAGCGATTATCGTGGTGCTATTAAAAAAAAAAAAAAAAAAGGCCAGCGGAGGCAGTATATACCTACAATTCCAGCAGGGGAGAGACAGAAGCAGGAAGATCAAGTGATCCTGGTCAGACAAGCGCTGGTAGCTCATCCCTGTAATCCTAGCTAGAACTAGGATTAAAACTGATCCTCAGTTACTAAACTGACAAGGTTAAAAAAAAAAGACTAGCCAGGCACTGGTGGCTCACGCTGTCATCCTAGCTACTCAGGAGGCTGAGATCTGAGAATCCCGGTTCAAAGCCAGCCCAGGCAGTAAAGTTGGTGAGACTCTTACCCCCAATAACCCACCAGAAAACTAGAAATGGTGCTGTGGTAGAGCGCTAGCCTTGAGCTGAAGAGCTCAGAGACAGCATCCAAGGCCAAGAGTTCAAGTCCCACAACTGGCCAAAAAACAACAACAACAAAACCACCTAGATTTTTAAAAAGTAAATTAAATAAATTATATATTCCTTGTGAACTTAGAAATATAAATAAAATTAAATTAGACAAATTTCTAATTGGCAAGCCAATTAGCATAATTTTATTTTTTTAAACCAGCTGAAAGATGCTTTCTAGCTCTGCCTACTCAGGGTAGAAAACAAATGGCCCAGAAAAAAAAAAACTAGGCTGTGGAAGTCACATGAAAAATCACAATCTGGGATGTGGGGGGTAGGGAAAGCATGAACTACTGACTTAGTAGAGGAAAGCAGGTAATAGACGAGAGGCCTGGGCCCTAAGACAGTACAGATTTTTCCAAGTATTCAGATCCAGATGCACAAGAGGCTGAGTTTTAAGATCCTGGTTTGAAGCCAGCCCAAGAAAGAAAATCCATGAGGCCCTCATCTCAAATTCACCGCCAAAAAGCCCGAAGTGGAACTGTGGCTCAAGCAGTGGAGCACCAGTATTGGGGGGGGGGGGGGGGGAAGCTAACCGGCAGTTTCCGGGCCCTGAGTTCAAGTCCCACCTAAAAGGAAATTGGAATGGTGAATATTGGCAGGAAGGGGCCAGTTAACTGACTCAACAGAAAAGTGGAAAAACATCCGGCCCCGTGGAGAGCCCATCCATAGTAGTCAGTAATCAAATGAGGAATTCCTGCAGGGCACTTAATGGGCGGGGAGCAATTACTCCCAGGTGCATTCCACAGACCTGGACTAACGCCCTTCCCAACCCCGAAGGTGGCGACCCCGTTCCAGAAGTCCAACTGAACCCGCACACCGCCTGGAGTCATCCCGGTTGATCTTCGGGCAGACTGCGGGCCAGATCCTAGCGAAACCCTCCTCCAGCTCGGGGCCGGTTCGTTATTAGCCCCTGGGTGCCAACTGCGGAACTTCCGAAGAAGGGCTCAGGAGAAGCGGTGGGCAGGCGTGGGGGCTCCCGCCTGGACCCTGGCTGCTCCTGAGGCACAGTTCGAAGCCAGCTTGAGTAGGAGAGTCCACGAGACTCTCGCCTCCCATTGGCCACCAAGAAGCCGGAAGTGGAGCCACGGTCAAGGCGGTGGAGCGCCAGCCTTGAGAAAAAACAAAAGCTAAAGAACTCGGAGCCCGAGCCCCAGCTCCAGACCAGCACCCAACAAATCCTAACAGGAAGGCGCGGGAAGCGTCCCTTTTGGGGTGCACTCAAGGTTATGAGGTTCCACCAGGGACTCGAACTCTAGGAAACACCTGGCGAGACAAACGTGGTCGCTCGCGGGTCGGAGAGGAGGAACCGGTCGGGGACTCAGGCCGCCACCTACAGCGGGCCTCGGGGGACCCCCGTCAGGACGCGGGGTGTCAGGGGTGACCCCCCCGTCAGGACGCGGGGACTCAGGGGTGTCCCCCCCTGTCAGGACGCGGGGACTCAGGGGTGTCCCCCCCCGTCAGGACGCGGGGTCTCAGGGGTGTCCCACCCTCTCCGTCAGGACGCGGGGTCTCAGGGATGACCCCCCCTCTCCGTCAGGACGCGGGGTGTCAGGGATGACCCCCCCCCCGTCAGGACGCGGGGTGTCAGGGGTGTCCCCCCCGGTCAGGACGCGGGGTCTCAGGGGTGTCCCCCCCCGGCAGGACGCGGGATCTCAGGGGTGTACCCCCCCCGTCAGGACGCGGGGTCTCAGGGGTGACCCCCCCCGTCAGGACGCGGGGTCTCAGGGGTGACCCCCCCTCCCCGTCAGGACGCGGGGACTCAAGGGTGACCACCCCGGTCAGGACGCGGGGTCTCAGGGGTGTCCCCCCCGGTCAGGACGCGGGGTGTCAGGGGTGACCCCCCCCCCCGTCAGGACGCGTGGTCTCAGGGGTGTCCCCCTCGGTCAGGACGCGGGGTCTCAGGGCGACCCCCCACCGGTCAGGACGCGGGGTCTCAGGGGTGACCCCCCCTCCCCGTCAGGACGCGGGGTCTCAGGGGTGACCCCCCACCGGTCAGGACGCGGGGTCTCAGGGGTGACCCCCTCCCCGTCAGGACGCGGGGTCTCAGGGGTGTCCCACCCTCTCCGTCAGGACGCGGGGTCTCAGGGATGACCCCCCCTCTCCGTCAGGACGCGGGGTGTCAGGGATGACCCCCCCCCCCGTCAGGACGCGGGGTGTCAGGGGTGTCCCCCCCGGTCAGGACGCGGGGTCTCAGGGGTGTCCCCCCCCGGCAGGACGCGGGGTCTCAGGGGTGTCCCCCCCCGGCAGGACGCGGGGTCTCAGGGGTGTCCCCCCCCGTCAGGACGCGGGGTCTCAGGGGTGTCCCCCCCGGTCAGGACGCGGGGTCTCAGGGGTGTCCCCCCCGGTCAGGACGCGGGGTCTCAGGGCGACCCCCGGACGCTCGGCCAGGAGCCCGCGGGTTTCTCGGGCCTGGGCCGACGCGCCTCGCGGCGCCGGGCCTGGCTCGCCCGGACGCCCGCCCCGGGTGCTCAGGCCCCGGCCCCGGCCCCGGCCCGCCGCGCGCCCCCTCCCGGACTTACCGCGCTCCGACCGGCGGCCTCGCGCCGCGGCCCGGCCGCTTCCCCGGCGCCCGCGCTCGGCCGCAGGCTGGGACGGTGACCCGCGGAGGGCTGTGTGGGAGACCCGGGAGTCCGGCCGGGCGCCCCCAGCCGCTCCTCAGACTCCCGGGCGCGACGCCGCACCGCCCGCACCGCCCACACCGCAGCCGGTTCGGTCCGCTTTCACCACACGCGCGGCCGCCCCGCTTCCCTCGCGCAAGCTTTGGCGGCGGGGCAGCACGGTGCGCACTGATTGGTCCTCGCTGTGCGTGACGCCGGGAGACGCTGCCCACCGATTGGTTGGGGCGGCGGTGCGTGCAGGAGTAAACAAACCCCGCCCCCAAGGCTCCCAATGAGGGGAGGGCGCCGCGGAAGGAAAGGCGGGACCTCAGGCCCTCGGCCCCGCCTCCTTGACCCCGCCCCCCAGCCCAGCCAGTGTCTTCCGGGCGGCGGGCGAGCCGGGCGGCAGCCCTGTCCGTCCTGCGCCTCGCCCTTCCCCCTCCGCCCTCCGCCCCTCGAGGCCCCTGGCTCCTGGGCGCAAAAATCGCGGTTCGAAGCCACGCCCGGCAGCAGCGTCTGTGAGACTCGGATCTCCAGTTATCCGGCCCGGAAAGTCTTAAGTGGAGCTGTGGCTCAAGCGGTCGAGCGCCAGCCTGGAGTAGACCACTTAGGGGGACAAGATCCAGGCTCCGAGTTCAAGTCCCAGGCTGGGGGTGAGCACCTGCCCAGGATGCACGGCCCTCCGTGCCCGTTGGGGGTGCGGGCTTCAGCCTTAGCCGGGGTGGCTAGATGGCTGGGGACCAGCCGGGGGTGACATCGGTGAGGAGCTGCTTCCTGTCCCCCAGGCATCTTGTCAGGGTATTACATTCCATTTATTAAAGCCTGCTTGCCGTGGAAAAAAAACCCACAACCACACCCCTCCTCAAGCCAGCCAGATGATTTTTAAATCCCCACAATAACCCCAACAGAAGTAGGTACGTGAAACCCTTTAAGTAAGTGTGGACAAAGTGGTGTAGAGGAGCTCCGACTAGCCCAGTGTCTTCTGTTGTTGTCAGGTGTCAGCACTGGGACTTGAACTCAGGACCTGGGCGCTGTCCCTAAGCCTTTTGGCTCAAGGCTAGCGCTCCCCCAACGTGAGCCACAGCTTTACTTCTTAGCTGTATGATGGCTAATTGGAGGAGCGAGAGCCTCATGGACTTTCTTGCCTGGGTTGGCTCTGAACCTCAGTCCTTGGATGTAAGCCTCCTGAGAAGCTAGGATGACAGACATGAGCCACCAACACCTGGCTCAGGTTCTCTTTATATAGAAAGATGATTTTGGAATAAAGTTAAGGCCATTAGAAATGCATGTATCTTGACACTGCTAGGATTTGAACTTGGGGTCCCTGTGCTTGCCCACAGCTTGACTTCCCTAATCTCTTAAGGTGAGAACTTGAAGAGAATATTAACTTGAACCACATGAAACTATTAGCAATGTTTGCATGACTTAGCTTAACTTGTAGGCGGTCACATGAGACTTTTGCTAGGCATATAGTAAATGTTCAATAAGTGATATCATTATTCTATAATACCACTTTGGAAAAAAAATAATCCTAGCTACTCAGGAGGCTGAGATCTGAGGATCACAGTCAGAAGCCAACCCCAGGCAGAAAAGTCTGTGAGACTCATCTCCAATAAACTCAGAAGAAAAACAACAAAAAACCAGAACTGGGTGCTGTGGCTTGAGCGGTAGTCTTGAGCACAAATTGGTGCAGGCACTGAGTTCAAGCCCCAGAACCAGAAAACAAAAACAAAACCAGAAACATAACTTAAAAGTACCTTGTAACACCTTCCAATCTCACAGAGGAAAATAGGCAGTCCAGCTTTCAAATTTTCCATATACTAGGTTGATCTAGCTGTGAATTTCCATGACCTAATCAGGCCAAACTGGCAACAAAACAGTAAACGCTAATTTCATGGCAGGCCAAGAAATCCAGAATAAGGAGAACAGCTTGATGTTGAAGCCAAAACCAGAAACGTCTCCAAAACAGAATAAACCCTTTCATTTTGCCACAAGGGAAGAGAATTTATGTGGATCAATTTTTCATTTTTCCCACTCAAAGCAATTCAGTTTGACAACTTGTACAAATAGTCGGATTTGTCTTCCTTCTCACTCCCCATGAAAAGAGTTATGTCCTTTGAGATGGAAAATAACCCTTCCATTCTCTTCCATGCTAGAGAATAGATGCCTGAAATGTGTTGCACACACATTGATTCAGCACTTATTTAGTGCTTACTGTGGGCCAAGAACTGGGTAAAACATTGCAAATGTAAACAGAAAAGAGCCCCAGAGCTCTGTTCAAGTGTTTGTTTTGTTATACTTGGAGCAATCCCCCCACTATTACCACAACTAACCTACTACTGTTCCTTCTCATCTAAGCTTAAACGGTCTCAGAAAAACTTCCCTTGGCCTTCCCAGCTCCATACCTTTTCCTGTTCACCTGCGACATTCATTAGCCCTGTGAATACTCCCTTGGTCTCTGCATCCTGGGAGACTGAGCCATGTCCTAAGGTGTACAGCCCTGCTGAAGATCATACCAGCACTGGGTGCTTGTGCCTCAATACCTGCTATCCAGGAAGCTGAGATATGAGGATCATGGTTCAAAGCTAGCCCAGACATTATCTCCAATTAGCCAGCAAAAAGCCAAAAAGTGCAGCTGTGGCTCAAGTGGTAGAACACCACCTTTGCAAAAAAAGGCTAAGGGAAGATAAGTGTCTGTGGCTCATGCCTGTCATCCTAGCAACTTAGGAGGCTGATATCTGAGGATCTCGGTTTGAAGCCAGCCAGGGCTGGAAAGTGTGTGAGACACTTATCTCCAATTAAGTAATAAAAAGCCAAAAATGGTGCTGCAGTTCAAGTGGTAGAGCACTCATCTTGAGCACAAATGCTCAGGGATAATGCCCAAACTGAGTTTAAGCCCCAGAAGCAGCGTGTACGTGCACACATATGCGCGCGTGTGCACGCACGCACACACACACACACACACACACACAAGTTGAGGGACAGTTTCCAAGCCCTGAGTTCAATGCCCAGGAATGGCACACTTGAAAAATAAAATTATTGCTATAGTCAAGCCAGCTGTTTCCACAATGCTAAATTGTGATTAGATTAATACTGAATTAAAAAAAAACCCACAGCAATAACAAAATCCCTTCCATCAACTATCTCAATGTTTATCATTTTTCAAATTTCCTATTACAAACATTTATACCATAGGCAACCAACAGAATCAGGTGTGGCACAGGGATCTGACCAGATTATCTGACTGGATCTCCACCGTTAAGTCACTGAATGTGCACAAACTCAAAGCAACAAATGAGACTCACAAAATTAAAATGGCTTTAATTGACCAACATACACAGACCATCATTCATTAATTCATTTGAGTTTCCCAAGTCATTTTAGATTGTAATTTTCAGAGGGACTTTGAAGAGTTTTTTAGGCTAATTTCATCATATTAGCATACCAAATTACCTCTGATTATTTATAATCTAAGTATTTTAAAGACAGTATAGTTCACAATGAGTTTTTCCCATCACAAAAAATACGCCCCACCCTTTTTTGTAATTTCCTTTGAGTAAGACTGTAGAATATAAAAACCCACATTTACCTTGTGGTACAGCTATAATTGACATATGCTTATTTCTCTGGGAGTGTGTGTGTGTGTGTGTGTGTGTGTGTGTGTGTGTGTGTGTGTGTGTGTGTGTGTGTGTGTGTGTGTGTGTGTGTGTGTGTGTGTGTGTGTGTACAGGGGCTGGAACTCAGTGCCTGGACACTGACTCTTATCTTTTTGTCTCAAGGCTGGTGCTCTACCACTTAAGTCACAGCTCTACTTCTGGCCTTTTGGTAATTAAATGGAGATAACAGTCTCATGGACCTTCCTGCCTAGGCCTGCTTTAATTGTGATCCTCAAATCTCAACCTCCTGAGTAGCTAAGATTACATGTGTGAGCCACTAGCACCAGGCTCTCTGGGACTTCCCCCCACCCCACCCCTTTTGTGAGATGATGGAGATGGAACTGGGGATTTCATACACGCTAGCTCTCTGCCACTGGCTGACCTTTCTAGTATACAGAAACCTAAGCAAGAAGTAGCACTGAATAAAAATGCCCAGGTAAGCCAGGTGAAGAGGACACACCTATTATAAACCCAATACAGGGAGGTTGAGGCAGGAGGACCTTGTTTTTTTTTTTTTTTTTTAAAAAAAAACTAGGTAAAATTTAAAAACAAATGTAAACATTAAACAGGCAAAGGGGGAAAATTCACGTGCATATTAAAATATTTCCTTTGCTGTATATCCACAGATTTTTTTAAAAAAGATATTGACCAGGTTTTCACTGACGACTAATGGCACTGAGGATCAGAGAGACGAGATTACTTCTGATATAGAATATCAGATGCGTACAAATTAGGATCTAAATTTAACACTTGCACAAATAGGAGAATATCTACTGTTCCAAGAAAATCGTTCTAAAACTTTACACATATGGGCTTATTTTACCCAAAGTAGCCTAGGAAGAGGATGACTATTCACAAGGTATCTGTACCCACATGATCTTCCATGAAACAGGACCTTTGAAATGTTTTGTTGTTAGTACCACACTATGGACCAGCCCAGGTACAAGAGAACTCTGCTCCGTACATTAGAAAATCCTGCTCACAACACTATATTTTGTCTCAAAGGATCTGACAATTCCTACCTAATGACTTTTTTTTTTTTTGCCAGTCCTGGGGCTTGAAGTTGGAGCCTGGGCACTGCTCCTGAGCGTTGGCTCAAGGCTAGCTAGCACTCTATCACTTGAGCCACTGCACAACTTCTGGCTTTTTCTGTTTATGTGGTACTGAGAAATCGAACCCAGGGCTTCGTGCCTGTTAGGCAAGCACTCTACTACTAAGCCACCTTCCCAGCCTGCTACCTAATGACTTCTCAAGTCTGAGCTGCATTTTGTGGGCATGTGAACTCAGGCCCTCAGTGTTCATCCCTTAGCCTTTCCCCTCAAGGCACCTCATACTCTACCACTTGAGCCATAGTTCCACTTCTGGCTTTTCAAATGGTTGGTTGGCATGTGTCACAGATTTTCCTGCCTGGGCTGGTTATGAACCATGATTTTTCAGATTTCAGCCTCCTAAGTAGCTAGGATTACAGGCCACGGGTGCCCGGGCTTCGCAGATTAAAAAAATAATAATAATATTTTAATGATGGCTCAGTTAGCAAACATTCCAACCAGCGGATGGACATGGACAGAAATGTCACTGAGGATGAGAGAGAGCAAAAGGCCTGTGTAAAGATAAGGCACGGTGTCACACATTAGGGCAATACAAACCAAAGGCTCTGACTAGACCCACTGAGAGCACACAGGCTAGTGGGGTTGGAGAGGAACCAGTTCCATCACAGTGCTGGGAGTATAAAATGGTGTGGCCACCCTGGAAAAGCGTTTGGGAGTGGTGTGTGTGTGTGTGTGTGTGTGTGTGTGTGTGTGTGTGTGTGTGTGTGTGTGTGTGTGTGTGTGTGTGTGTGTGCGTGCAACAGCAGCACTAAGGCGTGAACTCTCAGGCCTGAACTTTAACACACACTGGCACTCTACCACGTGCACCACAAGCTTCACGTAGAGCCTGTTTGCTGGTGAATTAGATAAGAATCGCACAAACTTTTCTACCCAGGCTGGTTGTGAATCAGGAGCCTCAAAAATCAGCCTCCTGAGTCGTTAGGATTATGGGTGCAAGCCACCAGGCACCCAGCCAGGCGGACACAAATACACTTGCAAATATAAACACTTTAAAAATCAAAGATGGGAGAATTCTAGCTCAAAACAATGTAGTCCTTCTCAAAAGGAAACAAAAATGGTTGTCCTTCCCAGAGATAAGGTGTTGCCTGTCAACAAATGCGGTTGAGCAGCTTCTACAAGTCCAGTGTGTGGCAGTGGATGGAGTTTCTGCTTTCAGTAGCTTCCACTCTTCTTTGCTCAAAGATAAGGGAACCAACAAAGCAGCTAAGCGAGGGAGGGGAATGGGGGGAGGACGAAGACATGATCCAAGGCGTACAGTACCACACTAGCCTGCAAAGGACCAGAGTTCAAAACCATGTGACCTCGAAAAATAAACAAAGCAGCAAATCACAGAAGATCTGCAGAATATGCTAGCTCTACACGGAAGCCAGGTATCCACTAATTAAGATTACATAGATTGCAGGGGTGGGGCTAGAGCAGGTGGATAAAAAAAAAAATCTGAGGCAATTAATGGCTTGTAGCTGTGTAGAGCACTTGCCCAGCAAGCTCAAAACTTTGGCTTTGATCCCCAGCATGGTCTGTCTGTATGTCTGTCTGTCTGTCTGTCTGTCTGTCTGTCTCTCTCTCTCTCTCTCTCTCTCTCACACACACACACACACACACTTGTGATTTTCTCTTCTTGTCTTCATTAACCGGCACAGTAGAAACCCTGTTTAAGCAACCAGACTCAGAATGCATGGCATGGTGAGTCACAAAAAGATTTGAAGAACGAAAAGCTGGGTGCCGGTGGCTCACACCTGTCATCCTAGCTACTCAGGAGGCTGAGATCTGAGGATCACCGTTCAAAGCCAGCGTGGGCAGAAAGTCCGTGAGACTCTTATCTCCAATAAACCACTAGAAAACTGGAAGTAGCATTGTGGCTCAAGTGGTAGAGTACTGGCCTTGAGCTGACGAGCACAGGGACAGCATCAAGGCCAGAGTTCAAGCCCCACAACTGACTAAAAAAAAAAAAAAAGATTTGAAGAATGAGTGAGAGACAATCGGTACCATTTTAAGATGGACTGTAAAGCACACTCTCCTCACTAAGATTTCTCCAGAAAACACACCGGGTAGACCTCTAATGGGAAAACAAAACTTGAAGAGAAGGATTAGCATGTTATCTAAATGTTGTAAATGCTGGCATGTGTCATAAACAACTACCAACTCTACTACAACCAGAAGAACAAATGTCATTCACTATATTTCTGATTCGGGTTAAAGCTGAGAAAAGATTTACTATATTATGCTGCTAAAAATGATCAGCTTCTAAATTCATAGAGAAAAAAAAGCCACTGGATTATTGTTTTGGAAGAGGGCAGCACTGGGGGTGGAACCCAGGACTGCCGGGATTGCAGGCTCTGGTCTTTAATGAGACTATAAGAATATTAAAATAGAGTAGCTTCTATGAGAACTTTGATAGAAAAGATTTAGTTGACTAGAGCTTGGTAGAATTTGAAAAGGAATGAAAAAATCCTGACTTATAGCAAACACAGCAAACACAACTACCTTTGTTTAACGAGGTATTTCCAAATCTTAAAGGAGTTAATGATACACTGCTACAAGGCCTCCCTAAATAACGTGTGTGTGTGTGTGTGTGTGTGTGTGTGTGTGTGTGTACACCCTGGGGCTTTCTGCAAAAGGTTAGTGCTCTATTACTTGACCCACAGCTCCATTTTTTTTTGGTAATTGGAGTCTCACAGACTTTCCTGATTGGCTGACTTTGAAGCATGATCCTCAGATCTCAGCCTCCCTGGTAGCTAGGAAGACAGGTGTGGGAAACCCATACCTGTCTCAAAAACATTTTTAACTACTGAAGAAGACCCTAAAATAGAATTTTTGACTAAGATAGAATTTGCAAAGATGTAACTTAACCTTCAGTCCTCTCCTGTGTGATTCTGGAGGACAGGGGTAGCAGTGCCGCAGACTTCAAATGTGCGTTTATTATATTTTAATCAGAACAGCCCTGTCTGATAATAGCTAGTTAGGACTTGCAGTAATTAATCTTTTTTTTTTTTTTGCCAGTCCTGGGGCTTGAACTCAGGGCCTGGGCACTGTCCCTGATCTTCTTTTGCTCTCGGCTATCACTCTACCACTTGAGCCACAGCACCACTTCCAGCCTTTTCTATTAACGTAGTTCTGAGGAATCAAACCAAGGGCTTCATGCATGCTAGGCGAGCATTCTACCACTGAGCCACATTTCCAGCTGCGGTGATCAATCTTGACCAATAGTGAAATGAATTCATTCATTCACCCATTCTTTCATTCATGAAACTGCAAACCCAGTGTAGGAAGACGAGAGCGAGACCTTGAGAACCGGGGCTGGAGCAAGGTGAGCAGCTTGAGGAAAGGTCGCAGCTGGCCAGGAAGCTGCTCTACTACCCACACCACACCTCTGGCTAAACAGAACACACATTTCAAAGACAGAGACTGGCAAACCTCCTACTCACACCCAAGAGAGACACACCTCCAACCATGGCAGCTCTTAAGTCAACTACTAAATCAGGCCACTTTCTTCCAATGAAGCTGTTATCAACTAGGCACTTGAAAAAAAAAGAGACATTCATGTAAGTATCTCCACAACTGAGCAAGATAAAGAACAGGGAAAGAAAGGCAGGATTTATATCCATGACCTGCATTTTGTAAAAAAGAAAGAAAGAAAAAGAATGCTGTACTTGAGATGGAGGTTTTTTGTTTCTTCTTTTTTTGCCAGTCTTGGGGTTTGAACTCAGGGCCTGGGCACTGTCCCTGAGCTTCTTTTTTTTTCACTCAAGGCTAGCGCTCTACCACATGAGCCACAGCAACACTTCCTGGCTTTTTCTGTATGTGGTACTGAGGAATTGAACCCAGGGTTTCATGCATGCTAGGCGAGCATTCTACCACAGAGCCACATTGCCAGCCCCCTGAACTAGAAGTTTTTTTTTTTTTGGTTACGGTCATGGGGCCTGAACTCTGGCCTGGGCGCTGTCCCTCAGCTCTTCAATGTTTTGGGTTGTTTTTTTTTTGATTCAGTAAGAATCTGTCACAAGGTTCAGCACTCTGGCTCATGGCAGAAATTCCAGCACTTGAGAGACTGAGGTGAGACAATGAAGAGTTCAAGGATAGCTTGAGCTCCAGAGCAAGAACCTTGTCACACACACACACACACACACACTAAAAACAAGGATAAACATCCTCTGTTACAGGCCCTCTGCGGCCCAGGTTGGCCTACAACTCTTAATCTTCCTGGAGTACTGCGATATTACAGGAGTGCGTGATCACAGCAACCCTTAACATCCTGTGTAGTAACAAAACTACAATGAACTACAATTAGGTTCTCAGTGTTTTTCAACATATAACAAATGCTTAGATTTGAGCTGCAAGAGTCAGAATTAAGGCAGTATCTTTATGCTCACGAAAAGCAAGCACTGGCTATCAAATAAGCTTATCTGGCATCTACTGGATCATTTTTGGATGGGACATAGAAACATGGCTTTACACATACTAATAATTTAAAATTATACATTTTTCTCACTTATCTTGTCTTTTTAGTTATATGGATTTCCAATAGCCCACTTAAAGAATTCAAGGAATACTTTTTGCATCATTTCAGAACAAAATGTAACCAGTGCTTGACCCAGAACACTTATGCTCTCAGAGGGATTAGCCTACACAAAACCAGAGGAGGACTCACACTGTGAAAATACAGTTGGAAATGGCTGATGGTCCTTTGGGGTAGGCTAGAAAACAGAAGACAAAATCTTGAGGTATTCTGCCTTATAATTTCATCAAGATTTGGGTTTAAAAAGAGATGGGTTTTTGTTGTTGGTAACTGTTTAAGAGTAGGCTGTGAAGCCCATTTTAAATGTGGTCCTCCATTGGTGGGGTGGGAATCCCTGAGCGGTGGTGGCTCATTGGCTTATCAGCCCGTCCATCATCCATCCTTATCCCTCCTGGGGCACTGAGCACTACATGTTGGTATACCAGTTCATGGAGCGCTTCACGGCCTTCACCCAGTTTTCCATGTGCAGTGCATACTCTTGACATTTCTTCTGTGGCCTGAAAACCATCTCACTTTTTCTCAGCTTTTGCAGTTCCTCCTTGTCATTCCAAAACCCTGAGTACAAAAAGATGAGTCTCAGGTCTTGAAGGCAAAGAGTCCGTAAAATTTATTCAAAAACCTCCATGAGCTGTGCCAAGAACAAATCCTGTTCTGAGACACAAACCGCAGAGATTGTGTTGCTTCTGAATTGTGCTGGGTTGGAATAAACACCAGGATTCTAAAATTTGGTTTCTAACTTTTAGTTTTTGTGGATTTATTTTATGTGTGTCAGTACCACAGCCTGAGCTCAGGGCTCTTCCCACTTGCTTGGCCCTTAATCATATGAGTCATGCCTCCAGCCTGGCTTTTTGTTGGTTATTTGGAAATGGGGTCTTGCAGAATTTTTTGCCTGACTTCAAATCAAACTTTTCCACATCTCAGCCTCCCAAGTAGCTAGGATTACAGGCGTGAGCCACCAGTCCCTGGAACCAGCTGTGCTTTCTGCTAGTCATTTGGAGATGGGTCTTACACGGTTTTCTGCTTGGGCTGGCTTGAAACTCCATCTTCCAGGTTTCAGCCTACTGAGTAGCTAGGATAATGACATGAGTCACTGGTGCCTGGCTTTACTTTTATACTAGAGGGAAATGGCGCCATCTTTTTTTTTTTTTGGTCAGTCATGGGAGTTGAACTCTGGGCCTGGGCACCAACCCTGAGCTCTTCAGCTCAAAGCTAGCACTCTACCGCTTGAGCCACAGTGCCACTTCTGGGTTTTTTTTGAGTGGTTAATGGAGATAAGAGTCTCACGGGGACTTTCCTGCCCAATCTGGCCTTGAACCTCGATCTTCAGATCTCAGCCTCCCGAGTAGCTAGGATTACAGGCGTGAGCCACTGGCACCTAGCTGGCACATCATAAAGCAATTACATCTGCCATTTAATTTCATGACTTGCTATTTAAGAAAATTCAGGAACCAGGAAGTAGCATTTTTTTTCTTATTTATCTTTGTGCCAGTATCAGGCTTGAAATCAGGGCCTAGATACTGTTCTATAGATTTTTACCTCAAGGAAGGCACTCTACCACTTGAGCCAGGGCTCCACTATTGACTTTTTGGTAGTTAACTGGAGATAAAGAGTCTCACACACCTTTCTTCCCAGGCTGGCTTTATACTAGTATCCTCTCAGTATCTTGAGTAGCGAGGATGCATTTTCGTATTTGTGGTACTGGGGATCTGCATGTATTAGGCAGGCATCCTACCACAGAGCCACATCCCCAGGTACATTTTCTTTTTTCTGGTTGGTCGTGGGGCTTGAACTCTGGGCCTTTGTACTGTCCCTCGGCTCTTCAGCTCAAGGCGAGTGCTCTACCATTTGAGCCACACCTGAGAGGCTCTAGGTTTTGCTGGTTAATTGGAGATGGCTGACTTCAAACTGCAATCCTCAGATCTCAGCCTCTGAGCAGCTAAAATCAGGGAACCAGTCAACCATGCCTAGCTTGAAAATTAATTTTTTTTAATCTTAACTCCTGGAATTTATTTATGATTCACCTTACTAAATGTGTATAGGAACCAGTTTCAAAGCAAATTTAGGAAATCCAGAAGAAATACACAGTGCCCTTTTCTCTCAGGTCTATTATCCCTTTCACTACTGGACAACTGCTGTCTCTCTTAAGAAACCTCTAGCATTTCTTCAGTACCACTGTATTCCCAGGTTTATCATGCAAATCTATCCTTTTACATGTCTAATCCCACTCAGGTGAGGAAAAACAGCTTTTAACTGTTCATTCCAGCAGTGACTGTCGCATAATAGCTGCTCAACAAATGTGGATAAACAAATGAGCGTTTTCCAAAGCCAACAATGAGCCTACTGACCATTTTCTCTTCTTTACCACACAGCTCCACTCCTCTGAGCGACTGATCCTTCCACCAGACGTTTCAACTTCAGCGCCTCCATGTCTGCTTCATTTCTACACCGCCTCATTTTAGCAAGAATTCCAACTCCCAAGTCCATGTAACCAGAAACCCCATTCCTCAATATCTGATTACCCATCAACCCTCAGGAGATACTGGAAGACAGGAGCTGCCTTCAGCAAAAATCCTGTTAGGTTGCTCCTGAGTTACTAGGATTGCAGGCATTTTCAACGTATTATTAAATAATTCCTTTCTTCCACAGTGTGTACCCAGCAATTGGACCAACCACACTGTTGCTAGAATGGAATGCTCTCAGGTCCAGCTTCTTGCTGAAGGCAGGAAGTAGAGCTGGGAAAGGTATCCCTAGCTCTACCGGCAGCAGAGGCCAGAGGGGACCTGGCAATCAACACACCGCCAAGTATGGACCTTGGTGGCTCTGACCCTCTCCGTAATTTTCTGAGTGGAGAGGACAGACGCAATCATGCAGTTTGCAAGAGTTCTCACTTATATGAAATCGCCCACACCTACCCACAGCGAGGCCAGCCAAAGAAGCTGCACCTAGGCAGGACATATCGAAGTCAGTGGGTCTGTCGATATTCTCATTGATCAGGTCTGATGTCATCTGCATGACAAATCCGTTCTTACAAACGCCTCCATCCGCCCTGTGGGGAGCAGGTGTGTGGGTAAGTGACTACCGCTGAAGTACCGCTTTCCCCTGCTGCTGCTTGGTCTTTGGTAGATTTAATTCCTTTCCATGCTGAGGACTGAGCCCAAGGCTTGCAGCGTGCCAAGCACAAGGGCCTACCCACTGGGCCATCCCTCCCCTCAATCCAACTGAATTTTTTGTTTTTGTACCAAACTGGGGGTTGAACTCAGAGCCTGGGCACAGTCCCTGAGCTTTTGGGCTCAAGGCTAGTGCTCTACCACTTGAGCCACTTCCAGATTTTTGGCGGTTAACTGGAGCTTAGAGTTGCATAAACTTTCCTGCCTGGGATGGCTTTGAACCATGACCCTCAGATCGCAACCTCATGAGTAGCTGGGGTTACAGGTGAGAGCCCAGCCCAGCCTTTTTAATCTCCCAAACCATATCCTTTAGCACTGACCTGGGGGCCAGGTGCTATTGGGTGATAACCAAACATGTTTTTCCCTTGTTTTGGCCATCACTTTTCCCAAATGATCTATCTTACTGGGGACTAGTTCATATTCTATTTGCGGTGGGGGTGGGGGGTTGCAGTAGGGCAAGTGTTTGCATGCGCGTGGTTGAGATGTACCCTCTGCAGTGAAGGGGGTACGTGAACACGCGTGATCACATGCACGCGTCTGGAGGGCACGAGTGCACGAGGCGGTATGCCTGTGAGGGAGGCATGCACACGTGGGGGGAGACGCGTGCACGTGGGGGAGGGGCATGCCCGCGCAGTGACAGGGGCACACATACAGTACCGGATGGTGGTGACCGGGATGTCGATCTCCTTCTGCATCAGCTCGTACAGCTGCTTGTTTCTGGTTAGGAACCGGGTAGGAGAGAGCGAGGCGGAGGTTGAGGTGCGGGATTATCATGAGCCAGTGAACCCCCCCTCCCCCAAGCAGAGAGCACACACTGAAGGTATAAAACCAGCATGCTGGGGGGGTGGGGGAGGCTGGGGCGCTGCAGGGGGGACCAGGGAGAATCTGTGACAGACCTTCACCTGCACGCATGGAAATACAAAACTAAAATCTGAACTGGGAAGGTGGCTCAGTGGTAGAGCGCTTGCCTGGCATGCATGAGGCCCTGGGTTTGATACTTCAGCACCACATAAGCAGAAAAAAAGCCGGAAGTGGCACTGTGGCTCAAGTGTAGAGCGCTAGCCTTGAGCTGAAGAGCTCCCAGGCCCAGAGTTCAAGTCCCACGATCAACCAAAAAAAAATTAAAAAATAAAATCTACATTGTTTTGTATGCGCCTTGAACTCAGGGCCTGGGTGATATCCCTGAGCTTTTCTGCTCAGCACTAGCATTCTACAGCTTGAGCCATAGAACCAATCCTGGCCTTCTCTGAGTGGCTTATTGGAAATAAGCATCTCATGGACTTTCCTGCCTGGGGTGACTTCCAACAGCGATCCTCAGATCTCAGCCTCCTCAACAGCTGAGATTACAGGTATGAGCCACCAGTGCCAGCCAGAGTTTGGTTTGCTCTCTGCAATCTGGGGACAGAAATGGAGTATCTCTAGTGTGCCAAGCACAAGCTCTCTCCTTGAACTATGGCCCTGAATATTTTCACAAATCACTCAATATTCAGACAACCAAATCTAAGTGACACAGTCCTGTGAAATAGGACAGCAATGCAAAATGCCTTAGCATGTGTGTGTGTACTGATGTGCTGTGTGTACTGAACTGAATGTATAAATAATTTAGTTGCTACTAAGACATTTTCGATGTGGAAGCAAGTGGACAGCAGCATGGGCAGGGGGTGTGTTCAGGCAGGAACTGCTTACCTGTATGCTATGGACTCCAGAATGGCACGGACAAGATGGTACTTGCTGGTAGAAGGCTTCAGGCCCATGAAGGCTGCACATGCACAGGGGTCGTTTAAGGGAGCCTAGAGGAGAGGCGAAAGCAGCTCATTAAAGCTCCGTGACAGCAGCAGAGGAGGACTGAAGAATACAACAATGGGCTCAGAAGCTGACCCATAGTAAAACAATCTTAAAACAAGATTGCAGACTACAGATTTTGCTAAGCAGGAGGTGGTGACTCTCGGTTGGCTCTCCAATCATAGATCCCAGGTTTTGCTCTGCAAACCACAGACGCTGCTGGAGCAAAGCACTGTTGTCACGGCAGGATGGCCTGGCCCAGGCCCAGCCTCCAGTGCTGCTCTCACTGGCCCTGGAGCTCGGCCAGTGTACTTTGTCAGTGGGTTTCCTTGAGAAGTTAAGGCTACTAGACTTCACGGTGCTACCCCACATTAGTATTACTCAAGGCTGTCACAGTACCTTGAAAGGCATTATTCAATACTGGGACCAGGGCCAGGAATGTGGCTCAGTGGTAGAGTGCTTGCCTAGCATGCATGAAGCCCTCGGTTCGATTCCTCAATACCACATAAACAGAAAAAGCCGGAAATGGGACTGTAGTTCAAGTGGTAGAGTGCTAGCCTTGAGCAAAAGAAGCTCAGGGACAGTGTTCAGGCCCTGAGTTCAGTCCCTAGGACTGGCAAAAAAAAGAAAAAAGAAAAACAAAACCTGGGACCATCAACTTTTTTTTCCCTTGGTTCTGGAGCTTGAATTCAGGGCCTAGGCACTGTCCCTAGGCTTCTTTTGCTCAAAGCTGTTGTACCACTTGAGCCCCAGATCCACTTCTGGCTTTTTTAATAGTGAAGATTAAGAATCACAGAGACTTTTCTGTTCCAGGCTGGCTTTGAACTGTGATCCTCAGCTCTCAGCTTCCTGAGCAGCTAGGATGACAGGCGTGAGCCACCAGCGCCCAGCCACCAACCAACCTTAAAAACAACAACAACAAAAAATACCTGTAATCCACTAAAGGAAGGGACAAAATAAACTCCTTCTGAATCTTCCAAACTTTTGGCCATTTTTTCCGTTTCAGCAGCATCTGTGAAAAGATCTGCAAAAACAAACACACAAACCACCACAAAACCCTAAAACAAAACCAAGGGTTGGGAGGGACAAAGGGAATGAACGTTACAGCTAGTATGTACTGCACGTGTGCCTTATGCACTGGCTGTCACCGCTCTAAGGGACCACACGGGGTCACTGGCCTGCTCGGAGATCTCACACTGGCAGGGACAGTGAAGGCCCGGTACATGCGCACCTCATGCAGCGGGCTTTCCTTGTGTGTTCAGTCAAGTCTGGACTACTTAAAGAATCAGTTCCAAGCCAGGTGCTGGTGGCTCACCCCTGTCATCCCAGCTACTCAGGAGGCTGAGATCTGAGGATAGAGGTTCAAAGCCAGCCCAGGCAGAAAAGTTCCCGTGAGACTCCTATCTCCAATGAAACCACTAAAAAAATTTAGAAGTGGAGTTGTGGCTCAAGTGGTAGAACACCAACCTTGAGCAAAAGAGTTCAGGGACAGTGCCCAGGCCCTGAGTTCAAGCCCCACAACTGACCAGGAAAAAAAAAAAAAAAAAGAATTGATTCTAGCTGGGTCCTGGTATTTCTATAATTGTTGCTACTCAGTCAGGAGGCTGAGATCTGAGGTTTGAGGTTCAAGGTCAGCAGGACAAGGAAAGCTTGTGAGACTCCTATCTCTGATTAGCTACCAAAAAGCTGCAAGGAGAGCTGTGGCTTAAGTGGTAGAGTGCCAGCTTTGAGTGGAAATGCTAAGGGACAGTGCTTGGGACCTGAGTTCAAGCTCTCCTACTGGCACCAAACTGACAAATAAACAAATCCTTTCCTCTGATAAGGGAACCTTTGTCTCTAGGGAGGGTACCTAGAGAAAACATCAACAGGAATTATGGGTAACTCCAAGTGTGTACTCACACACAAGTCTCTGAGGACTGGGTGGAGCTGGAGAGGTGACGTGTAGCAGTTAAAACTGGTGCTGCTGGGGCTGGGAAGTTGGCTCAGTGGTAGAGCGCTTGCCTTGCATGCCTGAGGCCCTGGGTTCGATTCCTCAGCACCACATAAGCAAAAAGAAAAAACCCGGAAGTGGCGCTGTGGCTCAAGTGGTAGAGCGCTAGCCTTGAGCTGAAGAGCTGTGGGACAGCGCCCAGGCCCAGAGTTCAGGCCCCACGACCGGACCCAAAAAAAAAAAAAAAACTGGTGCTGCTAAGGAGATGATGTGTGAGATTTGGCAGCTGGACGATAGCAGAGGTGAGATCCTTCCAAGTCCCTCAGCCAGGTCCTGCTGCTTCCTGTTCCGGCCTCTGCCCCTCTACCAGCTGCCTCCATCTCCCCCGAACCTTCTCTCTTGCCCCCCCACCCCACCTCTCTCCTTTCCTCAGGGTTCAGCTGACATGACACTCAAGACTAAACCTCATCCTTCCTTTGTAAGTCAGTTAGGAATTCTGCTGGTTACCTCCTCTACTTCCTCCTCCTCCTCCTCCTCCTCCTCCTCCTCCACTTCCTCCTCCTCCTCCTGTACTTCTCCTCCTCCTGTACTTCCTCCTCCTCTTCTTCGTCTCCCCCCATCAGTTGTAGGGCTTGGACTTGGGGCTGGGCGCTGTCCCTGAGCTCTTTCACTCAAGGCAAGAGCTCTATCACTTTGATCCACAGCACTACTCCCAGTTTCCTAGTTTACTGGAGACAAGAGAATCACAGACTTTCCTGCCTGGGCTGGCTTTGAACCGTGATCCTCAGATCTCAGCCTCCTGAGTAGCTAGGATGACAGGCACAAGCTATCAGGGCTGGCCTCCATTTCTTTTTCTAAGAGGAGGTATTGCTGTTTGCCAAGATGACAGTCAGTCGTGAGTGGCTCAAACCTTTTATACTTTGTTTTATTACATGCTTTTTAAAAAAAATTCTCATCTTTTATTTGAAGAATCCATTCAATGTATACTGATGTACAATAATGTGACATATGAGTTCTTTTTGTTTTGTTTTTGTTTGGTTTGGGTAGCACCTAGGTTTGAACTCAGGGTCTTGAGACCCATCCCTACAGATAACCCTGAACCAGTTACAAGACCCGCCCTATTGGGGGCCCCTGCTCCTAATGAGCAGCTCCGCCCTTACCGATGGGCCCGCCTCCAGCCCCTCCAGTTGAATGCTTAAGTGTGGCCTGTGAAAGTCACTTAAGGGAGGACTTACCTAACTTCTGAGCCCACAGTATGGCGGTGCCCGTGTCCCCCGCATTGCCTTCGGCTAAGCACACAACTTCTTGTCCAATCTTCCACCCAACCAATGGATAAAAGCCTTAGAATGCAAGCAAACAGTGTTCGTCAGAAATACATGTCTCACAATTGTGTATGACACAATTACTTGATCATATACAAAAAATAAATCGCAAAGTACCTATGAGATCAGAATACCGGAGTTCGAATCCTAGACCTCTTAACATTATAAGCAATGATCTTTTCTTTTTGGTAGCAATGGAATTTGAATTTAGTCTCTCCAATACTTAGTCCTTGTTGCTTTAGGTATTTGTGTTTATGTGCCAGTCCTGGGGCTTGAACTTGGGGACTGGGGGCTGTCCCTGAGCTTCTGTGCTCTAGGCTAGCACTCTACCACTTGAGCCACAGCTCTAATTTTGGCTATTTTTTTTTTGTCGGTCATGAGGCTTGAACTCTGGGCCTGGGCGCCATCCCTCAGCTCTTCAGCTCAAGGCTAGTGCTCTACCATTTGAGCCACAGCACCACTTCCCGTTTTCTGGGTGGTTTATTGGAGATCAAGTCTCACAGACTTTCCTACCGGGGCTGGCTTTGAACCACTATCCTCAGATCTCAGCCTCCAAAGTAGCTAGAATTATAGGTATGAGCCACCAGGACCGGCACCCGGCTAATTTCGGCTCTTTTAGGTATTTTTTGGATAAAGTACTGGGGGTTTTTGCTCAGGATTACAATTGGATTACCATGCTCCCAGGCAGTTGGGATTAGCAGCATGTAATATCATCTCAGGCTTATTGAGTGGGGCCTGGCTAGCTTTTTTCCTGGGCTGGCCTCCATCCTGATCCTCCCAAGTAGTTGAGATTACAGGTGAGAGCCATCATGCCCAGCCACCAGCTCTGACTCCTAAGCTCTTAGCTTCCATTTCCTCCTCTAGGAAACAGCCTACCAAGAGCAGCTGTGGGAACAGGCTGAGGCAGCACAGGAAGAGAACTCCGCACAGGGCCCAGCTTAAAAAGAAGCAATAAATATCACTTAGTGAGCTGCTCAGTGGTACGGAGGCTCAAGCCCAGGGCCTCCACACATTAGGCCAATGGTCTGCTACTGAGCTCCATCCCCGCCCTGAACATCAGTATAAGTAGGACGCATCAAGGTCTCTATAGACTCGTGGCAGCAGGTATTCTGAAGAACTGAGGTTACCCTGACATTGGCTCCCTAGAGAACTGTGTCATCTTGTTTATCTTGCTTCCAAACTCCTCAGCAGAAATGCCCATAAAACAGTGAGCAGTGTGTTCTAACTTCCATTTTCCCAACAACTGGAAGAAAGGAAAAAACAACAAAACAAAAAACTTAAAACCGGCTGGACACAGCGGCTTGTACCTAGCTACTAGGGAGGCAGGAGGCGGACGACGGGGAAGGTCACGGTTTGAGGCCAGTCTGGACAGAAAAGCCCCTAAGACTTCCTTCTCCGAGGAGGAAGCTGGGTGTGGTGGTGCATGCCTGTAATCCCAGGGAGCTTGGGAAGTGTAAAGTAGGTGGGTTGTGGCTTGAGCATCCACCCAGGTAGGAAGTTAGACGACATCTCAAATATAACCAGCGAAAAACAAGGTTGGAGGCTCAACAGTATCATGTCTGCCAAGCAAGGGCCCTGTCCTGAGGTCAAAACATCAGTCAGGCTGTAAAAACAAAAATAATAGAAAGAATTTAAAACACTAGGACCCATCATGTTCCCACGACTCAGTTCCACAAGGGGGTCTCCAATAGAGACAGTAAATCTTAGCAGTTGTCATTAAGACCCTAAAAACGATTCGGCTTACTAGTTGACTATCCTAGCTACTGGAGAGGTTGAGTGAGAGCTGAAGATTATGCTGCAAATTCAGCCTAGATAGACAACTCTAAGAGACTTATCTCCAATTAATGGGCAAAATACACAACGGGAGGTGTGTCTCAAGTGGTAGAGTGTCAGTCATGAGTAAGAAAGCCAGGCGAGAGCAAGAGGCTCTGAGTTCAGCCCTAGTACTAGCATAAAAAAACAAAGGGAAAAGAGAAAGAGAAAGGCGGAGGGGGGGGAGGGGACTTTACTTCCTAGTTTAAATTGCTCTGTGGCTACCTATGGCTACAGGTCATGTCTACTTTTTGTGTCTCAGTGCCAGATAGACGAAAGAAAAAGAAAAAATAAAGGAAATGAAAAGGGTTAGGAAAGGGGAAAAATTAAGGCTTGAACACGTCTCAGTGATAAAGTATTTGTCTATTATGTGCAAGGCCCTGGATTCCATCCCTAGCACTACAAAAACAAACAAAAAAACCCAACATGTTATACAGATAAATATCTGGGAAGCTAATAAAAATACCCTAATCCTTCTGATTTTTTTCTATCTTTGTTTCCTCTGTGTGTGTGTGTGTGTGTGTGTGTGTGTGTGTGTGTGTGTGTGTGTGTGTGTGTGCGTGGGCGCGCGCGCGCATGTGCCTGTGCATACCAGTTTTGGGGCTTGAACTCAGGGCTTGGGCGCTATCTCTGACCATTTCAGCTCAAAGCTAGCACTCTACCACTTGAGCCACAGTTCCACTTCAGCTTTTTTGGTGGTTCATTGGTGGCAACAGTCTCACAGACTTTCCTGCCTGGGCTGGCTGGCTTTGAACTGAGAGCCTCAGATCTCAGCCTTCTGAGTGGTTAGGATGACAGGAATGAGCCACTGGCACATGGCTTCCTTTCAGTGCTGTTAATCTGACCCTTTTAATGTAAAGGAAGAAAGTGGAAAACGTCTCTAAGAATAGGATGAGAACATGAAATGGGGACATGTCGTCAGGAAATGGCGCGCAGAGGCAGACAGGGAAGAGCGGCATTTTACGTAGCAACAAGTCACCGCCTCACCTCCCAGCGTGTGCTGCGGGCGGTTTCCAGTGTTGATGTCCAAGAACGTCCCCGTGCCCATGGTGAGCTTCACGTCCCCTCGGTGGAAACAGCACTCCCCGAACATGGCCGCCTGCTGGTCGCCCACCTGCAGAGTGCTCTCGTGAAGCCAGCACCCAGACAGTCCCTCCCTCCCTGCCCACCCGTTCCCTGGCCTGTGGCTTCCCTTTGTTTGGGGCTTTGGAGACTGGGTCTCAGGATGGAGTCTGGGTTGACCTCAAGAACATCATCCTCCTGCCTCAGTCTTCCAAGAGCTGGGATTACAGGCATTTGCTACCATGCCAAGCCTTGCATAGAGTGTGTGTGTGCGTGTGCGTGTATGTGTGTGCGTGTGTGTGTGTGTGTGTGTGTGTGTGTGTGTAGGTTGAAATGGTTCTGAAGAGTTGTGGTAGAAGATTGGCCAGATGGTATTTCTGGTTATGTCCAGGATCCCTAAATAAGGGAGGGAAAATGCTATGGGATTCAATTTCTTTCCTTTAACAAATGCCGGGGATTGTGCCCAGACCAGCGCCTACCATGTAGCTATACTCTTCAATTCTGGTCTGCCGAGTACTTCTTGCTCCTCTGAAAGCTAGTCCCTATTGTTCAGTGTTTGTGATGCCCAAGGAGACCCTCAAGCCTTCTACGTACCAAGGCAGTTATTGGGATGGGAACACCAAAGATCTCTTCATCCACGGATCCAAATTGGTAGCTTCAAGGAAGATGGACTGAAGAGTTAGTGTATAGCTCTGGAGGATTCAATCCAAACCTCAGCCCTCCCACTTTCTCAGATGAAGCACACGCAAGCACCCGCCCACCCTCACCCCACTGCTCGAGGAAGGGCGGGGCATGTTTTCTGGGCTGTGTAATATTCCTTTTTACCTGGTGTCCTTCACGGGGGGCAGGACAGAGAGCGGGATGGAGGTCATGAAGGTGATGAGCCCGCTCCAACACATCTGAGCAAGAAAACACAGCACGAGGCCGCTCAGGCCCACCACCCACACCTCGACGCGCCTCCACACGTCGCCGGGAGCAGCCGACGCCCGCGAGGCTGGGCAACTAGAAAACGACCAATGCCAAGCACAGAACCCGAGCTGAGCTATAGGAAAAAGCAATCTTTACCTTAAATGGGTCAAAACATCCCGTGGTGCTAGCATTGGAGACATCTGTGGCATAGACCGAACCTGAATTTACAGGGAAACGGTGCCTTTGTCATTATAAATACGCACTTATTATCATAACGCATTTGTTGTTATAAATTGATAGACCCTCAGTTTTTTTCTTTTGCTAGTACGTACCAGGTTTGAACGCATTCAGTATGTCCACTCCTGGTGGATGCTCTGCTCCCTGAGCCGTGCCTCTACCAGCCAGCCAAGCTTTTTGGTAGTTATTTTAATTTTTTAATTTTTTTTTTTTTGGGTCCGGTCGTGGGGCCTGAACTCTGGGCCTGGGCACAGTCCCTCAGCTCTTCAGCTCAAGGCTAGCGCTCTACCACTTGAGCCACAGCGCCACTTCCGGCTTTTTTCTTTTTTTGCTTATGTGGTACTGAGGAATCGAACCCAGGGCCTCGAGCATGCAAGACAAGCGCTCTACCACTGAGCCACCTTCCCAGCCCCGGTAGTTATTTTAATGATGGAGTCCAGCACACTTTACTGCTTGGGCTGACCTTGAACCTCAATCCTCCAGATCTCAGCCTCCTGAGTAGCTTAGGATCACAAGTATGAGCCACCAGAGACTAGCTTTATCCTCCAAATCATTCTGTACGCTATCTCTAGGGAAATTTCCCACTTAATCTTTTTTTTTTTTTTTTTTTGGTCTGTCATGGGGCTTGAACTCTGGGCCTGGGCACTGTCCCTCAGCTCTTCAGCTCAAGGCTAGCGCTCTACCACTTGAGCCACAGCACCACTTTCGGTTTTCTAATGGCTTATTGGAGATAAGAGTCTCACGACTTTCCTGCCCGGGCTGGTTTTGAACCGTGATCCTCAGATATCAGCCCTCTGAGTAGCTAGGATTACAGGTGTGAGCCACTGGCACCCGGCCCACTTAATCTTTATGAACGGTTATACTGTACAAAAAGCATTTTCAATACAGTAGGTATATATCACTAATCTTGGATCTGTTCCTGAATTCAAATAGCAAGAATTTCCCTTTGTTGGGGCTGGGAAGGTGGCTCAGTGGTAGAGCGCTTGCCTTGCATGCCTGAGGCCCTGGGTTCGATTCCTCAGCACCACATAAGCAAAAAGAAAAAAGCCGGAAGTGGTGCCGTGGCTCAAGTGGTAGAGCGCTAGCCTTGAGCTGAAGAACTGAGGGACAGCGCCCAGGCCCAGAGTTCAGGCCCCACAACCGGACCCAAAAAAAAAAAAGAATTTCCCTTTGTTTACAAAAAAAGAGATTTCAGAAGTGGTGCTGTAGCTCAAGTGGTAGAGCACTTGCCTTGAGCTGAAGAGCTGAGGGACAGCGCCCAGGCCCAGAGTTCAAGCCCCACGACCAACAAAAAATAAATAAATAAACAAAAAAAGAGATTTCAGTAGTTCATAAAGAACATTATATTCTCCTCCCCACCCCACCTGTCAAAAAAAAAAAAGCATCTTCATAGATGTGAGTTCGGAGCCCCAGTTTAAAATGAAGAAAGAGGCCATTGCTGAGTTAACTCCACGCACAGTGAGAACCAGTCTCTGTGCAGATGCTCTACCACTCAGATCACACACTAGCCCTTTCCGCTTTATTTTTGCAGTAAGGTCTTAGGCTTTTTACCCTGGACTGGCCTTGGACCACAATCCTCCTATTTACATTCTCATGTAGCCGGGAAAAGAGCTGAGCATCACCACACCTGGCTTGTTGGATGAGATGGGTTCTCCCCTAGCTTTTTTCCCAGGCTGGCCTTGAACACTGATCCATCCGCTCTCTGCCTCCCAGGCAGCTAGGATTACAACACTGTTGGCTGGTCTTAGATTTCTGAGCTTCCATCATAATTTTAAGACCATCCTCCGCTCAGCACAAACTGAAATCCTTCTCCCCTTACTGACGCATGCGGTTACTAGGTCCCAAAGGGCAGTGTGACCCGGGGAACAGGAAAGAAAAAGGGGCTGATCGGAAACCTCTTGAGTCGTCTCTTCCAGTCGTTTCATTAGAGATCCGTGGAGAAGACCACCGTGAAGGTCACCTCACCTTTTGTGAGCTTGTGCAACAACCAGGTGTCGATGGTCCCGAAGCAACAGTTGTCTTCCTCCACCGCCTTCTGCACCTTCAGAACAGGACAGCACGACGGGAGCTCGCGGCCACCTCAGAACTGAAGTGCCAGAGCCTGTGCCCGCCACAGCCTTGCTTGTAAGAGTACAGAGTATAGTCTAAAAGAGGTTAAGCATGGGGCTGGGAGGGTGGCTCAGTGGTAGAGCGCTTGCCTTGCATGCCTGAAGCCCTGGGTTCAATTCCTTAGTACCACATAAGCAGAAAAATCTAGAAGTAGTGCTGTGGCTTAAGTGGTAGAGCGCTACCCTTGAGTTGAAAAGCTGAGGGACAGCGCCCAGGCCCTGAGTTCAGGCCCCATAACAGGCAAAAAAAAACAGCATAAGAGATGAGATTTAGGGGTATGGCTTTGCCTCTGTGGTCCTTCTAAAAACCTTAATTTTACACTAAGCATGTTTAATTTTGGTTTTTGTTTTGTGCCGGTCTTGGGGCTTAAACTCAGGGCCTGGGTCCTGTCCTAAGCTTTTTTGCTCAAGGCTAGCGCTCTACCACTTAAGCCATAGATCCAATTCTGGCTTTTTTTTTTGGAGGGGGGGGAGTGGCTTAATTGGAAATAATCTCATGGACTTTCCTGGCTGGTGTGGCTTTGAACTGTGATCCTCGTATGTCAGCCTCCTGAGTGGCTAGGATTACAGGTGTGAGATACCAGCAGCGCCCAGCTATCTTACATGCATGTTTTACTATGTGATTAAAAAAAATAGGAGGCTGGAGTCCGCTGGTGGCTCACCTCCCTGTAATCCTAGCTACTAAGGAGGCTGACATCTGAGGATTGAGGTTCAAAGCCAGTCCAGGCAGGAAAAGTCCATGAGACTCTTATTTCTAATTAACCAACCAGAAAAGCAGAAGTGGTGCTGTGGCTCAAGTGGTAGAGCGCTCCCTTGAGCTGAAGAGCTGAAGGACAGAGCTCAGGTCAGTCCCACAATTGACAAAAAAAAAAAAAAGAAAGGTTTGTTATTTTGCTTTTTGTACTACTGTAAATAAATGTTTGAACACTGGCAAAAGCAAACTTTTTGGATGTTTTGAAAAAAAGTCTCACTATGTAACCCAGGCTGGACCTGAACTCTTGACCCTCCTCTTTGAGCCTTCAAAGACTTGGATTATAGACATGAGCTACCACACAAGTGCATTTATCAGACACTTATAGACAAGTGTACCCAACTGCAGGAGAGACAATTCTTCTCTATTACATGTGGCAGCCCCAGTGTGAGACCACAATGGAAACGATCAAAACCATACAACGTTTGTTCTCTGACTATAAAGAAATGAGACTGAAAGTAAGCAATAGCAAGGCACTAGCGCTCACACCTATAATCCCGGCTACTCAGGAGGCTGAGTTCTAAGGGTTGAAGTTCAAAGCCAGGCCGGGTAAGAAAGAAAGTCCACGGGACTCTTATCTCTTAATTAACCAGCAAAAAAAGTTGGAAATGAAGCTGCGGCTTAAGTGGCAGAGCGCCGGCCACAAACGAGAGCTTAATGAGTTTTCTTAGAGCTTCCTTTCTCTCTTCAAAGTAGGAGCACCAGGTCCTGAGTTCAAGTCCTGGTATCGGCACAAAAAGCAGAAAGGTTTAATTAAAAAGCATGCAAGCAAGGAAGATCCTGGACTTCCACTCCACCCATGCAGGGCACATCCCTTTCCTCACGAGTTGAGTTCTGAGTTTCTCTCCACCTCCAGCCCTGAGCTGCCTCTAACTCTACCACCCGCTGCTCACCTCTGGTACATTTTGCAAAACCCACATCAGTCGTGGACAGGCTTGCTGGGTGGTAAAGACAAAGCGGCTCATGGTTAACATTCGCTGACTTCTGCTGACCAAGTGAAGCAGTCGGCAGGAGTTTTGCAATAGCTGTGAGACACATGGACAGAGGGACACACATACAACCAATTGTAAGGAAAAGGCGTTTGCTGGTATTGGGTATCTCTTGACTTATTCCTCAAAGCGAAGCCAGTGAGGGACAGGTCATTTCGTGGTTTAGTGCTGTTGTCAACACGATCCCCACACTTCAGAACATCAAAAACAGCAGTGCCATTCCAGATAGACAGTCTATTCTAACAACAAACGTAACCCGTCAATTGTGAACTCCTTTGTGAGTACCCAAGGCTTAGTGCTATGAATTAAAAAAAAAAAAAAACTCTTTTTCAACTGGGTATGGTAACATATGTTTGTAGTACCAACTCCTCAGGAGGCTGAGGGAGGAAGATCATCTGAGCCCAAGAGTTCAGGCCAGCTTGGGCAACACAGCCTGTCTCAAATATAAAATAAGCAGGCCAGATATCGGTGGCTCACATCTGTCATCCTTGCTACTCAGGAGGCTGAGATCTGAGGATGGCAGTTCGATACCAGCCCAGACAGGAAAGTCCTTGAGACTCTTATCTCTAATTCACCAACAGAAAACCAGAAATGGTGTTGTGGCTCAAAAGTGGGAGAGTGCTAAGCCTTGAGCAAAAGAGCTAAGGGGAGGGACTAGGAAGGTGGCTCAGTGGTAGAGCTCTTGCCTTGCATGCATGAGGCCCTGGGTTCGATTCCTCAGCACCACATAAGCAAAAAGAAAAAAGCCGGAAGTGGCGCTGTGGCTCAAGTGGTAGAGCGCTAGCCTTGAGCTGAAGAGCTGAGGGACAGCGCCCAGCCCCAGAGTTCAGGCCCCATGACTGGTGGACCCAAAAGAAAAAGAGCTAAGGGACAGTACCCAGTTCAAGCCCCATGACTGATATCAAAGAAACAAATAAATAATAGAGCCACAGACATGGTAGAACATGCCTGCCAGGAGGTGATGTCAGGATGATCACAAATTCCATAAGAAAATAAATAAAAAGAGAACACTTAAAACTGTATTATTCTCTTCTACCTACTTTTCTTTGGTGAGTGCCAGAACTGGGGCTGGAACTCAGAGCCTGGGCACTGTCCCTGAGCCTCTCTGCTCAAAGCTAGCGCTCTACTGCTTCTGGTTTTTTGCTGGTTAATTGGTGATTATCGTCTCATGGACTTTCCTGCCCGGGCTGGTTTTGAATCACGATCTTCAGATCTCAGCCTCCTGAGTAGCTAGGATTATAGGCGTGAGCCACCGTCGTGGTGTGGATCTGGGAAACTGTCTCACTGGTGTGCAGTGACACCTCACTCAGAAGTGACACAGGGCTGCTGTCCCTGTGCTCCTATTATGCTCATCGTCTGATAGCCTACTATGAGCCGGGTGTAAGGTGATGTGCATGTGGCATGCCAGTGGCAGTGGTGGTGTCTTCCCCATAGAAGATGGGGCCCCTCTCCCTCCTCTAGGGAAGACAATGGTGGTCACCCACACCTCTTCCACACCTCCTGAGGTTCGGGGCTAAGTACTGAGCTGCCACACATATTTTTGAGTGGCTCGTACTATATTTCACCATTTGGAGATTTTGTGCTTGCGTGTTCTAGCCTTAAGTGTCCTAAAACTAGGGAATCATTCCATTAAGATAAAGTCGGGGTTACCTTCATTAGAAGAGAATTATTCAAAGATTTGACGGACTCAGATGCTCTGGTGTCTTGCCAACTGATGAAGTTGTGAAAGGGAACCCCCGTTTTCCTAGAGAAGATGACCCAGAAGCACATTAGGAGAGGTGGCGCACTGGGCACGTGCCCCGAGGAATACAAAGCTGGAACATCGCGCATGACCTCATCACGTGGGCCTTCCAGAAGGACCTGTCTTGTGGTTCGGTAAGCTGAACCCTCGTGACAACTACCTGATGTATTCTGGGAGGTTTCATGTCAGATTCTATCCAGGCGGCTATTCCACTCGAAACACGACAACCTGCACACTTTCAAAACCAAAACAAAATTACTGGAAAGGTGCCAGGCGTGGTGCTGCCTGCCTGGAATCCCGCACTCAGGAGGCTGAGGCAGGAGGATCACAAGTGCAAGGCCAGCTAGACCTTATCACCCAACAACAAAACAACACTTAAAAAGCCAGTGCTCCTATTGTTATATGCATCCTGCTTGACACAAATAGAATAGACCTGGGACCTCATCTGTCATCTTCATGCTGGCTTAGTCTAGAGAAACTTCTCTAGGAAAGATCTAAGCCAAAACCACAATAAATATAAAGAGTCAAGAAATGCAGGAAAAAAAAATATTTTTTTTTTTTTTGTCAGTCACAAGGCCTGAACTCGGCCTGGGCACTGTCTCTGAGCTCTTCAGCTCAAGGCAAGTACGCTACCACTTGAGCCACAGCACCACTTCTGGCTTTTTCTGCTTATGTGATGTTGAGGAATCGAACCCAGGGTCTCACTCTACCACTGAGCCACATTCCCAGCCCAAAAAATAAAATCTTTTTTTAACGTATCTTGCCCATTAACCAGTGGTATGCACTAATCCTTTTCTCCTCCCTCTCTCCTTGTCTGCAGTTTGGGGAAATGCTGGCAGCCTTCTGATCAGCCTTCAGATCTTATTGTTCTGACTCTAGAAGTAAGGGATGGTTCCAGAGTCAAAGAACAGTAGGAGGGTGGCTCTCGCCTATAATCCTGGCTACTCACAAGGCTAAGATCTGAGAAGAGGAGTTCAAAGCCAGCCTGCCCAGGAAAAGTCTGTGAGACTCTTTAATTAACCACCAAAAAGTGGGAAATGGAGCTGTACCTCAAAGGGTAGAATGCTAGGTTTGAGTAAAAAAGCTCAAGGAAACTGGGTGCCAGTGCTCACATCTGTAATCCTAGCCACTCAGGAGGCTGAGATCTGAAGATCGCAGCTCAAAAGCCAGCCCAGACAGGGAAGGCTATGAGACTCCCATCTCCAATAAACCACCAGAAAACCAGAAGTGACGCTATGGCTCAAGTGGTAGAGGGCTTGCTTCAAGCTGAAGAGCTGAGAGACAGTGCCCAGGCCCAGAGTTCAGGCCCCAGGACAAACGCAGACTTCACATCTATAAAGCTGGCCAAGGGTTTTCTATGAGGAAATGCCTTCCCACCAAGGACTCACTTATTCCACGTGATAAACGTGGCTCTCTGCGTGGATATGCCAAGACCAGCGATGTCACTCATCTGGGCTCCAGCAGCTATGAGAAGAAAGAGAAAGAACACTTCAAAGCTGAGCTAGTGAACAACGCATTACTCAGATGATTTCTGGCAGGTTTTCATTTTTGCTTTCAGTCATGGGGCTTGAACTCTGGGCCTGGGCTCTGTCCCTCAGCTCTACCAGCTCAAGGCCAGCGCTCTACCACTTGAGCCACAACAGTGCCACTTCCATTTTTTTCTACTTGTGTGGTGTCAAGGAATCGAACCCAGGGCTTCATGCATGCTAGGTAAGCGCTCTACCACTAAGCCACCTGCCCAGCCCTCTGCTTACCTTTGACAGCATCTTTAATCACAGCCACAAACTGAGCCCAGAGAACTTCAGGGTTAATCTCCACCCAGCCAGGCTTAGGATAAAGAGTCTCCACCTATTTAGCAAACAAGAATGAGTAAAAAGACCACAGCTCGGTCACATCTGCGGCTTAACACTACTGGTGAAAATCATCCACAGAGTGATTCTGCTCTCTGATTTTTACTGTTAACATTGAGAGGGCTGGAAAGCACATCAGCCCCTGGAGTCAACCCCAGACCCTTCCACACCAGGGGAAAAAAAAAAATTAGATATAGATCACAAAGGGCCGCACGTCAACCCCAACAGAGCAGGGCTTGGAACTTTTCTACCTTTATTTTTCAGGTTCTCTACAATGAAAATGTTTGTAGGGAGGAGAGAGACTTTGAGAAATTAAAACTAGACTAGGAAAGGGAGTCCCTTGCTTGCAAGTGTGAACTGCGGACAAAAGACAAGGGGGCAGGGCTGGGAAGGTGGCTCAGTGGTAGAGCGCACCTCGCATGCATGAGGGCCTGGGTTCGATTCCTCAGCACCACAGAAGCAGAAAAAGCTGGAAGTGGAGCTGTGGCTCAAGTGGTAGAGTGCTTGCCTTGAGCTGAAGAGCTGAGGGACAGCGCCCAGGCCCAGAGTTCAAGCCCCACAACTGACCAAAAAAAAAAAGGACAGTCTGTCTGGTGGACTCCTCAAAGTACATGGGTGCGGGGACACCGAGGAAGATGTCATCTCCAGTACACCACACCACGCATGCCTGCCTCACGCACCGCTCACATTCAGAACAGCAGTTCCAGTCTACCGGATTCTGACTTTGTTCCTCTTTGTTCCCGTGCCTTTAAGAGGGATTTCGTTTTTGGTTGTTATTTTTTCTTAAATGTGTTTCTTTTAATGATATCTTGGAATGTGTATCATTTAAGCCATTATAAAAGTAAGGGGCCACACATCATGGTGGTGCACAAGTAATCCCAGTTACCTGGGAGGCAGAGAGAGAAGGATATTGGTTGGAGGCCAGTCCAGAAAAAAATAGTGAGAGCTTATCTCAAAAAGCAAGTTTGCCTGTAATCCTAGCTTGTTGGGAGGCAGAGGTTGGTGGACTGTCACCTAAAGCCAAGTCCTGCACAAAAACATGAAATTACATCTGCAAAAGAAAAAAGCAAGCGGGGCTGGGAATGTGGCTCAGTGTGGAGTGCTTGCCTAGCACACACAAAGCCCTGGGTTCAATTCCTCAGTACCTCATAAACAGAAAAAGCTGGAAGTGGTGCTGTGGCTCAAGTGGTAGAGCGCTAGCTTTTGAGCACAGAGAGGCTCAAGGACAGAGCCCAGGCCCTAAGTTCAAGCCCCGGGACCAGCAAAAGAAAAAGAAAAAAAAAGAACTGACTCAAGTGGCAGAGCTTGTTTAACAAGCTTTGAGTTCAAAACCCCAATATTGCAAAGCAAACAAACACCCAAGAAACCAGACTCACCATAAAGTTAAAGGGAGCTCGGGTTTTGGTGTGTAGTTTCTGTGAGTTTTAGCACAAGTGTGGGAGTAACTCAAAACTTCCCTCGAGCCACGCTTGTAGTTGCACCTTCCACTAACCCAGCTCCCAGTAACCACGCATCTGTTCCCCAGGTGGTACTCTCTCTTCTCTTCCATATCACCTAAGAGCTGGGCGGGGCAGCACACCCCTGTAATCCCAGCACTGGGGAGGCTGAGACAGAACTGTCTAGCCCTCCTCAGCCATAGAGAGCCTGTCTCAAGAACACAAAAGCGGTTACGTCAGTGTGGTGATTCAGCCGACAGCCTGTGGACTGGTTCTACCTGTGCCAAGGTCCCATTCATCTCACTTCTGTGTGGGAGTCTACGGACACTGCACGGTACTGATTTAATGGGAAGGCAGTGCAAACACGGGGACAGTGAAGTCAGTGTTGATTTCACAAGAAGGGTATGGCCCAACTGTGTGTGTGTGCGCGCACACACACACACACACCAACACTGCAGCTTGAACTCTACATCCGGGTCTATCCTGTCACAAGCCAAATGACTTCAAGAGTCCCTATCCTGAGATTCTCTTTCCCACTTTTTTTTTTTCCCCCAAGTGATTTATTTGGCAATATAAATTGAATCCTATTCTGTGAACCTGGGATTTGTTTTCATTTTGAGACAAAACAAAACAAATCTTACTATATACATTAGGATGGCCTTGAACTCCATTCTTGCAGCAGCGGAGTTCTGGGATTACAGGAATACACCCCTGTGCTCAGCTAGGTTTGTCTTCCATCGTAGCTCGAGTCTATGACAGAACCTCTCAGGTGCTAAGCTAAATTCCTAACTCTTTTAATCAACTGCAAATCATTTATTTGTAATTTGCTAAAACCAAAGGAGACCAACCCGAGAAACTCAAGCCATCTTTATTGTTTTCCTGTTGGCACTGCCAGGGATGGAACCCAGGGCTTCACACACGGCTAGGCAAGTACTTGACCACTGAGCTACACAGCCAGCCCCAATGAGAAATCAGAGAAACAAAATTTTTTTAAAGTCTTTTTGTTTTGTTTTGTGTCATGGGCCTGAACTCTGGGCTTCAGTGCTGTCCCTCAGCTCTTCAGCTCAAGCCTAGCGCTCTACACAAGCCACAGCACCACTTCCGGCTTTTTCTGCTTAGGTGGTGCTTAGGAATTGAACCCAGGGCCTCATGCATGGGAGGTAAGAACTCTACCACTCAGCCACTTTCCCAGACAGCCCCAAAATTTTAAAAATCTATAATTAAAGTACATTTCGGGGAGAGGGGAATGATACAGAATAATAAAACGCTTTATTTTATGAGACAATATATTAAAATTACTCTAGGGAACTGCTACAAAAGTTTCTAAATATGTAGTTTTATTTATCTCCACCCAGCACTGCAGAGCCACATTCTGAAGCACTAGATCCTTATTCTATCAGACACTTCACCCTAGGAAAATGGAGTTTTTGTATTTTTCATTTATTCACATTATTTTCCAAATGTCTCCACATTTACTTTTTTAAAAATTTATTTTATTTTTTTGGTGCCAGTCCTGGGGTTTGAACTCAGGGCCTGTGTACTGTCCCTGAGTTTCTTTACTCAAGGCTAGTGCTCTACTACTTGAGCCACAGTTCCACTTCTGGCTTTTTGGTGGTTAAATGGAAATGAGTCTCACAAATTTTGCTGCCTGGGCTGGCAATCCTCAGATGTCAGCCTCCTGAGTAGCTAGGATGACATGTGCCAGCCACTGTGCCCAGCTACCTTAGAGGCATGTTACTTTTATGATTTAAAAAGAAAGCTTGGGGCTGGTAGCTCACACCCATAATCCTAGCTACTCAGCATGAGATTTGAGGATCATGGTTCTAAGTATCTACAATTAATCGCAGAAAAAACTGGAAGTGGGGCTCTGGCTCAAGTGGCAGAGTGCTAGCCTTGAACAAAAGAAGCTCAAGGATAGTGCCTGGCCCTGAGTTCAAGCCCCAGGACTGGTGAAAAATAAATAAAGGCATACAGCAGGGGTGGTGATGTTTAAAGGTCTTAGCAATCAATCACTTGTTCAACATAAGCCAGACACACACGCTTCTCCTTGGCTACCTGTACCCAGACCCTGTATGCTCCTTGAACGATGTTATTAATATTCACATGGCACCAACTAGAGCATGACTAGACCATCTTGGCTTCCTGCCCCGCACCACAATCTTGATTCACCTTTGAGATTTTTTTTTTTTTTCCAGCCCTGGTCATGGGGTTTGAACTCTGGGCCTGGGCACTGTCCCTGAGCTCTTCAGCTCAAAGCAAGTGCTCTACCATTTGAGCCACAGTGCCACTTCCATCTTTCTGGTAGTTCACTGGAGATAAGAGTCTCAAGGACTATCCTGCCTGGGCTGGCTTTGAACCATAATCCTCAGATCTCAGCCTCCTGAGTAGCTAGGCCTTTAAAAACAAAACAAAACACAAAATACTGGGGTTTGAATTTAGAGGTCTTTTTGCTCCCTAAATAGGTACTATACCAACTTGAGCCTCATCCCATCCATTCTGCCTTCTTAAAATTAGTATGTCAAAATAAAACAAAGCGTTTTCATTCTGACATTGACATACATCCATACTTTAAAGGTACTTTAATCATGGGCTGGGAAGGTGGCTCAGTGGTAGAGCGCTTGCCTTGCATGCCTGAGGCCCTGGGTTCGATTCCTCAGCACCACATAAGCAAAAAGAAAAAAGCTGGAAGTGGCACTGTGGCTCAAGTGGTAGAGTGCTAGCTTTGAGCTGAAGACCTGAGGGACAGTGCCCAGGCCCAGAGTTCAGGCCAGACGACCGGACCAAAAGAAAAAATAAATAAATAAAGGTACTTTAATCAAAAATCTTCCTTGAGAGTGTGGCTTTGTAATAGAGCTTGCATGAAGCCCTGGGTTTGATTTCTCAGTAGCACATACACAGAAAAAGTCAGTAGTGCTGTGGCTCAAGTGGTAGGGTGCTAGCCTTGGGCAAAAGAGGTTTAAGGACTGGGCAAAAAAAAACAAAAACAAAAAACAAAAAAACCTTTGTTCTGACTACTATCTTTGAGATAGGTCTGCTGTTTGTGCCTAAGCTGGCCTGGCTCAAGACTGGTATGACAGGTATGTGGCACTATGTCCAGCTTTTAGAGGTTGAGATGGTGCCTCATAAACTATTAAACTGTGATCCTCTGGATCTCAGTCTCCCAAGTAGCTAAAAGGCCAAACCACTGTGTAGCAGCACTTAACATTTCTAAAGAAACAAAAATATAACAACTAATGATTTGCCCCAAATGACACAGCAACTATACAAATGTATTTTCTAACCATTTCTTGTTTTGGCTCCAAATATCCGTTCTGGTTTTTTTTTTTTTTTTAAAGTGACTGCTTCAACAAAAGTGCTCTGTGTCTACAATCACAAAGGAGACTGGCAAAAGTACCCTGTGCTTGTAACAGACGAGGCAGAAGACAAGGGGTCACTGAGGACAGTATCTGTCTCTTTTCAGGTGGTCGTTAGCCGTGTTTCCCACACACCGCCACCAGGAAAGGAAGCCTGAGCCCCCGTGGGGGCTCACCCCGTATCCTCTCCTGAATCAAAGTCTGCCTTATCCTCAAAACAAAGGCTGGGCCAGCCCCTGGGCAATTACAGAGACAAACTCACGGAGTGGGAAGAAGGGTGGAAGAAGGGTGGATCTCCCGTGGCAGGTGGCCACTGTTGTAAGGAGCAGTGTAGACTTAGGGAACCAACGGTTCCTGTGCTTAACACAGACAGTACAGAAAGATGCCGGTGTCCGGGGCTGGGAGGTGGCTCAGTGTAGAGCGCTCGCCTAGCATGCATGAAGCCCTGGGTTCCATTCCTCAGTACCACAGACACAGAAAAAGGCAGAAGTGGCACTGTGGCTCAAGTGGTGGAGTGCTAGCCTTTGCAGCTCAGGGACAGTGCCCAGGCCCTGAGTTCAAGCCCCAGGACAGGCAAAAACAAAGAAAAGAAAAGAAATATGCCGGCGTTGCAACAGTAAATAAGGAGGTATAGCTGAGGAGCCAGGGTGCACAGGGATCTGGGTTTGAGGGCCACACCATAAAACCAAAACAAATATAAAAGAGGCAAACAAAGAAAAAGAGCTGGGCAAGATGACTCACACCTGTAACTCCAGCTACTCAGGAAACAGAGATTAGGACAACTGAAGTTCAAATTTAGCTCACCCCCCCCCCCCCCTAAATATTAGTGAGAGCCTATCTCAAAAAGAAGCTGACATGTAAAATCAAGCAAGAGGCTTAGGAAGAAGGCTGGAAGTATAAGGAAAGCACAAGAGTAAGGAACCCTATGAGAAAAATACCTAAGGCCAAAAGGACTCCGGTGTGGCTCAGGAGTAGAGCACCTGACTAGGCCCTGAGTCAATTCTTCCTCCAGTAAAAGTAGTCACTAAAGGCGTCACAGCTCATCAACATTCTTTCTTTCCTTCTTCCCACCCCCCCTCCACCCCCCGGCCAGTTCTAGACCTTGAATTCAAGGCCTGGGCACTCTCCCTGAGCTTCTTTTGTGCAGTTAGTGCTCTCCCACTTGAGTCACAGCACCACTTCTTGCTTTTGTGCTGGTTAATTGGAGATAAGAGTCTCATGGGTATTAGTAGCTCACAACTATAAGCCTAGCTTCCCAGGAGGCTAAGATCTGAGGATTGCAATTTGAAGCCAGACCAGGCAGGAAAGTCTGTGAGACTCTTACCTCCAATTAATCAAGAAAAAGCCAGGAGTGGTGCTGAGGCTCAAATGGCAGTGCTGGCCTTGAGCAAAAAGGAGTTCGAGGACAGTGCCCAGGTCCTGAGTTCAAGTCTCAGGACTGGCAATACACACATGCATATACACATACAGACGTACATATACTGTCTATGGACTTTCCTGCCTGGGCTGGCTCTGAACCTTGATCCTCAGGCCTCAGCTAGGATGACAGGTGTGAACCTGGCAAGCCCCTCACCCATACCATCAACAATTCAAGGCTTTGCTAACCACCACCACCCAATGACTTGGGAGGTTTCTCAAACCATGGAAGAATAATTTCATGAAATCTCAAAGACAGAAAGAAAAGAAACGAACTTTCCAAACTTATCTACCACCTCCCACAGCCAGGGCAACCAAGTGCTCACGCAGGGGCAGCGCTTGCGGGGGAAAGCGGAGACAGAGACCACAGATCTCTACTCTGCCCAGTTCTCAAAGAGGGAAGGGTCAGGGGTCGACCGAGGAGGGGCAGGAAAAAGGAAGCAAATCTCAAGGCTCGGACCCCTACAGCCCACCCAGGCCCCTGCACCCCCTGACCCCTGCAGCCCACCCGGGCCCCTGCACCCCCTGACCCCTGCACCCCCTGACCCCTGTACCGCACCCAGGCCCCTGCATCCCCTGACCCCTGCACCCCCTGACCTCTGCACCCCCTGACCCCTGCACCCCACCCAGGCCCCTGCACCCCCTGACCCCTGCAGCCCACCCGGGCCCCTGCACCCTCTGACCCCTGCACCCCACCAGGGCCCCTGCACCCCCTGACCCCTGCACCCCCTGACCCCTGCAGCCCACCCGGGCCCCTGCACCCCCTGACCCCTGCACCCCTCCCCGACCCCCGCGCCCGGGGCCCGCGTGCTGCAGGCGGCCGCGCGTCCGGGCCGGGCGGGGCCGATCCCCCCTCGCGCCCCGCGCCCGCCGCCGCTTCCCGGTCACCTTCCCCGCGCTGGAGCCGCGAACCCGCGCCGTCCGGTCGTAGACGTGGCAGCGGATCACGGTGCTGCCCACGTCCAGCCCCAGCACGAAGCGGGCGTCCGCCGGCTCCGCGCGCCGCTGCCCCGGGCCGCACGGCTGCGTCGACATCGTGACCCCGAACGCGCGCCAACAGCAGCAGCGCCGCCGCCGCCGCCGCCGCCGCCGCCGCCGCCTCAGCCTCTCCGCTACCGCCACGGCCGCCGCCGCCGCCGCCGCCGCCGCCCGAGCGCTAAAAACGCCGGCGCCGCCGCGCACCCCCGCCCACCCGGCCCCGCCCACCCCGTGACGCCAGCGCGCGCCCGCGTGAGGGGGCGTGGCGCGCCCGCGGGTCCGCGCCCGACGGCGCAGGCGCGCCCCCAATGACGCAGGCTGCGCCTGGAGGCCGCCGATTGGCCCTGCAGACGGGGAGGGGCCGGGGCTCGGCTTTGCCTTGGGGAAAGTTAGCCCGGCTCGGGGCCCCACGCAGCGAGTGGGCTGCCATCCGAGGATCTCGGTGCGAAGCCAACCGGGGCAGGAAAGTCTGTGAGATTTATCTGCACAAGTGGGGCTGTGTGTGGCTCAGTGGGCAGAGCGCCTCCACCCTCTGCACCTGGAGATGGCACGCCTCTGGGAGCTGCTACAGCCATAGGAGGCAGGCAGCAAGATCCCCTCAGAGTGACCTTTAAGTCTAGGCAGCTGCAAGACCCCCTTCTCTAATAATGCGTCTCGGGCAGCAGCCATACATCCTACCCAGCCATGAGGACCTGGCCCACACATTCACCCCTACGTCTCCTCTTGGGCAGCAGCCACAGATCCTACCCAGCCATGAGAACCTGGCCTACACATTCACCCGTAGGTCTCCGCCTCCTATCCCCTGTAAGTTATATAGGTCACCTCAGACAATAGCCATTACATCTCTCACGTGGGAAGGTCCCTTTGTAGGCAGTACACTTTTCCTTGTACTTTGTGTCGTCGTGTCTGCATGTCTGGGTAGTTTTTCTGCTATAGCCTAATAATAAAGTCTCAGAGAAACTTGAGAGGAGGCTTTCTCGAGTTTCTCAATGATAGTTCTAGCGAGTCTTTTGAAGCCTAGGTCTTGTTGTGTAGCTCAAGCTAGCCTCAAACTCACACTCCTCATGCCTCAGCCTCCGTAGTGCTGGGATTACTGGCCTGAGCCACAACACCAGTTTTCTGAGGGCTTGAAGCCAGGATCCTTCCTTCGTGAACCTTTTTGTTCACTCAACTTTATTATCTTAAGTATTATCAATCACCAGATGTGAAAACTGGCACCTCCAGAACCACTCACTCTAGTGTTCATAAACTATTTCCAGATCACACACACACACACAAAAGACAAATATTGTCATTCAAAGATTCCCTGCAAACCTCCCGCCGTCGCTTGTTCTGGGCCTTATACTCTCACCATGCTTTTTTGCTCCTTGCTGGCGGTCTATCATCTCAGTACCAACTCCAGTCTGGCTTTTTGCTGGTTAAATGGAGATAATGAAACCAGGTTTTTAGGACTCAGGCTACACTCCAGGAGTTCTAAGTTAGGTCTGGCCATTCAACCCCCCATATGCCAAATAAAGAGACATGGTAAGGACTGGGAGTGTGGCTTAGTGGTAGAGTGCTTGCCTAGCATGCATGAAGCCCTGGGTTCAAGTCCTCAGTACCACATATACAGAGGGAAAAAAAAGCCTGAAGTACAGATATTGGTTTTAAGTTAAGGAGGGAGAATTGGGTCAGAGAGTAAGAAAAGTATACAGAGTTCAAATGGTGCCTGGTTGACAGGAATTAGTGTTTGTCCATTATCAGTGTTTTGTCCTGGAGGAGTTCTAGAGAATTATCACTTAACCTCGCGACAAGTTGCTTTGTGGGTGATCTGACTTTCTTGCTGTTTCCTTTAAGATGACCAGAAAGAACACACTGCAGCCTTCCACATAGAATACTTAGGAGTAAATTTTCTCAAGGCAGATACAAATCATAGGGCCTGGCAAAAGCATCTTCCAGGTTGTATCTTAGGATAGAAATCTCAGGTCTCAGATTGTCTGCCAGGGCTGGCTTCAAACCTAATTCCTGAAATCTCAAGCTCTTGAGTAGCCAAGATTATAGGTATGAGCCACTGGTGCCCTACTAATTCCTCCTCCTTACATTTTCCTTTTATTCCTTTTTTTTTTTTTTTTTTTGGTTGTGGGGCTTGAACTCTGGGCCTGGGCGCTGTCCCTCAGTTCTTCAGCTTAATGTTAGCACTCTACCACTTGAGCCACAGCGCCACTTCCAGCCTTTTCTGTTTATGTGGTGCTAAGAAGTTGAACCCAGGGCCTCATGCATGCAAGGCAAGCACTCTACCACCTTCCCAGCCCTTCTTCTTTGTCTTTATCTTCCACTTCACTTCCTCCTCTTCCTTCTTTTTTGCTGGTACTGTTATAGTTTAAATTCAGGGCCTCTCACTTGCTTCTATAGCTCGTACTCTTAACTCATGATCCATGCCTCCAAGCCCTGCTTTTTCTGCTTCCAATTCTGTTGGAGATGGAGTCTCTTATGGACTTTTCTGCCTGGGTTGGCCTTGAACTGTGATCCTCTGAATTTCATTAGCTAGGGTTACAAGTGTGAGCTACTCTGCTCCTTATAAAGTCGAAATTTTTCCTGTAATTCAGGTGTTGGATGTGGGGTAAACACAAAGATCTAAGTAAACATCCTGACCTGATTTCTTGTAGATGGATAGATGATTGCCTAGAAGTGACCTAGAGAAACAGAGACATTGTTTTCAAACTAACTGTTCCCAGCTACACCTGTCCTACCCTTAGGAAAAGGAGGATGTGGGCCACAGGGCTCAGAGGCTGCCAAAGCCTTCGCTGATGGGGCAGCTCACATGATTCTTCCTGATTTTGAGGCCACTGTGCTTTTGTCACAGGATTAGGAAGAATACTAGGCAAGCTGATGGCTGAGAAAAATGGCTTGATGTTGCTTAAAAAAAAGAAAAAACCAGGTGCCGGTGGCTCACACCTGTAATCCTAGCTGCTCAGGAGGATGAGATCTGAGGATCATGAGTCAAAGCCAGCCTGGGCACGAAAATCCATGAGATTCTTATCTCCAATAAACCACTCAGAAAACCAGAAGTGGCGCTGTGGCTCAAGTGGTAGAGCGCTTGCCTTGAGCTGAAGAGCGCAGGGATGGTGCCCAGGCCCAGAATTCAAGCCCCACAACTGACAAAAAAAAAAAAAAAAGAGGGGCTGGGAAGGTGGCTCAGTGGTAGAGCGCTTGCCTTGCAAGCATGAGGCCCTGGGTTCGATTCCTCAGCACCACATAAACAAAAAAAGCCAGAAGTGGCGCTTTGGCTCCAGTGGTAGAGCACTAGCCTTGAGCTGAAGAGCTGAGGGACAGTGCCCAGATCCAGAGTTCAGGCCTCATGACCGGCAAAAAAAAAAAAAGAAAGAAAGAAAAAGGAAAACAAAAGTGGGCTGGGAAGGTGGCTCAGTGGTAGAGTGCTTGCCTAGCATGCATGAAGCTCTGGGTTCGGTTCCTCAGTACCACATAACCAGAAAAAGCCAGAAGTGGTGCTGTGGTTCAGGGACAGTGCTCAGGCCCTGAGTTCAAGCCCCAGGACTGGTTTAAAAAAAAAAAAAAAAAGGACTCCAGGTCTGGGGTCCCCCTCTCTGTGGAGAGTCTTTCCTTGACTCCCTTTTGATTTCAAATAAACATGTTCTGTCTGCCTTAAGAGTCAAACAAAAATAATAAAGACAAAGGAAAAGAAACAAAGTACATCCTGACTAGGATAATGTTAACTGAATGATCAGTGACTGACAGCAGGGGCGTGGCCAGTGGCAGCCCAGGAAGCCTGCAGAAAATGACAGAGCAGGTAGCGGGGAAGGAAACCTCCCTTCCCAGACTCGTGGGAAGTGGTCCTGGCATGTGACTCAGGATGACCACCTCCCCAGCCGACAACCCCCAATAGAAGCTTAAGACGTGAAGACTCAAGCCAGGGGTGGTGGCTCATGCCTGTAATCCTAGCTACTCAGGAGGCTAAGATCTGAGGATTGTGATATGAAAGCAGCCTGGACAGAAATGTCTGTGAGACTCTTAACTCCAATTAACCATCAAAAAACCAAAACTGGAGCTATGGCTAAAGTAGTAGAGCACTAGCCTTTTGGGGAAAAGCTCAGGATCAGTGCTCAGGTTCCTGAGTTCTGGTCACAGTACCAACATACCTATCAGCCTGCCTCTGTTGTTTGCTGTGTCCATCTTGGAATTCTGGTCCTATACGAACGTCCATCAGCTGGTGGCCCCAGCTAGATGGGATGTGGCTACTTCTCTTCAGATTGAGGCTTGGCTGTTCTCCCAGCTCCTTCTCCACCATCAGGATGATTTATGCTTGCTCCTCTGGATGTCAGACCTGAGGTGACGTCTCAGGGAACTACCTCCCTTTTGTTCTGGAAACTTGGATGCCACAGTTAGAGCTGGACGAGAAAGGAGACTGAGCCCTGAGATCAGGTGGCGGCTCCATCTTCTAGAGCCACTGGCTGCCCCTCTTTTTCCATGACCCAGGGGGTTCCTGGAACACAGGGGCCAATACCAAGAAAGAAGCAACTGGGACACCGGTCACTGTAATGGCTCAGAAGCTGCAACAACCACATGGACTTCCATACATGTCCAGGGGTCCACGCCAGCGTCTCGAGATGCTTGTGGCCTGTGGACTGTCATGTCTGAGTGCTGATTAAAGATTAATCTCACAGTACATGCAGGTGTGAAATGCCTGTGTGTATTGTGCTAGGTCCCGGGGCTTGAACTCTGGGCCTAGGCACTGTCCCTCAGCTCTTCAGCTCAAGGCAAATGCTCTACCAATTGAGCCACAGCGCTACTTCTGGTTTTCTGGTGGTTCATTGGAAATGAGTCCCACAGACTTTCCTGCCCGGGCTGGCTTTGAACTGTGATCCTCAGGTTTTAGCTTCCTGAGTAGTTAGGATGACAGATGTGAGCCACCAGTGCCCAGCTAGACATCCCTTCTTAACTACGAACTGAACTCCCTTTTCTAGACCACCCAAATAGGGCTCACTCTGAGTAGCAGTACCCCTCTCCTCACCATCCAAAACCCTTAAGTCTGACCCCAGCGGAGACCGCACCTGTCCTCTATGGACAGTTGTGACTCTTACTGTGTTCATACTAAGCCGGCCTTTCCAGCCCTCAGCACGCCCCACTGTCCCGGCCTGCCTCGCCTCCTCAGAAGAAATAACCACAACTTCACATCCACAGGCAGTGCATCCTTCATGATCTGCAAATGAGAGAGGACTTTGAGTCAGACCAACATTAAAGAGAGGCTGGAGAGTAAGTTGGAAGAACACCAGCAAGCCAGGCTAGAGAACATTACTTCCCTTAAGTCAAACAATTAAGTACTTTGTTCCCTGTTTCCAGCACACAAGCACGAAAGTGGTATGTGTGTGTGGGAGTTCACCTGCTCTGCATGGGGCAAAGAATGCAATGGCCTACTGCCCTCAGGGCCTACTGCCCTCAGGGCCTCAGTCATGGGTCATTCCCTTCTTTTGTGACCTCTATCTTGTAATTTTTTTTTTTTTTGGTCGGTTCTGGGATTTGAACTCTGGGCCTGGGCCTGTCCCTCAGCTCTTCAGTCCAAGGCCAACATTCTACTGCTTGAGCCCACAGCACCACTTCTGGTTTTCTGGTAGTTCATTGGAGATAAAGAGTCTCACAGAGGCCGGGCGCTGGTGGCTCACGCCTGTAATCCTAGCTACTCAGGAGGCTGAGATCTGAGGATCGCGGTTCAAACCCAGCCCGGGCAGGAGAGACCATGAGACTCCTATCTCCAATAAACCACCGGAAAACCAGAAGTGGCGCTGTAGCTCAAGTGGTAGAGTGCTCGCCTTGAGCTGAAGAGCTGAGGGACAGCGCCCAGGCCCAGAGTTCAAGCCCCACGACCGACAAAAAAAAAAAAAAAAGAGTCTCACAGACTTTCCTGCCCCGGCTGGCTTTGAATTGTGATCCTCAGATCTCAGCCTCCTAAGTAGCTAGGATGACAGGTATGAGCTGCCAGCACCCAGCCTCTCTTATGATCTTAACCTTAATCAGGCTTGGATGCTGCTCCTCACAGCCTGGGGTCTTGGCTGGACTTTCAGGCCGTGTACCCACAGGGCCATTCTTACACACCCTTGACAGCATGCCCAGGATTATAGCATGATTTTCTAACCTCCCACTCCCTAAGGACTCGGAGGCAGGAGCCAACAGGAGCTAGTGCCCGAGAAGAGAAGTCAAGAAGTCATGCTAGTGGAGCTGTCTCAATCACTGTCGTACTTGTGACACCTCTCTAGAACCCAGTACCGGATTGCTGTGCTGCCAAGTGGGGAATCTCTCTCCTATGTACTGTGTGTGTATGTGGAGGGGGGGAAGGGGGGAACCCTGTCCCTGAGCTTTTTTGCTTAAGGCTGAGCTACAGGAGAGCACATGACCCTGAGTTCAAATTCCAGTACAAGAATAAAAAATAAGGGGGGTGGGGGAAGGAGAAGGATTGGGATTGGGGGGGAGGGGGGAGGCTGGGAAGGGATGTGAAGGGCAAACAAAGGAGGAGGCTGCAATGCTTGGTAAGAAATGTACGCATTATCCTGCCCATGTAACTGTAACTCCTCTGTACAGTATGTTCACAAATTAAATTAAATTAAATTTAAAAAAAAAAAAAGAATAAAAAATAAAGTTGGAAAAAAAAAAGTTCTCAGCAAGCATTGGTGGCGTATGCCTGTCATCCTGGCTACTCAGGAGGCTGAGCCCTGAGCTTTTCTGCTCAACACTAGTGCTCTACAACTTGAGCCATAGCTTCACTTCAGGTTTTCTGGTGGTCAATTGGAAATAAAAGTCTCGGGGCTGGGAAGGTGGCTCAGTGGTAGAGTGCTTGCCTTGCATGCCTGAGGCCCTGGGTTCGATTCCTCAGCACCACATAAGAAAAAAGCCGGAAGTGGCGCTGTGGCTCAAGTGGTAGAGCGCTAGCCTTGAGCTGAAGAGCTGAGGGACAGCGCCCAGGCCCAGAGTTCAGGCCCCACAACTGGACCCAAAAAAAAAAAGTCTCATTGGGTGGGGGGGAGGGGGGAGGCTGGGAAGGGAGGTGAAGGGTAAACAAAGGAGGAGGCTGCAATGCTTGGTAAGAAATGTATGCATTATCCTGCCCATGTAATTGTAACCCCTCTGTACACTATGTTCTCAAATAAAATTAAATTAAATTAAAAAAAAAAAAAAAGTCTCACTGACTTTCTAGCCCAGGCTGGGTATGAACTGGGATCCTTAGATATCAGCCTCCTGAGTAGATAGGATGACAAGCATGAGCTACTGGCACCCAGTTATATTTCATCTTTATAATACATTTTTTTTAAATTAAAAAGTCAGCTGGGCCGGGCACTGGTGGCTCATGCCTGTCTCATCCTAGCTACTCAGGAGGCTGAGATCTGAGGATCGCGGTTCAAAGCCAGCCCAGGCATGAAAGTCCGTGAATCTCTTATCTCCAATAAACCACCAGGGAACCCAAAGTAGCATTGTGGCTCAAGTGGTAAAAAGTACGAGTGGTAGAGTGCTAGCTTTGAGCTGAAGAGCTGAGGGACAGTGCTCAGGTCCAGAGTTCAAACCCCACGACTGACCAAAAAAAAAAAAAAAGACAAAGGAAAAAAAAAGAAAAAAAAATCATCTGGATACCAGTGGCTCACACCTGTCATCCTAGCTACTCAGGAGGCTGAGATCTGAGGATCATGGCTCAAAACAAGTCTGGGCAGGCAAATCTCATGAGACTCTGATCTCCAATGAACCACCAAAAAACCAGAAGTGATGCTGTGGCTCAACAGGTAGGGCGCTTGCCTTGAGCTGAAAAGCTTGGGGACAGCGTCCAGGCCCAGAGTTCAAGCCCTACAACCAACAAAAATAAAATAAAACAATCAAGTAGACAACTATTTAAGAAAAAAAAAATCTATGAACATGTAGTTTCAAAAGCACAATCTGGAGCAGACCTCTCCTTCCTCCTTTTTTTTTCTTTCTTCCAGTAGATTTAACAATATACAAGCTGCACAGCAGACCCCAAATCCCAGGGTTCTTGTTCCTCAGTTCCCACACAGAGGGATTTCTGCTCAGGCCCAGGACAGTGCCAGCGCTTACCACCCTGTCTCCACCTACCTGTTGGGGAAGGTAAGTTACAGATGAATGAGGTCAGTTGAGGGGAAGGTACTCCCTTGTGCCCAGCTCCGTTCTCTGCCAAGCACACACCATCCGATGGTCCGTGTACCTGCTCATGGACGCTGTTCTGCTACAGGAGAGGCAAGGACAGGCAAGATGAGATACTACAGGAGAAGCCCCCCTACAGCATGTCGCCCCCAGTGTCAGGGACACTGCCCACTCCAGGGGCCATGGGAAAAAGGAACTTGGAAGACTGCGAGATGAACAAGTAAAGGTCAGCCTGTTTGCAGGAGCCAACTAGAGAAAGAGAAGGCAGCAGGGCAAAACCATTTAGGACTGGATTTTCTGTAGATCAATTTATAGGTCCCTAAGCCTTCTTGGAGAACAACAGGGCAACTACCAAGCAATCTAAAGTGTTTACCTGCAAGCATGGGGCCAGGGAGAGAGGAGATATTTCTAAACTCCCGGCCACAGCTGGGGGAACTGGATACACCCAAGCCAGAGAGGAAGAGTTCACCACATTGGTCTAGTCATCAACTTGTACTCAGACAAACAAGAAAGAACAAGCTGTATGGAGGGTGCTCTACAATGTTTTCTTTTCTTTCCTTTTGTTGGTCTGAGGCCTAAACTCTGGGTCTGGGCCTGGGCACTGTCCCTCTCTTTCGCTCAAGGCTAGCACTCTACCACTTGTACTTTTTCTGCTCATGTGGTGCTGAGGAATCGAACCCAGGGCCTCATGCATGCAAGTCAAGCGCTCTATCACTGAGCTACCTTCCCAGCCCCTCTACAATGTTTTCTAAAATGTCCACTTTCCAACAAAAATCACAGGCACCATGATGAAATCGGTGGGAAAAAAAGTCACAGAAAGTCTGAGGGCTGCCAAAGGTCAAGAAGTCAAAGTAGCCATCTTAGCCAGGTGCCAATGGCTTACGCCTATAATCCTAGCTATTCAGGAGGCTGAGATCTGAGGACAGCTATGAAAGCCAGGTCTGTGAGACTCTTATCTCTAATTAACTGCCAAAAAAGCTGCAAGTGAGCCATTAGAAATGACAAAATAATGGCATTTGCAGGGAAATGGATGGAGCTAGAAGGAATCATGTTGAGCGAGGTAAGCCAAGAACGAAGAGACAAACGGTACATGGTCTCCCTCATAAGTGGATGCTAAATCCAAAAGGTTAGTGATACGACAAAACTAACAGGACTTAAGAAACAAAGAACTCCCGCTCATCTGGTTGAACCACTACTAAATATCCTCATGCTGCTGATCACAAATATGGTATATAACATGTGAACACTGTTATATATTACAGACTGTGGTAGACAATTTGCTCCAGGGAAGTTAGAATGAACTTGTGACTTTGAAATTATGTAATCATTTAATCACAATCAAAAAAAAAAAAAAAAAAAAAAAAGAACCTCGGGGAAGGGAGGGAGGGAGGGGATGGTAGGGGGAAAACAATGGAGGGGGTAACAATGTTCAAGAGGAAGTGTACTCATAACCTCACTCATGTAACTGTGACCCTCTGTATAGTAGCTTTACAATAAAAAAATAAATAAATAAAAAAAAAAAAAAAAAAAAAAAGCTGCAAGTGGAGCTATGACTCATGGTAGAGCATTAGCTTTAAGCAACAAAGCTCAGGTGCTGTTCAAGCCTCAGGATCGGCAACAAATATACATCAATAAAGTAATTAAAATATATCCAGGGGCTGGGAAGTTGGCTCAGTGGTAGAGTGCTTGCCTTGCATGCCTGAGGCCCTGGGTTCGATTCCTCAGCACCACATAAGCAAAAAGAAAAAAGCCGGAAGTGGTGCTGTGGCTCAAGTGGTAGAGCGCTAGCTTTGAGATGAAGAGCTGAGGGACAGCGCTCAGGCCCAGAGTTCAGGCCCCACGACCAGACCCCCCCCCCCCAAAAAAAAATATATATCCATTAAAAATATGTTCAAAGCTAGGTGCTGCTGGCTTATGCCTGTAATCCTATTTACTCAGGAGGCTGAGATCTGAGGATCACAGTTCAAAAGCCAGTCCAGAAGAACAATCTGGAAATCCACCAAAAGCTGGAAGTAATGATGTGACTCAGCCTTGAGCAAAAAACCAAAGGGACCCTCCAGTTCTCTCTCTCTCTCTCTCTCTCTCTCCCCTTCCCTCCCTACCTCCCCCCCCTTTCTTTCTTTTTGCTGCTTCTAGGGCTTTACCTCAGGGCCTGGGCTTTACCACTTGAGCCACAGCACTGTTTCTGGATTTTTCTAGAAATAAGAGTCTTATGGACTTTCCTGCCTGGGCTGGCTTTAAACTTCGATCCTCAGATGTCAGCCTCCTGAGTAGCTAGGATTACAGGCGTGAGCCACCAGAGCCTGACTCTATTTTTTTTTTTTTAAATCGGTCGTGGGGCTTAAACTCTGGGCCTGGGCGCTGTCCCTCAGCTCTTCAGCTCAAGGCTAGCACTCTACCACTTGAGCCACAGCACCACTTCTGGTTTTTCTGGTGGCTAATTGGAGATGAGTCTCTTGGACTCTCTGCCTGGGCTGGCTTTCAACTGAGATTCTAAGATCTCAGCCTCCTGAGCAGCTAGGATTACTGGTGTGAGCCACTGGAGCCCAGCTCTGAGTTCTTTATAGATTTATTTTCTGAGTTCTTTAATAAAATAATAGATTTATTTTCAATGTCCCAATGGTTTCTTTGGCTATTTCTTTTGCACTACTCCTTTCTTAGATTTTAGTAAAATTTCCATTTCAATTGTTCTAACTTGAGAATTTCCAGGTAATTTTTTTGGGGGGGGGCCTGGGCGCTGTCCCTGAATTCTTCAGTTCAAGACTAGCGTTCTACTACTTGAGCCACAGCGCCACTTCTGGCTTTTTCTGCTTATGTGGTGCTGAGGAATCAAACATAGGGCCTCATGCATGTGAGGCAAGCACTCTACCACGGAGCCACCTTCCCAGCTCATATGGTTCTTTTTATAATTTCCTCTTCTGTGTGTGTGTGTGTGTGTGTGTGTGTGTGTGTGTGTGTGTGTGTGTGTGTGTGTATGGGCGTGCACACACAGTGGGACTGGAATTCAGGGTCTCCAATCTCAGGTTCCTGAAGAGCTAGGATTATTGGCTGAGAATCACAGATGTCATTCTGTCAAATCTGTGCTCCAGCTCCTCCAACATGTACTAGAAGACATTTTGTGCCCTGTAACAAGTAGCTCTTTCTACACCTTCCTGTATTTCTCTTCCTTCTCCTAGAGCTTCCTTTATCTATCATCTGTTTTTTTTGTGGATGGGATTTATGAATGCTTGACCTATGCCCTCAGTACTTTGGTTTGGCATTTTGTGTTGAGATAAGGTCTTAGACCCAAACTGTAAGATACTCCTGTTTACACCTTTGGAGAAGTTGGATTACAGGAAGGATCCAGCCAGTCTGGGGCTTGAACTTGGGAACTGGGTGCTGTCCCTGAGCATTCTGATCAAGGTTGGCATTCCACCTGAACCACTCGCAGCTTTAACTGCAGGTAAGAATCTCATGGACTGTTTTGTCCAGGCTGCCACTGGCTTTATCTATCCATTTTGAAGACTACAGTTTAAACTGAGTGGCTGATTCACGCCTGGTCACACTCGCAGTTCCCTTCTCTGCCAATGAGAAGATCTTCCTCCTGTCATTCTTCTATTTACTAATTCAATTGATTCCAGAGTGCAAATATATCCCTTCCAAACTGTTAGCACACGCTCCCACGAAGGAGAGCCCACTATCTAGAGTCAATATTTGCCTAGCCTGAGGAGAGACCAGAAAATGGTCATTTGAGTCTTTTTTTTCCTTCAGTGAATTGCTTTGTCCACTGGAAGTGGATCTTTCTAGACTTGTTGTCTTTCTTTTTTTAAAATTGTGTGTATGCCAGTACTGGGACTTGAACTCAGGGCCTAGGCACTGTCCCTGACATCTTTTTTTTGCTCAGGGCTAGTGCTGTACAGGGCTAGTGCTCTACCACTTGACCCACAGTTACACTTCTAGCTTTATGGTAGTCAATGGGAGATAAGAATCTCAAGGACTTTTCTTGCCTGGGTTGGCTTTGAGCCTCAATCCTCAGATCTCAGCCTCCTGAGTGGCTAGAATGACAGGTGTGAACCACGGACTCGACTATGTACTCTTTTTTTTTTTTTTTGGGTCCGGTCGTGGGGCCTGAACTCTGGACCTGGGCTCTGTCCCTCAGCTCTTCAGCTCAAGGCTAGCGCTCTACCACTTGAGCCACAGCGCCACTTCCAGCTTTTTTCTTTTTGCTTATGTGGTGCTGAGGAATCGAACCCAGGGTCTCAGGCTTGCAAGGCAAGCGCTCTACCACTGAGCCACCTTCCCAGCCTCATATGTACTCTTTCTCTTCAGGAAAATTCTGTGCTGGGGTTATGCAATGATCCATGCCGGGTTGTGGAGAGTTCCTGGGTGTTTCTCAGTCTAGGAGAGGGTTGTGAATTCAGATCTTGTGCTTGCTGGGTCACACCCGGCCTCTCAGTACAGCTGTCCCTAATCATCAGTGACAACGGTCAGTGCTTGTTCCATTCCCAGGGGATTGAGCTCCATCTCACTTTTCCTCTGTCCTCAAGGCCCAGGTATGGCTGTGTGTACACAGCGGTGTGTGTGTGTGTGTGTGTGTGTGTGTGTACACAGCGGGTACACAGCGGTGTGTGTGTGTGTGTGTGTGTGTGTACACAGCGGGTCCACGTCAGAACCACAAATGTCGAGTTTAGGAAACCTTGACTCTTCTAGGTTTTTATTTTTGGAGACAAGAGCTCCCTATGTTGCCCTAAACTTGTGGCCTCGAGTAATCCTCCAGCCTCAGCCTCCTGAGTGCTGGGACTCCAGGTATGCCGGGCAACCGCCCCCCCCCCCACCTCTTTTGTTTTTTTGTTGGTCGTGGTGCCTGAACTCTGGGCCTGGGTGCTGTCCCTCAGCTCTTCAGCTCAAGGCGAGCGCTCTACCACTTGAGCCACAGCACCACTTCCGGCTTTTTTCTTTTTGCTTACGTGGTGCTGAGGAATCGAACCCAGGGCCTCAAGCATGTGAAGCAAGCGCTCTACCACTGAGCCACCTTCCCAGGCCTCTCCCTACCCCCACGCCCACCCAACCTCATAAAGAAGCCATTGAGGAAAATCTTCGTTGTCTGCCTGTCACTCACATGGAAGCTCCATCTCCTCTTCTGAGGTAGTCTACTGTACAGTTAATGCCTCAAAAGAGGGCAGGATAAAAGGATGTTGCAAGGAACCGCACCAGGGAATGGTCCTTGGCTCCTGTCATGTAGGTTTTGTGGTAAGCTGAGTTGGGAAGACTGGAGTTCCAGACCAGCCTGGGCAGAAAAGTCCACAGCTCAATGGAAGAAGCTGGCTGTAGTAGGCTGTGCCTGTTATCCTGGTCATTATGAAAAGTCAAAAAAGAAGATGGATCGTGGAGCAGGCATATGCTTTGGCAGGAAGTGAGACTCTATCTCAAAAACAACCGGTGCAAATAAGTGATGGAGGTGTGTATCAGCAGTAGAGCACCTACTTGGTACATTCAAGGCCCTGAGCTCAAATCCTAATACCATCAAGGAGGTATCCCAGAGCTGGTGGCTCACGCCTATCCTCCTAGCTACTCAGGAGGCTGAGATCTGAGGTCCTTGGGCTGGGGGCTGAGTGTGACCTGAGAGGGCTGGGTGTGTCAGTGTGAAAGTCTCCAGGGTGGATGAGGAGGTGGCCAGTGAGGCAGCATGGAGGGCCTGGGTGGGGCAGGCTGCCGCCCTCGGCAGGGGAGAGCTCCCTCAAGCCTGTCCTCTCCAGCTCCCTGTCCTTACTTCCTCAGTCTTTTCTTTTTGGTGCTGGTTCTGGGGTGTGAACCCCGGTTGGGCCTGACTGTTGTCCCTGAACTTTTGTGCTCAAGGCTAGCTCTCTTATCACTTGAGCTATAGCTCCACTTCTGGCTTTTTGCTGGTTAACTGGGGATAAGAGTCCCATAGGTTTTCCCCATCCAGGCTGGCTTTGAACTGCAATCTTCGTATCACAGCCTCTCAAGTAGCTAGGATGACAGGCATGGGCTGCCAGTGTTCAACATGAGGACCTCCTTTAAAGTTAACTTTTTCAATGATATCCCAATTTAGCTTTTTCCTTGCTATAGTTGGACTGATTTCTGCCTACATTCAACGGATTATTTTGGAGGATTAATGCAGCCTAGCTGAAGTGGCCCACCAGTTTTCTATTGTATTTCACATCTTGAATGGTAAGAAGTGTGTTTTTGCCAAGGGTTCTGCTAACAGGATTTTAAGATTTACATTTTAGTTTAATGCCTTTGAATCAGGGTATCAAGTTCTCTCCTGAAAGCTAGAATAGCTCATCTGCAAAGCTGATCTGTTTACGTAAATGATGCAGTTTGGCTAACCATGCTTTAACAAAACCACATTTGGCAGGGCATGGTGATGTACACCTGTAATCTCAACAGGTAGGAGAGGAGGTAGGAGGACGGCAGGTTGAGGTCAGCTTATGCTATACAGTGAGACTCTATGTCAAACAAATAAGCAATCAACCGAATATACAAATCACATGTTTAAATCAGGAAATCCTAAATTTTCTCTTAAGTTAAAATTACAGTTGCTAGGGAAAACAGTCTTGCAGTTCTTTCATAAGTGTGGCTTTGGGGGCTGGGAAGGTGGCTCAGTGGCAGATGCTTGCCTCACATGCATGAGGACCTAGGTTCGATTCCTCAGTACCACATACACAGAAAAATAATAATAACATTATAGTAAAAAAATAAGTGTGGTTTTTGTCACCAACCAGTCCATCCCTAGACATATATGTGAAATAATGGAAAACAGATGCTTAAATAGTAACTTGTGCACAGATGCCTATAGGAGCACTAGTTACAGTAGTCCAAAGGTGGAAACACCTGTCCACTAAGCGGGTGATTAAACAAAATGTAGTATTTATGTAATGGAGTATTATTTAATCATTAAGACGGAGGAAACGCTGACACTTGATACAGTGTATAAGATGTGAACATAGATGTATTAAATAAAAGGAGATTAATACATAGACCACTATAGTACAAATGTTTCCCAGGCGATGTCTTGATCTAGTTTTCAGGTTATTGTGAAACCTCAATTCTCCTCTATCTCTCCTTGGGCAATCTGGGAAGTGTCTACTCCTCTAATTAGTTTTGGCAGGGCTCTAAATGCCTCCGAGATTAAGTTGTACTAAGAGAACTCTACTGTCTTTGGCTCCTTGTCTTGCCAAATAATCTTTCCCAAGCTGCCAGCTAAATAACCATTTTTATTTAAAACATTCAACCTTGGGCATTTCACTAAAACAGAAGAAAATGGAATCATAAACATATACTTTAAACCATCCTAATTTCCTTGAGTGCAAGGAAATGTAGTTCAATCAACATCTGTAAGTACACATGGCCTATCTTCCTAAAAAGAAACTATATTTTGTGAAATAGAAAAACAAGAACTTTGGCTGTATTAATGCACGTACACAGGAGGTGGGGTTCCCAAGTCTCAGCACTTTGTGGTGGGATGGCCGATGGGAACAAGCAGCTTTGGAAAAGAACTCGGTAGAGTCTCAGGCCGCATTAACACCTGCATCTCCTGCCATGGATAATCCTTAGATTTACTCAAGATGGTAGGGACAGAAGACTGTGTGCATACATTCACGGCGGTTTTGCTCATAGAGGCCCAGCTGCCTGCCTTCCCACAGGAAGGCAGACAAGGGAACTACCCACATACCCACGAACAGGAAAGCCAAAAGCCTTTATGTAGCCTAGGCACTGGACTGGTTCTATTGGCAAGAAGCTTTGGACCTGGGGAAAAGATTTATGGTGAGAAAGTTCCAGAACATTGATTGTCTGCACGGGCTTGGGGTAGATTGACTGGAAGAGATGAGGGGGCTGTGGGCGAGTGACAGTTGCGGCGTGGCCATGCTGGGTCTGTATCTCAAGGATGGTGGACTTCAGTAAGATCTGTGCACTTGAGTTTGTGTAAATTCTACCTCAAAAGGCACAGAAGTGATGCCAGAAGACATTGGTCTCTGCTGACAATGGACAGCAAGCTGCTGCCAACAACTGCGATGCTTGCAAGGAGTCGCAAGTCTGAGGCGCGGCTGCGGCTCAGTGGCAGAGTACCCACCAGACATGGAAGGCTGTGCCTCCAGGCTCAGGCCTCCACATAGCCAGACACTCAAGAAGGACTGTCCACATCTTACCACACTCCCTGTCCCTCCCAAGGCCCCTCATCTGCGCCAGAGCACCTGAGTGGGCGGCAAATGTGGGGCACTCACCCCTCAACACGGCAATCGTCTCAGCCCCACACCAGCTCCCGAGAAGCAGACAGCTCCTGTGTCTGCACTGTAGTCCTTCCGTACCACAGGCTTCTTCGCAGACCTTCGTTTACGGTGACCACATACAGCATCAGAATGTGACCCCCTCCTCTGTCTTGAGCAACATTTCAAGGTCTTGGGGCGGTGCTGGAAGCAGAGGGGACAGAGAGATATTCTTCCCTCCAGTTTCTTCCTATTCTCTTTACAGGTTTTGGTAAAGATAAAGCATCAGAGATACACAGTGAGGCTTGGTCCATATTTGCAATGAGTTTCTGCAGATTCCCCGGTACTGCGGCTTTGAAGGCAGGGTCTTATGCTTGCTAAGCTGGCCCTTTTACACTGGAGCCATGCACCCCCCCATATCTCCAGTTTTTTGCAGGCTATTTTGGAGATGGTAGTTTCCAGGATTCTCTGCTGCGGCTGACCTCAAACCATGATTCTCTGCATCTTACTCTCCCTTACCCTCCTGAAGTGTGAGTCACTGGTGCCTGGCTGAATTGCTCAACATTCCGAATAGATAGTAAAGTCTCTTGCTATATGGCTCTGTAAGTTTTCCTCTGCTTAAGAGAAAATGGGAGGGGATCATGCTTCAGAAAAACAGAAGTCTTCCAGAGGCCTGAGTGAGGCAGAGAGGTCCTTCTCCAAATGGTTCTGCAGTCACCGAAAGGTGACTCCAATGGCACAGAGGTATGTGGCCCCTGACAACCAGGTATTTGGGACAGTTAAGAGATCAAGTAGGGGCTGGGAAGGTGACTCAGTGGTAGAGTGCTTGCTTTGCATGCATGAGGCCCTCAGTTCGATCCTCAGCACCACAAAAGCAGAAAAAGCTGGAAGTGGCACTGAGGCTCAAGTAGTAGAGTGCTAGTCTGCAGCTGAAGAGCTGAGGGACAGTGCCCAGGCCTAGAGTTCAGGCCCCACGACCACCACCACCACCACCACCACCACCACCACCAACAAAGAGATCAAGAAGACAGGTGTTAAGTCCTTACTGCTACAAAGGCAAGTAGAGCACCTAGAACCTGTGCTTTTTTTTGTTGTTGTTGGTTGTGGGGCTTGAACTCTGGTCCTGGGCCCTGTCCCTCAGCTCTTCAACTCAAGGCTAGCACTCTATCACTTGAGCTAAAGTGCCACTTCCAGCTGGCTTTGAACTGCCATCCTCAGATCTCAGCCTCCTGAGTAGCTAGGATGACAGGTGTGAGCCACTGACGCCTGGCTTTTTTTTTTTTTGTCAGTCATGGGGCTTGAACTCTGGGCCTGGGAACTGTCTCTCAGCTCTTCAGCTCAAGGTAAGTGCTCTACCACTTGAGCCACAGCGCCACTTCTGGTTTTTCTGGTGGTTTATTGGAGATCAAAGTCTTACAGGGTCCTTCCTGCCTGGGCTGGCTTTGAACCTGGATCCTCAGATCTCAGCCTCCTGAGTAGCTAGGATGACAGGTGTGAGCCACCAGCGCCCAGCTAAGAACCCGTGCTTTCCACGACTAACATTGTTTTCTTCCTTTAGGAGGTGAAGAACAGAAGCTTCTTATATAACTTAACAATGGTGTTACGATGACAACTTATTAAGATAAAGAGCAAAATGCACGTTATCTACCTACTATCACATGAAGGTCCTTGGAGAACAATGCAACATCAAGATAAAGACCCAAAAGGGTAGGTGCACATCTGTAACTGCAGCATTCCGGAGGCCCAGGCCACAGGATCATGAGTCTGACTCCACTCTGGCAACCACCCTAACACAAAACAAAACAGCAACAAAAGGATTATGTGTGGGGTTTAAGTGGAAATGATGATATTTCTACTTTTGATATTAATGCAATGATGAGAGGACAATCAGCTTATAAAATCATCATTTGTCTTTAATTAAAGTCCATAGAGCACTGAACATATTTAAACTCTCACGGTGACTCTTTAGATTTTAAAATCCCTCTGCACAGCATTGTGGGCTAACTTCATGCTAGAAATTTACAAATGTACAACACAAAATTCCATTGGAGTCCATCCCAATACAAGTTTAAAACACTTAATTGGCAGACAATGTAAAGGTATTAAAAAAAAACTACAAAATAAGCACATAAAACGTCTTCCCTTTCAAATTTTTAATAAAATACCACCTATGTAAGATCTAATGAAAATTTCATTACTTATAAAACAGTTATGCAAGAAATGAATTGGTATATATGTATATGTGTATGAAATTAAAGTTAATTGTGTAAATGACTAGAACTAAGCCTTATGATGATGCAGCACGTATCTATTACTCAAGTATTAAAATAAATGGAAACATTCAACAAGGCAACTGGATGGAGGCAAAAGGAAATACAAAATATTTCAGGCCAAAGAAAGAAAAAAACAAGACCCCACAAACATAAAATCCCCTTAATTACACAGGATAAGAGAGCTTAACGTGCTAGGTGTGGTGGTCCAAGCATATAATACCAGTACTCCAGAGGGAAAAGCAATAGGATTGCAAGTTTGAGACTAGCTTGGGCCTTAAAAGAAGGTCTTGAATCATAAGACAAAACAAAATAACCAAAAGAGCTTAAAGCAAATTATGGGCCACATTCTCATTCTATTTTTTTTTGGGGGGGGGGGGGTCAGCTGTGGGACTTGAACTCAGGGCTTGGGTGCTATCCCAGAGCCTCTTTGTGGTCAAGGAGAGCACTCTATCAATTGAGCCATAGCTCCACTGTGGTTAATTCGAGATAAGGGTCTCATGGGGACTTTTCTCCCCAGGCTGGCTTTAAATTGCAATCCTCAGATCTCAGCCTCCTGAGTAGCTAAGATTACAGGTGTGAGCCACTAGTGAACAGCTTCATTCTATTCTTCCATGAGAAACAATATAAAATTTCCCTTCCATTTATTAAAGCAGCTGCATAAACTTACAGTTTAATAGTAGATACCAACTGCTAAAATCATCTTTAGCAATGGAAGAAAATTTTTACTACTATTTGGGAAAAAAGCACTAGTGCTTTTTTCACTAGGTAAAAGCACGATCTGCTCTAAAACTGTATTTGAGACGGTTTAGTTGTGCCTGGTGTTGGCAGCACATGCCACGGGTACCCACACACTGATACACTGATACATGCACACACACATACACACATACACACACACCCTATGGACTGACCATTCAAGCTATTTCAAATCCTTTCTGTAAGGATCTGATATCTGAAGCTAAGTTAGCACACCGCAGTGCCTGAAGCTAAGTTAGCACACCAGCAGCGCCTCGTGGGGCCTGTCTGCTTTGCCCAGGTGCTAGAGGTCAGGGACGCTAACAGCTCCAACTTTCTCTCACAGCTCCTTAGCACAGTCTGAGAAATGCTCATTTCTAGGATTTTAAGCTTTATTCTGACCAGCAAAGAAATGCCTGCAGAAGAGCCTGCTTCGCTGACCAAGCTTATAAAATATATCAGAAACATTGCCAATTTGGGCATTAGCACTTGCTCTAGAAAAATGATAATAAATCGTGAGTTATCAATGATAGAGAATGACTTTTTTCATAGTAATTTTGAACAGATTTTCTTCTAAGCAGGAAAACACATCTTAGGGGCAAGATGGAAATGCCCATATGGCAATTCTTAAGTGGGGAGACTATACCCAGATACTTTTAAAGATGTCTGACTGATAGAAGTAATGGAATGGAGAACTTACTTTCTATAGATCGCATATAGGGTACGAATCATATAACCAGTATGAGAATATGTGATGAATATATAATTTGTGAGTACAAATACTGCAAATGATTAGAAAGCCAGTAAATAAAAAAGACCCCATAGCTTATCCATTTCAGGTTACAATCTGAAAATAGGATCAAATGTTTTCCAACTATCTCCTTTCTCTGCATCCTCCACCCTAAAACTAGGAGTCTAGATTAGTGCAAAACCACAAGTGAACATGATCATAGAAAAGTCAGTAACTTCCTTTTCAAGTGGTCTCACTATTTAGTTCAGACTGGCCAGGACTCCCACCCCTGTGTCAGCTCTCCAGTTGCTGTGGTGTGTTACTACATTTGGCAAAGGAAAACCTTTTTTTTTTGTCCGTTGTGGGTCTTGAACTCTGGACTTGGGTGCTGTCCCTGAGCTCTTCAGCTCAAGGCAAGCACTCTACCACATGAGCTACAGTGCCACTTGTGGTTTTCTGGTGGTTAACTGGAGATAGAGTTTCACAGCAGTTCCCGCTTGGGCTGGCTTTGAACCGCGATTCTCAGAGCTCAGCCTCCTGAGTTGTTAGGATGACAGGTGTGAGCCACCAGCGCCCAGTTAAGGAAAATGTCAAATTGAAACTACAGCTCACTAGAGGTTAACTGTTTGTCATGAAATTGGATCTCAGATGTTTAAGACTTTAGTGTACATGATTAGTTTAAACTAATTCACACTTTGGTCAAAAACTGAGATGATGGTCAGGTAATGCAGAATATTGCAAAACGGAACATGGCCAGAGAAACAATCTTCAAAATTCGCTCACTTAATTTGCTAGAAGAGAAAGGGAAAACAAAAAAACAAAACTTGTTGAGCAAGAGTATTTACAGATGTTTCATGTGAGGAGACTCAAGTTCTCAAGGAAACATGAAGTAATTGTTCTGGCTGGGCCTGTGGCCCATCATTTCCACAGAAAGTTTTCAGACTCAATAGCTGAATGGGTACGTCATCTGAAACTGGGTGATGGTTATCAGTTTACCCTGGATACAAGGGGAGAACTGTTCCCAAGTCTAAGTGTTGTTCAGAGACACCCTAGACCCCACCCACAGGCATGGCTATAATGAGTATCTGGTCTCCTCAAGACTAGCCTGTGGTAAAAGCTGCAGTGGCCTCCCACAGCCTCTGTAGAGGCTGGCCACAGGCTTCAGTGAATAGATAATACCTGACTGCCAATTATTCAGCCAGTATGGTGTGTGCTCCCGTTTTAAACTCCGCCCCCCCCCCCCCCCCCCCAATTCTGACCTGTAGAATGATAGGAAAAGCATTCTTTTTGGCTCTCCGCACAGAACTCTGGCTCCCATCCTGAAGTAGCCTCCAGGGTCCCCTGGCACTGTGCTCACTGCAGCTCCTCCTGGAGTTGTTGGGGGATGGCACGTGCTCTGCCTTGCGCTCTAGAGCCCAAGTGGCAGTCCTGCCTGCCAGAGTGTGCACGTCTAAGTGAGGTGGATGGGGTCAGGGTGCTGTGACTGCCACAATCCCACTTCTTCCTTGCATCCTATAATACATGTTTCCTTTCAACGAGACTTAAGTGAGCCAACAAAGAGTGTGTGTGTGTGGGGGGGGGGACAGAGAGAGAGAGAGAGAGAGAGAGAGAGAGACTGACCTTTACTTGAGCCTCATTACTTAGTATCTCATTAAGGAAATGTCAAAAACTGACAAAAGTTTAAACCTAGACAATTAATAGAACATGTAATCACAGACACTCACATGATCATAGTAAGCAAAGATACAGACCATTCATCTCTTATACTAAAGGCACAACTATTATTCAGATATTCTGCTAACATTTAGAGAAATTCAGAAATCAACAGAGAGGAAATTCATATAGCTCAATACCAGCATTTTATAAAACATGACTTTAAGACTCATAGTAGTGTTCAATGAGCTCAATGGAATCAGATAGAGTAATAAGTAGCTCTACATATAGACTGCAGCTCCTACTTTAAAAAAGTATGGTAATTTTCTTCCTGAAAAATATAAGCATATCACAAAAGCATACACACGCACACACACACACATACAAACTTAAGCCCTGGTACCATAAGAAAAATTTTAAATTGTAACTCACTTCAATAGTTTGAACAACACATCCACATGCAAAGATTAAACAGCATTCCTGACTCGTCTAGCCTGAAGATAAAATACAGACTAGATCAAGACAGACAGGTATATTACTAAGTCATGACTATGGCTGGACTATAGCACAGCCTGGAATTCAAAGCAGAACATTGATACCAAGGAGGAGCTCTCATTTATGGCTAAGTAGGCAGATAAAAAGCCATACAAAAGATTAACAAAATTTATTTTAATTGGCATGATGAACATTTTATACTTTATCCAACTGAAGATTAATTTGTCATTACTGTACCCTGTAGATTTTTTGAAACCTGATTTTACTAAAGGTTACTAATGCTGGTTTTTGAATAATCCAAAAAATGGTACTGACTCAAGTCTAGATTACTCTTTCTAGTTCTAAGCAGCTAGATGACTACTCTGACTGGTACTCTAAAGTTGCTTTGGTAGGAGATTTAGAGTAAAGCAAGGGTACCACACCACCATCAGAGTGAGCCAGTCCGAAACCAGTGTGAGCCGGTCCCAGCAGGTCTGAGAGACGCTCAGCCACTGAGAGTACAGCACGAGAGCGAGGCTCATTCTCCTCATAATTCTGTTCCATTATTAAAAAGAAAAGTAAAATGCATTTTCAGTAGACTTGAGGCCTAGTTTTCATGCTCTCATTTTCCCTCAACGACAATGTAAAAACAGTTTTTTATTATTGCTAATAGGATGTCTGAGTCATAGTTCAAGAATGATGCTGCTGAGGCGGCCAATGGGTAATGGTACATTTTCAGACTGAGTCCACTGATACGTAAGGTTTAATTTAGTCTCTCTCTCTCTCTTTTACAGCTTTATTGAGGTATAAACGACGTACAACAAATTGCACATTCTTAAAGTGCACAATTTGATCTATAGTCTTTAAAATAGCATGAAAAGTGCCTGGCAACTGAAAAATAAAAACTATTCCATTTAAACATCATTTTAAAAGAGTACATTTATGAAACAGATATGGATTTATCAAAAGGTGGATGGAAAGGAATTAACTTGATTCCAAGGTACCAAATTTATTCAGAAGGTTTAGAAATGCCAAAATTGACAGCCAGTTTCCGTGACTTCCTTCGTGCAGAAGAGCTTGACTTTTGGTGAGCCATGCTGGGGCCTTGGGCGGCAGTTTCCACTTGAGAAGACACAGGCTGTGCAGCCTCAGAGGGCTTCAGAGAGGCGGGTGACCTTTCCTGCAGAGTCGCTTTGGTGACCTCCGAGGAGCCTGGCTTGCTAGGTGGAAGGGAGGCGGCTTGAGAAGAGCTCTGGGCCTCCTTATTCTCAAGGTTCTTTTTGTTTGCTACTCTTTTTTTAGTGACCTTTAAGAAATAAAAGCATTGTTAATTAGCTAGTTAGGTTAAAGAAAGCTAATGAGAAAAATGCCACAAATCACGCTGGACTATCTGCTGGCCATAGCTGATATGAAACTTCCACTTCCACTCTACAATTAAGACTTCAACATTCACAGAAACCTGGCAACACAATATTTAAGATTCTTTACAAATGAAATAGTAAAATGTTTTTTTTGTTGTTGTGGTTGTGGGGCCTGGGCGCTGCCCCCCAGCTCTTCAGCTCAAGGCTAGCGCTCTACCACTTGAGCGACAGCGCCACTTCCAGCCTTTTCTGCTTATGTGGTGCTTAGGAATCGAACCCAGGGCCTCATGCATGCAAGGTAAGCACTCTGCCACTGAGCTATCTTTCCAGCCCTAGTAAAATGCTTGCTTGCTTGCCTGCTTTTTCCCTTCCTTCCTTCCTTTCTTTTTTCTTTCTTTCTTATTGTCAGTCGTAGGGCTTGAACTCTGGGCTTGGGCGCTGTCCCTCAGCTCTTCAGGTCAAGACAAGGGCGCTACTGCTTGAGCCACAGCACCACTTCCAGTTTTCTAGTGGTTTACTGGAGATAAAAGTCTCATGGACTTTCCTGCCCGGGCTGGCTTTGGACTGTGATCCTCAGATCTCAGCCTCCTGAGTAGCTAGGATGACAGGCGTGTGCCACCTGCGCCCGGCAGTAAAATGTTTTATAATTTTGACTTTCAGATACTTTCTGTTCGTATAGTGTATTATTACTGGCTATAATTACTATTATTAGTGCACAAACAGCAGAGGCCAGACCAGATATGTCACCATGACATTCCACATTTTTAACTGCCATTGAAAGAGAAAACTGAGACTCATTTTAAAAAGTTTACAATGAAGAGTTTTGCTCAAGTTCCTCTCCAAATCTCACCTGCAGAGGTATGAACTGGTTGTGTATGCCGCCTGGTACTCCTCCAGCCCCGGGCACCGTCCCGGAGTGTGATGTGGGGTGGAAGGGCCTCCCAGGAACTGGCACTGGCGGTCTCCATGGAACTGAGCCAAGAAGATGAGAGGATGAGGGCATCATGTTACCTGCTAAGAGCCACACAATATTTCTTTCTTAGTAAAATCAAAGCCCAGAAATCAGACCTCTTCCTGCTAGCCTTTCTTGGCTTTTCCCACTTTAGCAAAAAGTCCACTCTTGTAATCACTCAGGCTTAGCATCCTTTCTTGGGCCTCTGAACTAGTCACAGAAATGCATTTATCATTATCCTCGCCTAAACAGAGCAAGATTATCAAATACTGATAGGAGACTGAAATATTTGCAATTACATTGAACAGAAATGAAAGGGTCTTAAAAACTATTCCTTGGGAGGGAAAAGCCTGGGCACATAGAGAGAAATCTTAGGGATCTCACCTGCCCCAAATGCTAAGTTGCTTCCATAGTGATCCCAGCCTACAAAAGAACCAAAGAAGCTCAAGTCCTGAGATCCGATCATGCTCACACGACATGTAGAACCTTTGTATTTGTCTATTCCAGTATTTGCAAGTTTAAGACATTTTTTTCAGTTATTAATAATTACTTTGTTTTCGATGGTACTGGGGTTTGAAGTCAGGGCCTCACACGTGCTAGCAGGCACTCTACTACCCGAAAGCTGAGCCCTTCAGGTTGCCCTTTGGCTGCTACCTTGTCTTCTTTTGGGACAGCTGATCACTCCTTTTTTTGTGTGTGGATACAGGGGCTTGAACTCAAGACCTGTAGCTCACACTGAGCTGTCGCCCACCAGCCCTCCCCGCCCCAGGTCTACTCAGCAGTATGATCTTTGCTACTCCACAGAGGCTGCGAGGGTGAAGGGTGTGTCTGTGTGGCTGTGCTGGCCCTCGCTCCAGGCTCACCACCATTTCTTCTTCTATTACTAGTTGTTTGAATATGTAATTTTGATTTTTGAAAAACTGCATCTTAAAAGAACTCAACAAAAATAACACATGAAAATTTTATGGCAAAAAAGGCGTAAAAGCAAAATGTCTTACCAGTAGGTTGGGGAAAAACTGGAGGAATGGTTCCTGGTGGAACAGCAGGAGGATAATTTGGAAATATTGGTGGAGGAAAAGGAAAATTCACTCCTAGGGAGCCCTATGGAAGTATTTAATAGTTATAAGATAATACAATAAAAAGTTCCCTTAAAGACTAGTCAAAATGTGAACAGAGAAGTCATGGAGAGGTCATACCAGCTGTTGTAAGGCAAAGAGTGCAGCTTTCTCCTTGGCTTCATTTTCAGAGTGGCACTGTGGCCCAAGGACCAGTAAGCCGTTAGATAATTTTACTTGGCAAACTGTCATTGTCTGAGAACAGAGAACATAGATCATCTATTAAGTTATCTGTTTAGCAACTCAACTTCCTCTCCCACATCGTGGCATATACCAATGGGATAATTTCATCTGAATCCAAACAAAAGACTATTTGGGTTTTTGAGGTTAAAAAAAAATCATCTCTTTCTCTTTCATCCTTACCTACCTGTAATTATAGAGTTGTGAAGTTGTGATGTGGCTTACAGTCTTGAAATGTTTTCTATCCTACCCTTTACAGAAATAATTTATTGGCTATTTAAAATGCTCTTCCCTTTCTCAACTCTGTATTTGATTTCATTTTTGTTTTTTTTTCCTTGAGTTTGAACCCAGAACCCCGCATTTCCTAGGCAGACCCTCTAGCACTTGAGTCATGCCAAGCCCAAGAAGAAAAAGACTTCAAAACATAGTACGATATCGTTTTTCTCAATTAAAAGAATACATTTATTTACTTTTAATTTATTTTGGTGCCAGTCCTGGAGGTTGAACTCAGAGACAGGGGACTGTCTCTGAGCTTTTGTGCTCAAGGCTAATGCGCTACCACTTTGTGCCATAGCACCTTTTCTAGCTTTTTAGTAGTTAATTGGAGAAGAGTGTATCATGGACCTTCCTGACTGGGCTGGACTGGAACTATGACCCTCACATCTCAGCCTTCTGAGCAGCAAGGATTTCAAGTTTGAGCCACCAGCGTCCAGCTTATTTTCTTGAAACCTTGGCATTGAACTCCAGAGTATTATGTATATTAGGTTAAAATATTTGTTCTACTATTTAGAATACCTGCAGCCCTAGAAAACTTAAGTTTTTAGTAAGCTCTTCCAAACTTCTTTTCTGACAGCCTCTTTGAGCTCTAGTTACATATAAATGAAATAGCCACAGTGAGAAGCATAAATCTATGCTTTTCATTAATTTTTTTTTTTTGGGTCCGATTGTGGGGCCTGAACTCTGGGCCTGGGCGCTGTCCCTCAGCTCTTCAGCTCAAGGCTAGCGTTCTACCACTTGAGCCACAGCGCCACTTCCGGCTTTTTTCTTTTTGCTTATGTGGTGCTGAGGAATCGAACCCAGGGCCTCAGGCATTCAAGGCAAGCGCTCTACCACTGAGCCACCTTCCCAGCCCAACTTTTCATTAAATTTAAAAAGTCCTATTGGGGCTGGGAAGGTGGCTCAGTGGTAGAGTGCTTGACTTGCATGCATGAGGCCCTGGGTAGCACCACATAAGCAGAAAAAAATCAGAAGTGGTGCTGTGGCTCACATGGTATGGCGCTAGCCTTGGGCTGAAGAGCTGAGGGACAGTGCCTAGGCTCAGAGTTCAGCCCCCATGATGAACCAAAAACAACAAAAAAAGCCTTATTGTATGTTTTCTAGGTAAAGACTTTCAGTTAATTTAAGCTCAGTTAAATAACTTTTTTTTTTTTTGTTGGTTATGGGGCTTGAACTCTGGGCTTGGATGCTGTCCCTCAGCTCTTCAGCTCAAGGCAAGCACTCTACCACTTGAGCCACAAAGCCACTTCTGGTTTTCTAGTGGTTTACTGGAGATAGGAGTCTCACAGTCTTTCCTGCCCGGGCTGGCTATGAACCTCGATCCTCAGATCTCAGCCTCCTGAGTAGCTAGGATTACAGGCATGAGCCACCGGTGCCCGGCAAGAGCTTATATAAATGGAACAGTTAGGACACTTTACCTGAGGTGTTCTCAGAAAGGAGAAATCTGGTTGTGGCATTCCCACAAGGGAACAAATTCGAGAAAGTTCAGTTACTGGTGTGGACACAGGAGGGATCTGGCCAGACCAACACATACTGTCCACAGATGGAACACTTTGGTACTCACTAGTGCTGTGAGGCTTGTTTGTGTAGGATGCTACCAGAAAAAAGAAAAGGATATGGATATATATGTGTTAATGAAATGATACTTCAAATTAGTTAATCATTGTAGGGCTTTATAATACAGCTAGCAGGAAGTTGCTAAAAAGCTTGAAAAATTAGGCTTCTAAAGCAAATAGCAGTACTTAGTATTAAATGATTTATTAAACTTTCAAATGTGGTTTTAGAAAATTATGGTTGATTAACAAATTAGTATATTAAAGATTTGAAATAAGTCCAGGCGCTTGCTACTCAGGAGGCTGAGATTCTGAGGTGCTCTGTTCAGAGCCATCCTCCAGCAAAAAGCAGGGATGATGTGTGACTCATATAGAGTGCCTGCTGAGTAAGCAAGCCACAGGAATCCAAAGCCCTTAGTTAAAACCCCAGAACCATCAAAAAAAAAAAAAAAAGTTTGCTAAAATTAAGCTTTTAGTGTTGTTTCTATAGATTAGAAAGTTCTGAATATTCACACTTTATGATCGACAAAATCACTAGTAAAACCAAAGCGTACCTCAGTGAAGAATTAATCCAAAGTTCTGTTAAGTAGCTTACTCAAAGTGACTCAGTTCTGCAACATGGGCTAAATTCTAAGTCAGCATCTATGTTTTTTAGATTTTCTTTGCTATACTGAAATTAAGTACAACTTACAGGATTATGTTTATTCCACTATCATTTTAAATAATTATTTTGTTCTATATTATGAGCATGTCTTTCACTATGAGAAGTAACTGGTTTCTTTTTTTTTTTTTGGTCCGGTCGTGGGGCCTGAACTCTGGGCCTGGGCACTGTCCCTCAGCTCCTCAGCTCAAGGCTAGCGCTCTACCATTTGAGCCACAGCGCCACTTCCGGCTTTTTTCTTATGTGGTGCTGATGAATCGAACCCAGGGCCTCAGGCATGCAAGGCAAGCACTCTACCACTGAGCTACCTTCCCAGCCCAAGAAGTAACTGGTTTCTAATTGGATTTTTTTATTTTGGTGTCAGTATTGGGGCTTAAGCTCTAGTCCAGGACATTCCTCTTTAGCTTTTTCTTTGAAAAAGTGGCACTCATCCACTTGAGCCAGACCTACAGCCTTTTTTTCTTAGTTATTTTAAGGTATTTTTTGCCTGACTGGCCTGGCCTGCAATCCTCCGATGCATGCTCTGCTGCACAGCTGGGTTGACAGGCATTCTGCTTGCGTGCCTAGCTCTGGCTGAGATGGAGGTCTCACTAACTTTATGTTTAGATTGCCTTCAACCATTATCATCCATCCCCATCTCGGTCTCTTGAGTAGTTTGAATGTGAGCCACTATGACCAGCTAAAACTATGAGTTTGAGAAGCACGATAAAAAGGACAAAATGAACCTAGATTTTTGAAATGTTATTATTAATAATAGTACTTACCCAATTTCTTATTTTGTTTAGCCTGAGAAGATAGTCCATATTCATCTTTTCTATTAGAGGAAATAGCAACCTCGTGACCAAACTGTTTTGGCTCATTTTTACGGTCCACACTGTCTGAGCCATCAATTTTCAAAATTTCTTTGAGCATCCGTGTTCCCTTCTGTTTTGGAAATGGTCCACATGGAGATGGAAGGTTTGGGAAAGAAAAGTTACCTTACGATTTACACAGCTTACTGAATTTTTTTTTTTTTTGGGTTGTTCGTGGGGCCTGAACTCTGGACCTGGACGCTGTCCCTGAGCTCTTCAGCACAAGGCTAGCTCTCTACCACTTGAGCCACAGTGCCACTTCTGGCTTTTTCTGCTTATGTGGTGCTGAGGAATCGAACCCAGGGTCTCATGCATGCGAGGCAAGCACTCTACCACTAAGCTACCCTCCCAGCTCTGATCTTCTTCTTCTTCTTTTTTTTTAAGGTGTTGAGATGGAACCCAGGACCCTGCATGTGGTAGGCAAACATTCTACCACTGTGCTTTTTTATTTGAAAGAGCTCCACTGTTAAAATTCAGATTTAACAACATTCATATAGAGAAAGGCAAATCAAGATCAAATTAAATACCGAGATCAGATTTTTTTTTTTTGCCAGTCCTGGGGCTTGAACTCAGGGCCTCGACATTGTCCCTGAGCTTCTTTTGCACAAGGCTAGTGCTCTACCACTTGAGTCACAGCGCCTCTTCCAGCCTTTTTTGCTTATGTGGTACTGAGGATCCATCCCAGGGCTTCATGCATGAGAGGCAAGCACTTTGCCACTAAGCCACATTCCCAGCCCCCCCAGATTTTTTTTTTTAAAAAGATCCACATTTCCAGATATAGAAAGAATACCTTTGTGTTTAACTTTTGGCCTGGTCACCTAGTAACAATACTTGAAAAGCAGGGGGTTATGGTGTAACAAGAGAAAAGATGGCTAAACTTCCTGTAGTCTGGCCTTCCTCACAGAATGGTGGCCAGCCTAGTACCCGCCAGCATCTCTGAACAGCTGCACAGGGTGCGCATGTATGAGCAACAGCCCCTATAGCATACACACCATAGCAAAGGACTGTGGTGATAAGTGCTCTTCGTTCGGAGGCTCTCCATGCTGAGATGACTGCACATCATTTTCTTTAGAGATACTCAAAGATGCTAAAAAGGTCTCCATTCCAGAGCTCGGCTAAAATAACAAATATTCACATATGAAGAGGAAAACAGGATACAAAAAAAAAGCTAAGAGTTTTATGCTAAAAAATCATCACCCAATTACCTTCTCAGGTATTAAAGCTTGGGAAGAGAAACTGAATGAAGATCTTTTACCTTATCAATAGTATTTCAGTTATCAGCCACCAACCTTTTGGGTTTCTGTGACTCCTGGACTTTCATTTCTCTTCAATAGCTTGATATTATTACATTTAGCAGGGCCTCCAAAAGTCTATAAAAAAGTAAGAATGAACTTTCCATGCAAATAATTTTTTTTTTTTTTTGGGTCTGGTCGTGGGGCCTGTACTCTGGGCCTGAGCACAGTCCCTCAGCTCTTCAGTTCAAGGCTAGCACTCTACCACTTGAGCCACAGTGCCACTTCTGGCTTTTTTCTTTTTGCTTATGTGGTGCTGAGGAATCGAACCTAGGGCCTCAGGCATGCAAGGCAAGCGCTCTACCACTGAGCCAACTTCCCAGCCCCCATGCAAATAAATTTATAGTTACTACTTAACAATACTTTACATTAATTGCCGCACAATTTTCTTATGCATTGTTTCTCTTCTACATCGTTAAGAAAAAGGGAAACTTCAAAAATAAATGAGATTAAATATCAATTTATTAAGTGTAAATGAGTGAGCATTTCTTTCAATTATGAACATAGGCACTAAACCACTATCACATGGACTGGATGTCTGTGCATCCCCTGAGATTCCTATGTTAGAACTCTAGCCGCAGTGGGAAGGGATTAGAAGACACAACCTTTAAAAGGTAATTAGATTTAGATAATCAGTAGAATGGAGCCCTCATAATGGTATTAGTGCTTTAAAAGAAGGGAGAGAGACTGATGCCTGGGCCTCATACCTGTAATCCTAGCTACTCAGTAGTCTGAGACCTAAAGGAAAAGTCTGAGAGATTTTTATTTCCAATTAATGAAAAAATGCCAGACTAGAAGTATGGCTCAAGTGGTAGAGTGATTAGTGAAAACGCTCAAGGAGTAAAGTGGAATGTCAGGGTTGTTTTTATTTGCATTTCCTAAATGGCCAGGGATGGTGAACATTTCCTCATGTGTTTCTTTGCCATTTTTACCTCTTCTTCTGAGAAGTCTCTCTTTAGCTCTCTTGCCCATTTAGTGATTCTTTTGTTAGATTTGGGAGGGGTTAGTTTCTTGAGTTCCTTGTATATAACGGATATTAGGCCCTTGTCCGATATATTGCTGGTAAATACTTTGTCCCATTAGTTGGGTGTCTTTCTAGTTTCTCTCTCTTTTTTTTTTTTAGGTTCGGTCATGGGCCTGAACTCTGGGCCTGGGCGCTGTCCCTCAGCTCTTCAGCTCAAGAGCCACAGGGCCACTTCCGGTTTTTTTTTCCTGTTTATGTGAACCAGAGCCTCATGCATGCAAGGCAAACGCTCTACCACTGAGCCACCTTCCCAGCCCTCTTTAGCTGTGTAGAAATTTTTAATTTTAAGGTAGACCCATTTGTCGAGTCTCTCTCCAATCTGTTGTGCCCTTGGGACTCTGTTCAGGAAGTTCCTGCCTGTGCCTATAAGTTTTAATGTCTTTCCCACTCTGTCCTGCAGTAGTTTCAGAGTTTCAGGTGTGATGTTAAGGTCTTTAATCCATTTTGAGTTGATGTTAGGGCATGGTGACAGGCTGGATGAATCCACTTTTAGTTTTCTGCATATGGCTGCCGAGTTTTCCCAGCACCAGTAGCTGAAGAGGCTATGTTTTTTTCCACTGTATGTCTCTGGCTCCTTTGTCGATTATCAGATGACTCTAAGTATGTGGTTTTATTTCTGGATCTTCTATTCTATTGGTATTGGGTCTATTTTTGTGCTGATGCCAAGCTATCTTTGTTATTATGATTCTATAGTAGAGCTTGAAATCTGGTATTGTAATACCTCTTGCATTGCTTCTTTTGCCTAGAATTACTTTGGCTACTCTAGGTCTTGTTCCATATAAACTTCTGGATTGTGTTCTCTATTTTATTTTATTTATTTATTTATTTTTGGGTCCGGTCATGGGGCCTGAACTCTGGGCCTGGGCGCTGTCCCTCAGCTCTTCAGCTCAAGACTAGCGCTCTACCACTTGAGCCACAGCGCCACTTCCGGCTTTTTTCTTTTTGCTTATGTGGTGCTGAGGAATTGAACCCAGGGCCTCATGCATGCAAGGCAAGCGCTCTGCCACTGAGCTACTTTCCCAGCTCCGTTTTCTCTATTTTAGTAAAGAACATCATTGGAATTTTGATGGGAATTACGTTGAATTTGCATACCATTTTTGGCAGTATGGCCGTTTTCACAATATTGATTCTACCTAACCTGAACATGGAACGTCTTTCCATTTCCTGGTGTCCTCTTTGATTTCTTTCTTTAGATTTTTATAGTTTTCACTATATAAGTCCTTTACATCTTTAGTTAGGTTATTCCTAGATATTTTAATCTTTCAGGGGTTATGGCAAAAGGGTTTGTTTTCCTGATTTCCTTTTCTGCTTGTATACTGTTGGTGTACAGAAAGGAAATTGATTCTAGTTCCACAGAATTTATACCTTAAGATACTAACATATACATATAAATTCATATGACTGAATATTACATACGTATATGTAGACTATATATGTATTGAGAGAAACTAAAAATAATCTTTTATGGTTTTTTTGTTTGGTTTATTTTTTGGCAATACTGGGGTTTGAACTCAGGGCTCTACTTTTGTCTCCATTTCAAAGATGAAGAAACAGGCTGTGAGAGGTAAAGAATTGCTCAGGGTTATCTACCTATTAAATGGCCAAATCAAGATTTCAGATGCCTTTGGTTTCAAATCCTCTGTTGCAGCTGTGTAACTTGCTCTCTGAATGACTCAGCCTGTACTTCACTGGCCTTCCTACCACACACCTTGCCAATTGTTGAAAAATTGGCAAAATTCAGTCTGATCTCACTGAGTGCACCAATTGCATAAAAAAAGTAGCTACTGGGGCTGGAAAGGTGGCTCAGTGGTAGAGTGCTTGGCTTGCATGCATTAGGCCCTGGGTTCGATTCCTCAGCACCACATGAGCAGAAAAAGTCAGAAGTGGCACTGTGGCTCAAGTGGTAGAGTGCTAGCCTTGAGTTGAAGAGCTCAGGGACAGCGCCCAGGCCCAGAGTTCAGATCCCACGACCAACAACAACAACAACAAAAAAGTAGCTACTAAAATTTGCTTTTAAGAAAGCTTACCTGTTTACTGGACATTTTTTGTGACCGACATTCAGCTTTAGGACTCTTACACTCTTCTTTAACTAGAGATAAGAAAAATTGACGTTTTGGTAAATGAATAACTTCTTACTGCAACAACAATTAAATAGACAAAAAACTTAGCATAGCAAAGTACTGTGTTAAAAAACTCAGCTCTAAGACTGGCACTAGAGACTATGCCTATAATCTTAGCTACTCAGGAGGCTGAGATCTGAGGATTGCAGTTTGAAGCCAGCCAGGGCAGGAAAGTCCCTGAGGCACTTGTCTCTAACTGCCAAAAAGAGGTGGTAGTGGAGCTGTGGCTCAAGCAGTAGAGTACTAGCCTTGAGCACAAAAGCTCAGGGACAACACCCAGTTTCTGAGTTCAAGCTCCAGGTCTAGCACAAAAACCAAACCAAAACAAAATCTTCAGCTCTAGCCCCACATTCTACTCCCCAGCATCATGTAGCAACCATTTGTGGAGAGAACCAGTAACCGCACAACACCTCTTTCAAAGCAGTAGTCAAAGAATTGCAACTTGATCTTTGTGTTAGTTCCTGGTATACCCATGGGCAAAGTGTCTGAATTTGGTTGGTTTTAACCAATGTTGGAAAAGCATTTCTCAATGAAGCTGTATTTGAAAATATTGAAAGGCAGTTAACTTGGCTACTATGTAAGGGGTGGAGATATTTGGGCAAAAAGTAACTAAAAAGATTAGAAAGCTGGAGAATGAGATATCCAGAGGAGCATGGAAAAGATCAATTAAGGATCTAGAAACAATGAGCCTGCCCAAGGCTGTGGAAATAGTTCCACTGGGTGGGGTGCCAGAGGCTCACCACTGTAATCCTAGCTACTCAAGAGGCTGAGATTTGAGGACTGTGGTTCAAAGCCAGCCCAGGCAGGAAAGTCTGTGAGACTCTTATCTCCAGTAAACAACCAGAAAACGCCTAAGTGGCGCTGTGGCTCAAGTGGTAGAGTGCTTACTTGCCTTGAGCTGAAGAGCTGAGGGACAGTGCCCAGGCCCAGAGTTCAGCCCCAAGACCAACAAAAAATAAATAAATAAAAAAGGAATACCTACTGATACATGCAGTAACTTGAGACCAGATACCATGATACATGCTTAATATCATCATGATACATGATTAAAGACATCATATCTACTGAAAGAAGCACTAACACAACATTACACATTTTCTGATTCTATTTACGAAATTTCCAGAATAGGTAACTTGCTAATGGGGATGGTACTTCTTTTTGGGTGATAACAATCATTCCTAATTTAGTGTTGATTATGCAATTTTATGAAAATACAAAAAAAAAAGACCCACCAAAACCAATAAACTGTATATTTGAAAAGGATGAATGGGGCTAGGAATATGGCTTAGTGGTAAAGTGCTTGTGTAGCATGCATAAAGCCCTGGGTTTGATTCCTCAGTACCATATAAACAGAAAAGGCCAGAAGTGGTGCTGTGGCTCAAGTGTTAAGTGTGTTAACCTTGAGCAAATGAAGCTCAGGGACAGTGCCCAGGCCCTGAGTTCAAGCTGCAAGACTGGCAAAAAAAAAAAGAAAAAAAAAAAAAGATGTGTTTATGATAGTGAATAGTGAATTGTATTTCAATAAGGCTGTCTGTTTATTTTTGTAACGAAAGAAATAGCATACAAATGTACTAACTTAAAACTTACGTTTGCGGTGAGGGTCATGTTTTCTCTGCTGATATTTGACACTGTTGTCATTAAAGCTAGATTTATGCTGTGGAGTTACTTGACTTATTTCGTGAGGTAGAACTGTACCCTAAAGGTTAAAAGTTTTACAAATTAGTTGAGCATAATCTTCTCATTATAATTACTTTTTATTCTCAACTTTTAATCAAGTTATGATTATTATTTTTTTTCCCGTCGTGGGGCCTGAACTCTGGGCCTGGGCGCTGTCCCTCAGCTCTTCAGCTCAAGGCTAGCGCTCTACCACTTGAGCCACCTTCCCAGCCCTCAAGTTATTATTTTTGAAAAAATTATGTAGGCCTGGCGCAGGTGGCTCACGCCCGTCATCCTAGCTACTCAGGAGGCTGAGGTCTGAGGATCGTGGTTCAAAGCCAGCCCAGGCCAGAAAGTCTGTGAGACTCTTTATCTCCAATAAACCACCAGAAAACCAGAAGTGGTGCTGTGGCTCAAGTGATAGATCTCAGGCCTTGAACTGAAGAGCTGAGGGACAGTGCCCAGGCCCAGAATTCAAGCTCCACAACTGATGGGGGGAAAAAATTATGTAGGGTCATTAGAAAAAAAACTTCAGAGAAAAAAATAAACAGAATTAAAAAAACTACCCCAAATCCACCAACATAAATAATAACCAATCATGTAATGACAATCACACATGTATTATTTGTTTGTTTTATGGTGCCAGTTCCAGTGCTTGAACTCAGGGCCTGGGCACTGTACCTGGGCTTCTTTTGCTCAAAGCTAGTGCTCTACTACTTGGAGCCACAGCGCCACTTCTGGCTTTTTTGATAGTTTAGTGAAGAGCTTCAGAGACTTTCCTATCTGAGCTGGCTTTGAACTGCGATCCTCAGATCTTAGCCTGAGTATCTAAGACTACAGGTGTAAGGTACTGATGACTGCCCTAGGTTCGCTTTTGCTCTGAGTCTGTACTCTTAGAGAAGTTCTTTCTTCTTGGTTTGCTTTTGCAGTGATGGGAAGTCTAGGGAAGCACTGTCATAAGCTATAGCCCAGTCCTCTGTGCACTTCTTAATAGCTAGAGTTGTATGTAAATTTGCTCATTCATATTTAAGAAAACCAAGTGCTAATATACGATGTATTCCAGTGGAAAAAGATTAAGTTAATGAGCATCCCTAAGACATGTGTTCAACTTAAAATATGATTAAAGTGACTGTAAAAATCTAAACTATCCAAAGCTAATTTAAAAGAAAAATATATTTTCATTCATTGGCCCAAAGTTTTATATACGTCTGAAGAGAACTGTGAAAAACTAGTGATCAAAATTGGTGTTTTCTATTTTCATGAGATTTCAGGGGATAAATACTCATTGAAGAAATAAAGAAACTGGGCGTTGGGATCTCATGCCTGTAATCTAAGCTACTTAGTTGGCTGAGATCTGAGGATCATGGTTTGAAGCCAGCCTGGGTAACAAAGTTCATGAAACTATTATTTCCAGTTAAACACTAGAAAACCAGATGTGGAGCTATAGCTTAAAGTTGTTAGAGTGTTAGACTTGGGGGGGAAAAAAAAAGTTCAGGGACAGTACCCATGCCCTGAGTTTAAGCCCACAACTGTCAAAGAAAAAAAATGTCTTTAATTGTCCATCAAAAAGTACTAACCTTCTCTTGAAGAGCTGGCTGGAAGTGCTGAATTTTTCCCGATCCTTGTAAGGACTGCCAAATGTTAGAAAATTCATCATCATCTTTAGCAGGTACCTAATAGACCACAAATAATTTCTTAATGGAACATGACAAAATAGTTACATTAAAAATAAGAAAAAAAAAAAAAAGGGCTGAGAATGTGGCTTAGTGGAAGAGTATTTGCCTAGCATGCATGAAGCCCTGGGTTCGATTCCTTAGCACCACATAAACAGAAAAAGGTGGAAATGGTGCTGTGGCTCAAGTGGTAGAGAGCTAGCCTTGAGCTAAAGAAGCTCAAGGACAGTGGCCAGGAAGCCAAATTAGGTTTCCACTTAGAAAGTCCTCAATGATTTATGATTTGTAAAGACAGTAAGGAGAAAGTAAGACTGAGAGACTTACTTGAGTAGGAACAAAAAGTGATTGAGGAGAATGGTTGAGGCCCCCCAAATGCCCCGATGAAACTGATGAATTTGAGCTGCACTGAGTCACAGCTGGCTGTGGTTTCACGATAGCAGTCAACTTCTGGTTTCCAGTTTCAGAGCGATTCCCATGAGAAAGGTTCACCAAGGCACTTGTTGGCAGCCGGTAACCTCTACCAGGTGAGCACCTAAAAATTAGAGTCAGAAGGAAATAATACTAAATGTGCTAGAAGGTAAGTAATTCTGGGATGGAACACCATCATCAGAACTAATAAATACTTGAGCCTCAATCTCAAAAAACCCCCAACCAACCACCACCACCAACACATATGGAAATTAAAGCGTAAAAGTTACTGCTAATCAAACATTCTGATGAAAAATAAAAGCAGGGAAGGTCTGGATTCTTTGGTTGCATTTGAAGTGCACAGGCAGAAGGACTTTGGGTAATGTATTCCAGGCACAGAACAGTCATAGCACCCTGAGGACCACGTGGTATAATGACTGAAAGCAGTGATTTCAAGCAAGGAGGCTAAAATGTATGTATGTATGTATGTCATGGGGCTTGAAGTTAGGGCCTGGGTGCTATTTTTGAGCTATTTTACTTCAAGGCTGGAGCACTCTACCACTTCCAGCCACAGTATCACTTCTGGTTTTCTGGTGGTTAATTAGAGATAGGAGTCTCATGGACTTTCCTGCCCACGCTGGCTTTGAACTGTGGTCTTCAGATCTCATCCTCCTGGGTTGCTAGGATTATAGACATGAGCCACCAGAACCTGGCTATTTTTTGCTTTTGTTTTTGCCAGTCCTGGGGCTTGAACCCAGGGCCTGGGCATTATCCCTGAGCTTTTCTTGGTCAAGGCTAGCACTCTACCACTTGAGCCACATTGCCACTTCCACCTTTCTCTGCTTATGTGGTACTAAGGAATCAAACTCATGGCTTCATGCATGCTGGACAAGCACTCTACCACTAAGCCACATCCCCAGCCCCTAAAAGAATAATTTTTACTTGTAATTGCCTAGCAACAAAAAGAGAGGAGAAAAAGAAACCGAGTAAGTTTACTTCAGGTTTCCAGATAACTTTTAGAAGGGAGGATGGAAACAGGAAAAGATTTTATTTTCTCTTGACAAAAATTTAGGGAAAGCTGGACGCTGGTGGCTCATGCCTGTCATCCTAGCTACTCAGGAGGGTGAGATCTGAGGATTGCGGTTCAAAGCCAGACTGGGCAGGAAAGTCTGTGAGATTCTCCTTAATCTGCGATAAAGAATGGTTGCTCCCCTACGGTATAACCCCTGTTTTCACTGTATTTGATGTTAGTATAATTTGTGGAGGGGAAGGGAAAAAACAAATTGTTTAAGTAGGGATACAGGCGGACCCATTGTAACAATGAGAGGTACAAGATGTTATGTTGAAAAATGAACTTTACAACTTTGGCGCAAGGAGGGGGAGGAGGAATGGGGGCAGGGATGGGAAGGGGAAACATAGGAGGAGGTAACAATGCTTGGTAAGAAATGTACTCATTGCCTTGCCCATGTAATTGTAACCCCTCTATACAGTATTTTCACAATTAAAAAAAAAAAAGAATGGTTGTTATCTGGAAATACAAACCTTACCTTATTGTTAGGCCTCCATGAAATTCTTCATCAAATAATACTTCAAACAGTATATCAGCTTCTCTACTGGCTGTGAGAGAGATAGAGATGGGGAGAGGGAGGGAGTGGGAGAGACAGAGAGACTGATCAAAAATCAGTAGTAAGGTATTGGAGTACATATTAGGGTACTTATTTCTCTTAAAAATCCATTAAAAAAGGGGCTGGGAATGTGGCTTAGTGGTAGTGCTTGTGTAGCATGCATGAAGCCCTGAGTTCGATTCTTCAATACCACATAAACAGAAAAAGCCAGAAGTAGCACTGTGACTCAAGTGGTATAGCACCAGCCTTAAGCATAGAAAAGTTCAAGGACAGTGCCAGGCCCTGACTTCAAGCTCCAGGACCAGCAAAAACAAACTAACAAACAAAAAACATAAATATTCTGGATATTACCCAGTGTGTAGTGAATGCCTATAATCCCAGGACTTGGGAAACTAAAGAAGGAGGATCAGTAATTCAAGTCAATCTGCGATAAAGCAAGACCCTGTTTCAAACCCTCATCACCAAAAACTTGGTGGACATGAAGAATGACAATAAACCAATCAGTATCGTGTAAGTTAAGAAACAGAAATGCCTTAGGAGATAAACTCCCCAGGAAAGATAATCACAACCTTCCATTTAATTTGGCAGTTATGATTTCTTACTTACTACAGCTTGAACTGCGATCTTCCCATTCTCATATATAGACTTGCAATATAAACGTGGCTGAAGACAGTAAGTATTGAGATATTACCCCCTTTGATTCCTATGATAGTCCCACGAAGGCCAACTGGCACTGAAAAATTCTCTCTCACGTTTACAACACGGTCAAAGAGACGGAATTCTGCATCTCGATCAGGAATGACTCCATGTTGCTGTTCTAAAGGCTGAAAAGGAGAGATTAACTGCAATGAAAACGTTTCCTGTACCTTGAAAATGTTTTTTTTGTTTTGCAACAGTGTCTTGCTAAATAGCTTAGCTAGGCCTTGCTCTCACTAGGCTGCCCGTGCTGGCTTGGAACTCTTGATTTTCATGCCTCAGACTTCCTAGTGCTGTAATTATAGGTATGCAGTACCATGGCCAGCTTAAATTTTTTTTTCTTTTGGTCATGGGACTTGAACTCTGGGCCTGGGTGCTGTCCTTCAGCTCTTCAGCTCAAGGCTAGCACTCTACCACTTGAACCAAAGCACCACTTCCGGCCTTTTCTGCTTATATGGTGCTGAGGAATCAAACCCAGGGCCTCATGCATGCAAGGCAAGCACTCTACTACAGAGCCACCTTCCTAGCCTTATTTTTGTTCTTTTTATCCTTTCCATGTCACAGCAACTACTTTGAATCCTCCCACAGGAACTTACTCTGTACAGCAAGTGGGGCTTCACTGTCACCCGCACCTTCTTATTACTCTTTCTTTGCTGAGGAAAGAAGAAAAAATTCAAAACATTAAAATTATAGCCAGGCGCCGGTGGCTCATGCCTGTAATCTTAGCTACTAAGGAGGCTGAGATCTAAGGATCAGCGTTCAAAATCAGCCTACGCAGGAACATCCATTCGACTCATCTCCAATTAACCACGAGAAGATTGGAAGTGGCGCTGTGGCGCTAGCCTTGAGCTAAGAGCTCAGGAACAGTGCCGAGGGCCAGAATTCAAGCCCCATGACCAACAAAAAGAAAACAAAAGTTATAAAACTCAAATATTAATTTAAAAAACACTTGAGAGTTTGCAGTTGCAGTAAGGAGGAATAAACACTTATAAAATGCCTGTAGCTGAAATTATTACAAAGGAAATTTCTGATGTACTAAGACATAGAAAATTGCTATGTTTTAATACAGATTATGGTTTTCTTTTTGTTGGTTGTAGGGCTTGAACTCAGCACCACTTCTGGTTTTCTGGTGGATAACTGGAACAAACAGTCTCACAGAGTTTTCTACATGGGCAGGCTTTGAACCATGACCCTCAGATCTCACCCTCCTGAGTAGGGAGGGTTACAGGTGGGAGCCACCACCACCCAGCACAGATTAATCTTTATACCATGTCTAAGAAAAGGTCCCCGAGTGTGATAGGGATCCAAGTGAGAGTGCTTGTGCATGTCCACCAAGCATTCTACACTCACCTACTCCGCAGCTCCTCTGCCAGTGTGTTTATGTATACCAATGTAGAACATAGCACCAAAAACAATGTGAAACACCCTTCCCCTGAAAGGCCAGCCTCTAACACAAGGGACAACACAAGTCTGTTCTAAAGTCTGTATTAACGCTGTTCTGTTAGAATGAGATACTGTTTTCTCTCCGAAGGATTTTACAAAATGGTCAACAAAAGGTTATATTAAAGAGAAAGAAGTATGAAGGAATGATATTAGAGGTTTTGTGACTACCGGCAAAAATTTAGCTGGCCTTCATCTTTGCCTTTTTTTGTTTTTTTTTTTTTGGTCGGTCGTGGGGCTTGAACTCTGGGCCTGGGCGCTGTCCCTCAGCTCTTCAGCTCAAGGCTCTACCACTGAAGCGCTCTACCACTTGAGCTACAGTGCCACTTCCGATCTTTGCCTTTTTTTGATGTTCAAATGTATTGGCTCTCTAAGAAATGCTGCGAGAGCACTCTCCTGTTTTCCCTATTTGTTAGTTCTATGAATTCTTCCTTTAAGCAGTAGCTTCCTTCCATCTGTGATATAAGAATTCCATTCTATTTAATATGAACATGCAAATAATTTACATGCGCTTCAATCTATCAAATATGTTTTTTATTGTTTTTTTTTGTCGGTCGTGGGGCTTGAACTCTGGGCTTGGGTGCTATCCCTCAGCTCTTCAGCTCAAGGCTAGCACTCTACCACTTGAGTCACAGCGCCACTTCAGGTTTTCTAGTGGTTTATTGGAGATAAGAGTCTCATGGGCTTTCCTGCCAAAGCTGGCTTTGAACCATTATCCTCAGATCTCAGCCTCCTGAGTAGCTAGGATTACAGGTGTGAGCCACCGGCACCCGGCTGTTTTTAAGTGAATTCTTACCTAATAGAAAAAAGGTAAAAATTTAACCATGCAGCAACTATTTTTCTTTGGAACACAGCTGTTAAACCTGGGCAGTGGTTCATGCCTGCAATGCTATCTACTCAGCAGGCGAAATTAGAAAAATCAGACTGGGCAATAAGTTTGCAGGACTCTCAACCAATAAAAAGCCATGCATGGTGGTAGGCACCTTGTCATTCTAGCTATGTGGGGGAGGTCCTGGATCACAATCCAGGCTGGCCAGGACATAAATGCAAGATTTTAATTAAAAAAAAAATTAAAGCCGGGCGCTGGTGGCTCACGCCTGTAATCCTAGCTACTCAGGAGGCTGAGATCTGAGGATCGCGGTTCAAAGCCAGCCCGGGCAGAAGAGACCGTGAGACTCCTATCTCCAATAAACCACCAGAAAACCGGAAGTGGCGCTGTAGCTCAAGTGGTAGAGCGCTCGCCTTGAGCTGAAGAGCTGAGGGACAGCGCCCAGGCCCAGAGTTCAAGCCCCACGACCAACAAAAAAAAAAAAAAAAAAAAAATTAAAGCAAAAAGGGTTGGGGTTGTAGTTCAAGTGGTAGAGGTCAAAGCCCAGTTGCCAACAAACCCTTTAAAATATAGCTTTTGGAAATAAGGACAAAGGACAATACAATAATTTTGAATAAAGAGTCCATCAACTATATATATATTTTTGCTTATTCACTATAAAATGTTCAAGTCTAAACATAAATGAGGCCAGACCATTCACTTATTCTTTCAACAGATAATGGCTGTTACACCTATGGTACTATGTACTGCTGGATATATACTGATAAATTGTTCCATTAGTCTAGTTGAGGGAGACAAATGGTCACAAAGTAGGGGCTTAGTGTAGCTTAGTGGTAGAGTGCATGCTTATCATGTATTAGAAGCTGGGTTTAATCACCACCACGAAACACTCCAAAAAAAAAAAAAAAAATCAAGGGGCTGGGAAGGTGGCTCAGTGGTAGAGTGCTTGTCTTGCATGCATGAGGCCCTGGGTTCGATTTCTCAGCACCACATAAGCAAAAAAAAAAAAAGCTGGAAGTGGTGCTGTGGCTCAAGTGGTAGAGCACTAGCCTTGAGCTGAAGAGCTAAGGGACAGCGCCCAGGCCCAGAGTTCAGGCCCCACGACTGTACCCCCCCAAAAAAAAAAGGGGGTGGGGGTCTGGGAAGGTGGTTCAGCGGTAGAGCCAAAAAAAAAAAAAAAAATCAAATTAAGAAAGTCTACATGTGATTGAATATGAAAACATTAAAAAAGGAAATTAGAACAAGGAGGAGGGCTGGGCACGGGGAGATACTTTAGTTTTTGTAGAGTGAAGGTGAATGTTTACATCCCAGTCCACACTGGACTAGATTAATAGAAGACACTGTATCCACTCATGATAGCAAGAGGTTAGAATGAAAACTGATTGAAAGGAACTTTTAAAAACAGACTTAAGCCGGGTACTGGTGGCTCACACCTGTAATCCTAGCTACTCAGGAGGATGAGACCTGAGGATGTAGGCTTGAAGCCATCTCTGTCAGTGAAGTCCGTGAGACACTTATTTCCAACTAATCACAGAAAAAGCTGCAAGTGGTACTGTGGCTCAAGTGGTAGAGTATTAGCATTGAGCACAAAAGTTCAGCGATGGAGCCCAGGCCCAGAGTCCCAGGCCTGGTACAAAGAAAAAGAAAAAAGCAGACACAAGGCTGTGTCAAGTGTACTGCACACACAAAATCAGGCATTATCACACTACAGCATGGTTAAGAGGACATGGCCATCGAATCTGACTTATTAGGTAAATGAGTCAACTGGGTAATCTGTACAACAGGCCCCAACCCAGAGCTAATGAACGAGGAATTTGAGGATTGGATACTCAGTCTATTGACTACTCAGTGACCTGGCTGCTCAAGTTAAAACCAAGACAATGTTTACTGCATTAAAACTTCAGAATATTAAAAAAAAAAACAACAGGAAAAATTAAGTGGGATATTAAAATAATTGTAACAACTGACTTTATGAATGATAAAGGTATGTTTTAGAAGTAATTGTATAAGCCAATATAAATAAACAAACACTGCGTCTTTTTTTTTTTTTTTGGGTCCAGTCATGGGGCCTGAACTCTGGGCCTGGGCGCTGTCCCTCAGCTCTTCAGCTCAGGATTAGCGCTCTATCACTTGAGTCACAGCGCCACTTCCGGCTTTTCCGGCTTTTTTCTTTTTTCTTATGTGGTGCTGAGGAATCGAATCCAGGGCCTCAGGCATGCAAGGCAAGCGCTCTACCACTGAGCCACCTTCCCAGCCCCTAAACATTAATTCTTAAAATAGGACATGCTACAAAGAAATAAAATAAGTGTTGTAGCTTTTATATGATAAAATGTATTTATAGATATTCAGATATACTTATTAATGGCCACTGAAAAGAATTAGAATGTTTTTCAAAATTATAGATTTAATTAGAATCATTTAGTAAAAAACGTTAGAGGGTTGAAATATAAGTGGATTATCTGTAAATAATAAAAGTCCATTTAATGTCAGAGCTCATCAATAATCTTGGTTACTGAAAGTGAGAGTTAATACCTTGCACTTTTCAATTTCCTCCTCAATTTTCTCAACAATAGCGGCATCCAGAATTTGTAAATCACAAGAAGAACGAGACAAAGTACTGACAGGATGTCCTTTTAGCCAAGTAATAATTTCTTGAACTTTCTCAGCACTATAGCAAAAACAATAATAATTGTTAAAATTTTTAAATCAAAACTGTCTGAGTGCTTAAAATCCTAATACAAACTTTCTGAGAACTATGAATTATAATTCATAAAGCAAAAACAAGAAAAGGAACAACAAAATAAAACAAAGAAGATTACATGAGAAATTCTTGATGAATTAGCTCCATCTTCAATTGACCCCTCAGTTGAACTTACCCATTCTCTTCTTCTCCAGGCCAAATATCATCCTCATAGAATACGTCTTCTTGGCTATTTTTGGCTATATAACTAAATAGTTCTGGAGCTCTAGACAAATAAAAATATTGCTTTATACATATATAGCTAACTTACAAAAAATTCTTATAAATTTGAAACTTACGGGGATATTAATGCATTTTGACAATGTTACTATAGTATTATTGAGGGATGTGACTAATAAGGAATAGAGATTGTAAACCATACTATTCTTGTACCCTCAAAAACCTCCCACTAGCCGGGTGCCGTGGCTCATGTCTGTAATCCTAGCTACTCAGGAGGCTGAGATATAAGGATCAGGGTTCAAAGCCAGCCCAGGTAGGAAAGTCTCTGAGACTTTTATCTCCAATAAACAACTCAGAAAACCGGAAGTGGCACTGTGGCTTAAGTGGTAAAGCACTAGTCTTGAGCTTAAGAGCTGAGGGATAGCACCCAGACTCAGAGTTCAAGTCCCACGACCAATAAAACAAAACAAACAAACAAAAAATATCCCACTAGATAAGGGGAGAATAGTTTCATTCATATATTTATAAAAATCTTTTACCATGATACATGATAATAAATGGACAAATACATACAAATTCATTTTCTAATTTAAAAACTAAGAGAAGAAAGAAAATAACTTCCAATCTAGGATTCTACATTCAAGCAAGCTACAATCAAGTACAGAAGAACAAAGCTAGTTCCACTGCAACTGAAGCAGGAAGACAGAGGCTTTGGGAAGAAGTCTCCAAGAAGAAACAGAATGAAGAGGTCCCCTGATAGGTTTGGCAGAACTGAGTTTTAAAGCTACAGGAGGGAGTTGAGATCTAGACTAGTCATATGAACATAAATAAATAAATGGTTAGGAATGTGTAAGAAAGGAAATGTAATCATAATACTTCTACGAAGTCTAGGTATAAACACTCTACCATAATGAAGTAGCCAACAAACACGCGATACAACTTTAGTGAGGAATGTGTATGTGCCTGTGGCAATTTTTATTTATTCTTTGTAATGCTAGTCATCTAGTCTAGGGTATCACACATGCTAGACCAGTGCTCTGTCACTGAGCTACCTCCTTAACCCAAGGAAAAAACAACAGTTTAAATGTGGCATGTTAAAGAAATATGGAGATGAGTAAGAGAGGAAATCCAAACTTGCAGATAATAAGTATGGATTTCTTCTTCCAATCTTGCTAAAAAAATGTAAGGATGTGACCTTATTCCAAATGAGGCTGTTTACGGGGGTAATCAACTCCAAGTAGAATTCATCAGGATGAACTCTAATTTGGTGGGTAGGCACCCTTCTCAACAGAAGGAGGGACGTGAAACTGTGAATCAGAAGTGAACATTGTTCCTGTAAGAAACTCCGAAATATTTCCCTGTAAAACTTTTAGCAAGCCAAGCCAACCCACTCCTAGTGACCTCTGTGAGGCCCTCGCCTCTCTAAGTGCTCACAGAATGCCTCCCCCCCTTAAGCTCTTTGCAGAGCCCCTCCCCCATTGCTCTTAAGTTGTGGGCAGACCTCCCGCCCCCCCATTCTGAGTGGAGACCATCCCTTACCTCTCTAAGTACTCCGCAAGAAGCTGCTCGGCTGCAGATGAATACATCCACTCACTCCCAACTTTCTTGGTATAGCCAGGCACCTCTTCATTTTTTTTGTTGAATTTGAGATTTAAACCCACATTTGCTTTATGGTCTCCATGAGGGCTAAAGTGAAACCACACAGACACACACACACACACACACACACACACACACACACGTTTTAAAATCTGGGGTAGGCTAGAAAAAGTTTTGCTTTCAAAAATTCTTAGAAAAGCTTGCTTTTGACTGTTCTACATTTTTGTTTATGGTTATTTCCAATTAGCAGTAAATAAGAAAATAGAGGAAAAGCTTTAAAACCCAAGTTTAAAAAGCATATAAATTGTGTAATTCTGAAAAACAAAGGGTATCAAAATGCAAGGAAATACATTATTGAGGCTCACACACACTCTGATACCTTTTTTCAAGGTTCAATTTGTTAGCTGCTAAAAAAAGTCTTTCCAAGGATCTACAACATATGCCATTCAGATAAAAGGTTACCACCAGAGGAATTTATGCACAATTTTAAAAGAAAATTCACAGCAGTTATAAAGAGAAAAATACTTAAAGACTATGTGTTCAAACTTTTTTTTTCTTTTGTCACTTTAAGTAAATTTCTCTAACATAAACTTACTTTCTCCTAGATCCTCTTCCAATAAAAATACTTCCTGTAAACCTTGAAACAAGGTATCCACTCACTCCAAGGCGACTGGCCAACACATATCCTGGGTTGTACTTTATAGAATATTTCTTTAAATATAAAAAACAAAAAGGGTCAATTATGGAAACGTAAGTTTACATTAAAAATTTGGAGATATTTAAGACAACACTAACCATTGGATTGTGGTAATGTAAGGGTTCTCATTCGGATGCTGTGAACTTAAACATGGTTTCCCAATATTCTCCAGGCTGAACATATCCAGTTTTAACTGAATTAAGTAACCTACACAGAAAGGCCATTTGCCCCTTGTAACTAAAAATGGAGACTCTGAATTAGTATGCAAAGCTTTATACAGTATTGTATCATACCTGTAGGAACAGGGTATGATAATCAAAGTGCCTCTTATAACTTTGAAAACAATAATTCAAAACAAACACTATGGATTAATAATAGCATTTCAGTGAATGCATTTTCCCCTCTAAAGATTTTCATCCCCCCCCCCCCCCTTTGGTTTTTGTAGTGCTGGGACTGAATCCATACACTTACCTATGCTAGGGTAGATTTACATAAAATTTTTAAAATTTTATTACTAAGTAACTGTACAAAGAGTATATAATTCCATAAGTCAGGTTATAAGAACAAGAAATATTGGTCAATGACACCCTCTCCCATCATTCCCCCCCTTTTTACCCCTTGTCACTATCCTCAAGTTACATAGTTGAATTTTATTTTTTTTTTTGTCGGTCATGGGGCTTGGGCGCTGTCTCTCAGCTCTTCAGCTCAAGGAGAGAGCACTCTACCACTTGAACCACAGCACCACTTCTGGTTTTCTAGTGGTTTAATGGAGAGAAGAGTCTCACAGACTTTCCTGCCGGGGCTGGCTTTGAACCATGATCCTCAGATCTCAGCCTCCTGAATAGCTAGGATTACAAGCGTGAGGCACCTGCGCCCGGCTACATAGCTGAATTTTTACACAATGTACATTGAAAATAATGACTTCCTCCTTCCATTCCTGTGCCCCTATTCATTGCTCATCCCCCCAAACAGGTGTCCATTTCCTGGTATTCAGTTTGATAAACAGTTCATTTCTCCTCCTCCTCATCTGTTAGTTTCTGTGTAAATGAATAGAGCCCTGTATATGTTATCATGTATGTTTGTATTTTAGATCTAGCTTCCACATATGAGAGGAAGCATGTAACTTGTCTCACAGAACCTGGCTCACCTCACTTAACATGATTTTTTTCTAGGTCATCTATTTTCCTGCAAATGACATATATTATTCTAACAGATGAGTAAAACTGTATATATGTACCACATTTTCTTGATTCACTCAGGCATCTGGGCTGTTTCTATAACTTAGCTATCGTGTATAGTGTGGCAATGAACATGGATGTGATTTATATAAATTTCTGAGAGCAAGGATTCTAGGATTTTCTTCACAGAAAACATTTGAAATAGGCTTTAAGGATGAGGCAAAAATATGCTAACGTCTTAGACGTTTATTGACTGCAAATGAAACAGTTCAGGCTGTGGTACTCACATGCTGGTTCTGTATTAGAGCATCAAGATTGGGCTCACACGGGATGCTGAAGACCACTCGAATTCTACCTTCGGAAATCACATCACCTGAGTCCTGGACCTTGGAATAGAATAAGCAAAGTCACAGTACGTTTTACCCTCTTTACAAGCATTTTGTTTTTTTTATTTATTTCAATGGTTTCATTTCTAAAATAGAGCACAACAATAAAATCAGGTAGTCAAAATTCTCTTGGATTTTTTTTTGTGTGTGTGTCAGTTGTAGGGCTTGAACTCTGGGCCTGAGAGCTGTCCCTCAGCTATTCAGCTAAAAGCGAGCGCTCTACCACTTGAGCCAGAGCACCACTTCTGGTTTTCTAGTGGTTTATTGGAAATAAGAGTCTCACAAACTTTCCTGCCCGGGCTGGCTTTGAACCGCGATCCTCAGATCTCAGCCTCCTAAGTAACTAGGATTATGGTTCTCTTGGAATTTTTAATTAGATCTAATAATATAAAATGTAAGTCATTCTTTTAAAAAACTAACATGGCTAATAATTTTCAAATTTCCAAAAGGTTATAAAAATAGTGCAAAGGAGACTGGAAACCATTTACCTAGATTTACCTACTGTTAACATTAGAAAATTGGCTTTGATATTTTTGTTCTGTGTGTTTATTTTGTACCATCTTCATATACAATTGTGAACATCTTTTGGAGAAAAGTCCTGAAAAACGATACTGTGAACTTAGTAGTTCCCAACATTTTCTAAAGTTAAGACTGTCCATTTTGTCCAATACAGACCTGAGGGTAAGATTTTTAGGGACATTTCTGCCTTCCATAAAGTTTCCTCATAGGTGTGCTGATATTTAACTGAATTAAGATAACCTATACAGAAAGACCATTTAAAATGCTATTATTTTTCTGAACCATTGGAGGATATATAACATACACTATGTACCTTCTAAATATTTCAGTATTAATAAATGGTAATTTAATTAGTATTAAGTTTCCTAAGAATACTTTATAATAAAAGTTTAGTATAGTCACTATGTATATAAATTTAGACTGATAAAATATTTTTATCTAAGCTACTATCCGTATTCCAATTTTGTCAGTTAGTCTAATGTCTTACATGAGATTCTTTTCTTCCTCTCCAGGCTAGCACCGCAGATTATATTTAGTTGTCTCTTTTTTGTTTGTTTTCTTGTTTTTGAGACAGTGTCTCACTAGGTAGCCCAGGCTGGCCTCGAACTCATGATCCTCCTGCCTCAGACTCTCAAGTGCTGGGATTACAAGTGTATGCTGCCAAACCAGGCAAAAAAATCAGCAATTTTTTTGTCCTCCGTGTTGGGCATTGAACCTAGGACCTTGTATGTACTAGACAAGTGCTCTACCGTGAGCATATCCCTAGCCCTATTTTTACTTTTGATATGTTGCTATAAACCAAAGCCTTCTCTTCCCTTTGATTTTAATCATCTCCATGGAATCATTAATTCCTATTTTCCCTCAGTATTTATTCAATAATGATTCCAGTACTCAGACCATCTCAGATATGACCAGTCAGTGGGAGACCTCAACCTCTTCCTGTGTTATCTGACATTCTCCCGTCATACTGCTGAGCACTGATTTCTAGGATAACACAAATAGCCAGGCTCTCCTTGTCCCAGGCCTATGAGCAGCCAATTGAGATAACTTTTTTTTTTTTAGTGAGGTATGGTATTAGCAGTCAAAAGCTGGGCGTTACAGATGTTCACTGCTACTGGGGTGGTGGTGTCTTTGCTTCTTTTATTTTTTTCAGTAAATGGATCTGGAAAAATATGCACGTACAGCTATACACACATACACACTACACATATGTATGTAAATCTACAAACGTATTTTAGAAATAACAAATTCACACCAATACCTCCAAGTCTGTTCCCACAGAAATTTTCTTTTTTCTCCCATTCCATAGTTGCACACACCTTTTATTTGATAGAACTGGAATTCTTCAAAGCATCTACAAATTTTAAATTCATTTGACTCTAAGATATCTGAAATAGTTTTAAAATTGCTTTATCCTTAAAACCATAATAAACACATTTATTAGAATAGAGGTCAGGATTTGAATTCTGTTGCCTATCTCCTGACCTAACCTGCTCACAAGTGATTACACAGTGTTCAAATAAATACAAATAAATATTGTGTCTATAAGTTACATGAGTGAATTTTCTGATGTTTCCCTTTTGAGGTTCTATTTCATTTTCACCTAAATCAAGATAGGCTAAATAAATTTATTAACATGGAAACAGAAAGGAATTTAATTAGTAACAGAGCCAAAACTCACTTCCCCAGTGCAGCCATAGTAGGGAGTTCCTAGCATAAAGACTGTACTTCTCATAGGAAACAAATCATCCAAGGTTTTGATACTAGAGAAACGAGAGTCGAAAGCTCGAATATCCTATATAAAACAAAACATAAGCATTAATCTCCATGGCCACAGTTCTATAGATTGTATATCATGTCTATGCCACCTGAAATGAGCAAACCTCAACAATTTGAACATTATAGGAACAGAATAAAAGATTATCTACTTCTTATATGCCAGGCACTCTTCAACATGCTTCGCTCATTTATTTCACTGAATTCTCAAGATATCCCATATAGCAGAGACTCTTTTATTACTAACTGCACTGTTTAGAGGAAGAAAGGATAGCACAGAGGGGGATACGTTTCATCCATGGCCACACAGCAAAGCAGCCAACCCAGAAAAATCTATGCTTTATACTAGACTACCCTCTCAATAAAGTTATAGCATTCATGGGAAGAAGTAAATTCCAAGGGCACCCCATCCTGGGGATGTCTGAAACTACAGATAAACCCTAGAGATACTTTGGTTTTTTTCCTCCCAATAAGTACATGCATACCATGGAGTTTAATTTGCAAATCAGGCATAGTGACAGATTATCAATAACTAATAAAAGACAAACATTTTTACAATATAAATTATGTGACTATGATCTTTCTCTGTCACTCAGATACACCTTGTTTTGTTCTGGTATGCTGAATGATAGGCACTCACTGTAAACCATGCCATAACTTCAGCAGTATGAAGTGCAATACTGACATTTTAGCAGCATCGTCATGCTATTATATATATATTTTTTGTGTGTGAGCCACAATATATATATTATATATATATTTTTTGTGTTGAGCACTGTCCCTGAGCTTCTTTTTGCTCAAGTGGTACAGCACTAGCCTTGCTGTGCTCTACCACTTGAGCCACAGCGGCATTTCCAGCTTTTTCTATTTATATGGTACTGAGGAATGGAACCCAGGGCTTCATGCATGCAAGGTAAGCACTCTACCACTGAGCCGCCTTCCCAGCCCCTCTAGCTTTTTCTATTTATATGGTACTGAGGAATGGAACCCAGGGCTTCATGCATGCTAGGCCAGCACTCTACCAATAAGCTACATTCCCAGCCCTCCAGGTTTTTTATACTGGTTGTTTTGAGATACAGTCTTATATTTTGCCTAGACTGGTGTGTGGACAATGATCCTACTACTTTTCTTTCTTTTTTCTTGGTTGCTCATGGGGCATGGGCCTGGGTTCTTTTTGCTGAAGGCGAGCACTCTACCACTTTGAGCCACAGTGCCACTTCCGGTTTTCTGGTGGTTCATTGGAGATAAGTCTCATGGACTTTCCTGGTTTTGAACAGCATTTCTCAGATTTCAGTCTCCTGAGTTGCTAGGATTACAGGCGTGAACTACCAATACCCAGTGATCCTCCTATTTCATGTTTACTTCTATATTTGGGGTGACAAGTACATACCATCAAATCTAGCTTCTTAAGTTCTGTGAACTGATTTTCTCTGGGCTTACTTCAAACCCCAAATTCAGCTTCCAAGTAGATAGGATTACAAGATTGAGCAACCAAGCTCTTCTAGAAAATTTTGTTGTAGATTAGGTCCTTAAAGCTCAACTGTACGCACAGTATTGCCCGACCCACCACCAAACATGCCTCACAGTGATTAGTGTATCTCACAAATTAAGTAACTGCTCACACACTGCTGCAATGTGTTCTACTCATAAATAGAAATGCGACAGTCTCTCATAAAATGCATACTCAGACAGAGCCAAGACTCACCTTAACAAGAGTTTGGTAAACAAAAGGAAGAACTTGCTTTGACCACTGTTTTTCCAGACGAACTTCACCATTTTGATTTACTTGATATTTACGACCTGTAAGTAACTGAGCATACACAAGGGCAGATGTTTCATTTATTATTATTCCTTTTCTTCTTAGGTATCTAAGAGAAACAATGAAGTGAAAAAATTTATGTATGAGTGCATATATAGGCTAGAATACTAGTCATTATCCAAACTGCCAACACCTAATTAAACACTTGAGTAAATTTTAAATAAATATACAAGCAGTTCTGTATCTCTAATTAAGACTTTTAGGGCTGGGAAGGTGGCTCAATGGTAGAGCGCTTGCCTTGCATGCTTGAGGCCCTGGGTTCGATTACTCAGCACCACATAAGCAGGAAAAAAAAAAAAAGCCAGAAGTGGCGCTGTGGCTCAAGTGGTAGAGTGCTAGTCTTGAGCTAAAGAGCTGAGGGACAGCGACCAGGCCCAGAGTTCAGGCCCCACGACCGGACCCCCTCCCCACCCCCCCCCAAAAAAGACTTTTATACTATTTATTTTAGTCTGCAGATACTTCTACTGTCTATGTGGTTAAATGAAAAATCACAGCTATAAAAACTCCTGTGGGGCTGGAGGTGTTGCTCAAATAGTAGAGCATTTGCTCAAGAAGTTTCAAGTTCAAATCCCAGTACCATCATCAACATTCCAACAAAACTCCTATGTCTCCCATCCCCCAGAACGGCTGTAATCATGACAGGGAAAACAAGTATTGGTGGCGATGTGGAGAAATGCTAACAACTGTGTACTTATGAAGGACATACAGAATGGTAGACTGTTGTGGGAAAAGCTCTGGCAGTTCCCCAAACAAAATGACCCTCAGCAATTCCCTCAGCAAAATGACCCAGCAATTCTATGCCTAACTATATACTCCTCAAACAAATACTGACAAATCAATGTTCATCACAGCACTATTCCTAATAATCAAAAAGTAGAACCCACTTAAATGTAACAAAATGTGGTGCATCTATACAGGGGAATGTAAGTCTAGCCTTAAGAAGGAATAGAGTCTGATGCATGTTATATTGTGCATTAACTTCAAAAACATGCTGAGTGAGAGAAACGAGACAAAGAAGGTCAGACTCATGCAATCATATTTATATGAAGCATCCAGAATAGGTCCTTCCACAGACAGAAAACAGACTACATCCATTCAACTTGGCCTTTTCAGTCTAAACAGGTGTCTGCCAACCATAGCCACTGGTCAAATCCAGGCTGACTCTTGTTCTTTTAAACAAGTTTTCTTGGAACATACTCATTACTTACTGTCCATGTTTTTATGTTACCATGGTAGAACTGAGTACTAGTATCAGACACTGGAAAGTATATAGAGCCTAACAATTTATAATCTGGTCTTTATAGGATTGTGCTGATGAGGCGTTTCAGTAACAACCTGAACAAGGCTAATACTGCTCTTCTCCAAGTGTCACATTTATTGTTTTTGCTAGTCCTGGGGCTTGAACACAGGGTCTGGACACTGTCCCTGAGCTTCTTTTACTCAAGGCTAGCACTCTACCATTTGAGCCACAGTGCCACTTCAGGCTTTTTCTGTGTACGTGGTGCTGAGGAATCAAACCCAAGGCTTCATGCATGCTAGGCAAGCACTCTTACCACTAAGCCACCTTCCCAGCCCTGCAAGTTATTATTTTAAACTAGAACACAATACCTTAGAACCATGATGAAGATGCAATCAGTATTCAGAGTTAACTACTGTGTCCAGTGGAAAGTAAGTTAGAGAACGAGGACATTAATGAATGCTAGTGCTGGGATATTTATTTTTGTGTTCTTGTTTTTTGCTATGTAGTGCAGATATTACAGTATGTATTGCTACACCAGGCTCAGTTCTTTATATAACACTCACTGGTCTGAAATGCCTTGTACTTCTTTAGTCCAGTTAGACTGTTCTTTATCTCCAAGATGAACAACTTTAGATGGTGGAGGAGTTCTTCCCAAATAAACTTTCTGTGTTCCTGGAGGTTCTTCCAAGTAAAACCTTAATTAAAATATCAATTATATAATCCTATTTTTTGCTTTAATTAGAGTTCTTCAAAGTTAAAAAAATTATCAGAAACAAATACATTCGCTAAACATTAAATTTGGATGTAGAATTTCCAAGCTATTAAGCAAATAAAAATTGAAAGAATATATGCATCTAAACTATCCTGAGGAGCATACATTAAACTGACAATAGTGGTTTAACCTCAAGTACTGTGATTACGGAACTTTCATTTTATATGAAGTACAAATATTCAAAGAGTTCAAATATTCTTTCTCCCTGCTTCTCCCTCCCACCCCCCTTAGGTCACGGTGCTTGAACTTGGGGCCTGGCTGCTGTCTCTGGGCTCTTTTGCTTAAGGCTAGCACTCTACTACTTTGAGCCACAGCACCACTTCTAGTTTTCTGGTGGTTAACTGGAAATCAGAGTCTCATGAGCATTCTTGCCTGGGCTGGCTTCTGAGATCCTTAGATCTCAGCCTCTTGAATAGCTAAGATTACAGTCAAGAGCCATCAGAGCCCAGCTACAAATATTCCTACAACAATTTCATTAGTTAAAAAAAAAAATTAATCAAGCTGGATGCCGGAGGCTCATGCCTATAATCCTAGCTACTCAGGACACTAAGATCTGAGATCGTGGTTCAAAGCCAGCCTGGGCAGATAAGTGCACAGACTCTTGTCTCCAATGAACCACCAGAAAACTGGAAGTGGTACTGTGGCTCAAGTGGTAGAGTGCTTGCCCTGAGCTTAAAGAGCTCAGGGACAGCAGCGAGGCCCCGAGTTCAAGCCACACAACAGACCAAAAAACAAAACAAAAAAAAAGATTCAGTAAGTCATCAAATAGCAAAGCAAATTTAGAGAAGTTAGAAATCGAAAGTCTTACTTAGTTTCACCATCTGATACAGCCACAACTCTAGCTTCTTCGAGGTGAGGCCAATTAACAAAGACAGACTTTCCAAGCACTGACGAAGCTACATTTTCTATACTCTTAAAAGTAAAAGCAGAGAAGTCATTCATGTTTTAAGTCCAGGCAAAATTTCCCAATCTGTACTTAAGTTCCTAAATTTATAAACTGGATGAGTTGAATTAATTATATTACAAAACTCAACTTACATGCAACATCTGAGACAGTCCTAGTTAAGAGTGACATTATCTTGCTTATTTTTCTTCAGATAAGTAAGGAAAGTGATAAGATCAGAGGAGATGTATAGAAAAGGATTTTGTTTCATATAATTAGAACCTAAGAGAAAGGATGTATTTCTTTTTTTTTTTTTGGGTCCGGTCCTGGAGCCTGAACTCTGGGCCTGGGTGCGGACTCTCAGCTCTTCAGCTCAAGGCTAGCGCTCTACTACTTGAGCTACAGCACCACTTCTGACTTTTTTCTTTTTCTTATGTGGTGCTGAGGAATCGAACCCAGGGCCTCAGGCATGCAAGGCAAGCACTCTACCACTGAGCCACCTTCCCAGCCCCGAGAAAGGATGTATTTCACTCTGTGGCAAGTATAAAAAAAAACATTTATCTAATGAGGGGACACAGGTCCAAGTTTGTGCTTGCTTTGTAGCCATGGAATGTGGAAAATAAAATCACTCAGTTCCTCAAAGACTGTTTCTTTTACAAGTAAATGTCTCCCTTGTAATGTTCAGGATAAAAAAATTACATACATGAAAGCTTTGCAAACTGTCAACTGCTGGTTAAGAAAAGAGTATCTTCAATAAAAAATTCAAATTTTAAAAAGAAGCTATTGCTTAATTCAATTTGTACATATAGTTAGGGAACAACCTGGAGGTAGAAAATCAAGTATACATTTTCATTCACCTTTTTCTTTTACTTCATTATTATTATTATTATTATTATTTTGGGTCCGGTTGTGGGGCCTGAACTCTGGGCCTGGGCATTGTCCCTCAGCTCTTCAGCTCAAGGCTAGCACTCTACCACTTGAGCCACAGCGCCACTTCCGGCTTTTTTCTTTTTGCTTATGTGGTGCTGGGGAATCGAACCCAGGGCCTCAGGCATGCAAGGCAAGCGCTCTACCACTGAGCCACCTTCCCAGCCACTTTTACTTCATTATTAACAAACATTTCTTCGGTAGAGATAACTATTCTTAGGTTTTTCCGAAGTAATTTTTAAATACTGGTATTTATACATTTCTATTTTTATATTGATATTTAGATTTTTTTCTCAGTTATTCTCAGGATGGTACATACTAGTATCTTATTGTTTTTTGTGTTTTTTTTGGGTCGGTTCGTGGGGCCTGAACTCTGGGCCGGGGTACTGTCCCTCAGCTCTTCAGCTCAAGGCTAGCACTCTACCACTTGAGCCACAATGCCACTTCTGGCTTTTTTTTTTTTTTTTTTGCTTATGTGGTGCTGAGGAATCAAACCCAGGGCCTCATGCATGCAAGGCAAGTGCTCTACCACCGAGCCACCTTCCCAGCCCTACTATCTTATTCTTTTTTTTTTTGTCTGAGACTGGGACTTGAACTTGGTACCTGACACTTTCACACACTGGCTGGTGCTTTACCATCTGAGCCATGCCTTTAATTCCTAAAACTAGTGCTAGGTACATAGAAGTTCAATGATTATATAAACAAATGACTCAGAGCACAAGGTTTGTACCTCTGTGGAACACAATGCTAGCAGGGAGGTCCTAATTAAATACCCAGCCCCAGCCCCAGCTTAAGAGTCCATCACTATTTATCATCATTCCTCCTAAACCAGCAACTCTCCTATTTTAACTTTTCTGGCCCAGTAAACTCCAACTGTTTTTTTTTTCCAGTCGTGGGGCCTGAACTCTGGGCCTGGGCTCTTCAACTCAAGGCTAGTGCTCTACCACTTGAACCACAGCACCACTTCTGGCTTTTTCTGCATATGTGGTGCTGAGGAATTGAACCCAGGGCCTCATGCATGCAAGGCAAGCACTCTGCCACTAAGCCACATTCCCAGCTGTGCAATTGTTTTTAAGTTGGCTTAGATAGCACAGAACAACATTTCCTAGTTTCTTCTTTTTAATCTCTACTTTGGAATCAGTAATAAAACGTCAATTTTATTCCATCTTTCTTTTAAATCTGTGGCCACTCACATAGTTTGTACCCTTATCACCTAAGGGCGCAAGCTCTGAGCCTGCATTTCTCTTTTGTGTAGTTTTCTCTGTAATTCTTCCACCAAACTAATCTTCTTGAAAAATACTGATTTCAATAACAGTCATAGCCTGGTACTCAAAGTCCTCCATAATCAGAGCTCAATTTGTTTTTTTCAGTATTATTTTCCAATACAAGTCCCCTGCTTCAATCAGGGCTACCTTCTCCAATACATCACAGTTATTCTAAAATATGAAAAAAAATATTTCAGACACATAAAAGTTTAACCAGAATAGACCACATCCTGCATCTTTTTTTTTTTTTGTCGATCATGGGGCTTAAGCTCTGGGCCTGGGCGCTGTCCCTCAGCATTTCAGCTCAAGGCTGGCATTCTACCACTGAAGCTACAGCAACACTGCTGATTATTTGGCAGTTTATTGGAGGTAAGAATCTCACAGACTTTCCCTGCCTGGGCTAGCTTTGAACTGCGATCCTCAGATGTCAGTGTTCTGGGTAGCTAGGATTACAGGTGTGAGCCAGTGGTGCCTGGCTCCTGTATCTTTTTGACTCAAGTTTTCAATACCACCATAAGCCCAGCTCTTGGCTTCAAGTCTCTATTTAACCTTTGCCCTGAAAGGTTCATCTCTTTTTCAAAAAGTTATGCTTATTGTGCTTCAGTTACAAAGGTTCTTAAATTGTTATCTAATTTGTGTAAATTTTTCTCCGCTCTGAATCCTTAGGCTGTGAATTCAAGTTAAAGCAGTTATACATTCATACATTCGTTAAACACATTTGTAGACACAAACTATTTTACACACACTAAACACAATAAATGAAGAACAAAATACTCACAGGTTCATCTGATTCTGCATTCACTAAGATTTCCAACATCATGTTTTCTCCACGACTGCTTTGCTGGAATACCTGAACACCACTTTTCTTCAAGAAAAACTTCAGAAAGAATTGAAAGAATTTAATTTTAATTATTTCTCCATAATCACAGTTAATAAAGTGAAAAAATTCTGATTTAAATAGCCACTGACTTTATGTTTGATGTGTTTCAGAGTAGGGAATCCACAGAAATATAACGCCTTCTGGTCAACATTGGTTAATTTGCTCTTGTTTATGTCTATATGCCAAGCATCTAAAGATATGATTTCATACCTGGAAAATAAATCAAAATGTTTAATTCAATATTTCAGACTATTTTTTGGTCTGGTGTGGGGCTTGAACTTAGGGCGTGGGTGCTTCCCTGAGCTTTATCACTCAAGACTAGCACTCTATCACTTTGAGCCACAGTGCCACTTCTGGAGGTGAGAGTCTCACGGACTTTCCTGCCAAGGCTGGCTTTGAACTGTGATACTGAGATCTTAGCTTCCCAAGTAGCTAGGATTACAGGTGTAATCCACCAGCACCTGGCCAAAATTTCAGACTTTTTAGCAATTAGTCTTTCAATTTTCCCTAAAAATTATCCCTGTTTTTGTTCCTTTTTTTGGTGCTGTCCTGTGACTTGAACTCAGGACCTGAGCACTGTCCTTGAGTTTTTGTGTTCAAGATTGGCAAGGCCAGCACTTTACCACTTAAGCTACAGATTTAGATCAAAAATTCAAAGTGACCCTGGACTACATAGAGAGTTCTAGGCCAGCCAGAGAAGCATTTGTCTTTTTTTGGTCAGTTGTGACAGCCTGAGCGCTGTCCCTGAGCTCTTCAGCTCAAGGCTAGCTACTCTACCACCACTTAAGCCACTTCTGGCTTTTTTCTGCTTATGTGGTGCTGAGGATTCGAACCCAAGGCCTCATGCATGCAAGGCAAGCACTGTACCAGTGAGCCACCTTCCCAGCCCCGAAGCATTTGTCTTAAACAAGCAAAATCCCTAAACAGCCAGGTACCAGTGGCTCACGTCTGTAATCCTAGCTACTCAGGAGGCTGCCATTTGAGAATCCCAGTTTGAAGCCAGCTTTGGCAGGAAAGTCCGTGAGGCTTTTATCTACAATAACCTATTCAGAAAAAGCCAGAGATAGTGCTGTGGTTCAAGTGGTAGAATGCTAGCCTTGAGCACAAAGAGGCTCAGGGACAAGCCCCAGGATTGGAGAGGGAGGGGAAGAGAAAGAAAAGAATGAGCAATCCACCTTTGTTATCCCTCCAGAAACAATCATGCCTGTGCATTAATAGGACTTTTTCACTATTAATTTAAAATAAAGATAGATATAACTAAAAGAAAATAGACCTTATAGTGGCTCACACTTATTAACCGTAGCTACTTAAGAGGTAGGGATTGGGAGGGCTGTGCTTTGATGCCAGCCCAGTAGAAGAAAAGCAAGTGAAACTCAATCTCAACAAAAATAATGTTGGGCACAGTGGTGAGAGCCAGTTACACTAGCTGTACAGGAAACACAAATTGGGTCGTGAATTAGGCTTTAGGAAAAAATATGAGATCCTATCACAAAATTAACCAATGGAAAAAAGGGATGAATGAGTGGCGCTAAGTGGTAGCGTTCCTGCCTAAATTCAAACTGCAAAAAATAAAAAATAAAAAAAGGCCGGGACGGGGTGCCGGTGGCTCATGCCTGTAATCGTAGCTACTCAGGAGGCTGAGATCTGAGTATCACGGTTCAAAGTCAGCCCAGGCAGGAAAGACTGTGAGACTCCTATCTCCAATAAACCACTAGAAAACCAGAAGTAGCACTGTAGCTCAAGTGGTAGAGCGCTCGCCTTGAGCTGAAGAGCTGAGGGACAGCGCCCAGGCCCAGAGTTCAAGCCCCATGACAAAAAAAAAAAAGGCTGGGCACTGTTGTCTCACGCCTGTAATTCTAGCTACTCAGGAGGCTGAGATCTGAGAGTCACGGTTCAAAGCTAGCCATGGCAGGAAAGTCCATGAGACTCTTATCTCCAATAAACCACCAGAAAACCGGAAGTGGCACTGTGGCTCATGTGGTAGAGCGCTCGCCTTGAGCTGAAGAGTGCAAGGACAGTGTCCAAGTCCAGAGTTCAAGCTTCTCGACCGACAAAAAATAAATAAATAAAAATAAATTAAAAGAGCCGGGCGCTGGCGGCTCACGCCTGTCATCCTAGCTACTCAGGAGGCTGAGATCGCGGTTCAAAGCCAGCCCGGGCAGGAGAGACCGTGAGACTCCTATCTCCAATAAACCACCAGAAAACCGGAAGTGGCGCTGCAGCTCAAGTGGTAGAGCGCTCGCTTTGAGCTGAAGAGCTGAGGGACAGCGCCCAGGCCCAGAGTTCAAGCCCCACGACCGACAAAAAAAAAAAAAAAAAAAATTAAAAGAGGAAATAAAGAAGAAAAACTACAGAACAGAAATCTGTTCATGTTCTAAACCCCAAGATGATAAATAACATTTACAGTCTATTTTGCCTTTCTCTTTGCTTTATTTATTTTTTTTGCCAGTCATGGGGCCTGAACTCGGGGCCTGAGCGCTGTCCCCCAGCTCTTCAGCTGTAGACCAGCGCTCTACCACTTGAGCCTCAGCCCCACTTCCAGCTTTTTCTGCTTATGTGGTGCTGGGGAATCGAACCCAGGGCCTCATGCATGCAAGGCAAGCACTCTACCACTGAGCCACCTTCCCAGCCCTCTCTTTGCTTTAATAAAAGGAAATATCAAGACTGAAAGATGTTAATGCAACTATCACCTGGACAGAGTGCTTGCAGAGAAGACGAGAGAAGAGAAAACACAAGGAACACAGCCTACTGGGGAGAAAGAAAAGCTAGATGTGAAGGGAAACTCAGAGGGGCTCTTTTATTTTTTTGTCTTTCCAGGTGGGTAGCTGTAGTATAAGCGTCGGATTTACAGCATTTCAACTTAATGCTGAGGGCTGGGAAGGTGGCTCAGTGGTAGAGCGCTTGCCTTGCATACATGAGGCCTTGGGTTTGATTCCTCAGCACCACATAAGCAGAAGAAGTCAGAAGGGGCGCTGTGGCTCAAGTGGAAGAGCGCTAGCCTTAAGCTGAAGAGCTGAGGGACAGTGCCCAGGCCCAGATTTCAGGCCCCACAACTGACAAAACAAATTAATGCTCAGAATACAGACATTAGCAATGAACATAAATATTACAAACAAACCCTGTTTAGCATGACAGAAAAGTATAGATATATACATTACTGAGAAGAAGGAAAAAGAACACTATAACTCAGGAAAGAGGATTACAAGAACCAATACAGGCCCAATAGTAAGATGCTATGATCTTAGCAAACTATACATTATCAACTTTATTTATTTTTATTTGTGCCACTACTTGGGCTTGGACTCCAGACCTGGGCTCTATCTCTTAGTTTTTCTGCTCGAGGCTGGCACTCAATCACTTGAGCCACAGCTTCCAGTTTCTTGGTGGTAAACAGGAGGTAAATCTCATGGACTTTTCTGCCTGGGTTGCCTTCAAATCATGATCCTCAGATCTTGGCCTCCTCAGTAACTAGGATTACAGAAGTGAGCTACTGGTGCCCAGCTTCAATTTTTTTTTTCTTTTTTTTTTTGAGGCCAGTCTGAGCTATATTGCCCAGACTGGTCTTGAACAAATGGGTTCAGGTGATCTTACCCCCTCAGGCTCTTGTACAGCTAGGTAAAAGCTCAAGTCACCTCATCTAGCTCATTATGTCCATTGATTCCACCATAAACTATGTGAATCCTCCTAAGAGATATGAAAAACTTGAGGAGGTTCTTTTGTTGTTGAAAATTACCTCGTACAACATCGTTCTATGTCAGGGAACTTTTCTGGCCATGGAGAGAAATAGGTGAATTCTGTGTCTTTATCATACCAACACATTAGACATTCACTATGTTGGTTTCTTTTTCTCTCTTCCTTCTTGAGGGAGTGGTTACATGCTTCCATAGCTTCCAATAACCGCTTCTGAATATGAATGAAGAATTAAAAGTACAAAAATTCTGTAATCTCAACATATAGAATAACTACATTCCTTTCACATACACATTCTCTACTTCTGTAGAGATTCTTAAGAAATCTTAACTACTAAACCTCTTTCATTTGATCCCATGAAAAAGTGGTATGTTCTTTTCTGTTTCTAAAGTTCTTGGAGTACTGCTGCCTGTGCACATTCGTCTGAAGCAATTATTCCAGCAGCAGCCACGACTGTGCAGATACACAGCAGAGATAAAACTTTAAAAGGAAGCCAAACCCTGGCGGCTCACGCCTGTCATCCTAGCTAGTCAGGAGGCTAAGATCTGAGAGGATCATGGCTCAAAGCCATGAGCAGGAAAAGTACGTGACACTCATCTCCAATTAATGACAAAAAGCCAGATGTGGAGCTGTGGTTCAGTGATAGAGCCCTAGCCTTGAGCACTAAAGTTCAGGGACAGCACCCAGTCCCAGAGTTCAAGCTCTGGGACTGGCAAAAACAAAAACAAAAACAAATTTATAACAAATCCATCATAATTATAATTAGCATTAATCACTTATAAATTCTGCAGTAGTAGAGCAATGTCTATCTTTTCAAATCTACTTATACATTTAACATAATTACAATCAGAATCTCAATTATATATGTATACATAATTTATTAAAAAATATTTTTGCCAGTCATGGAGCCTGAACTCTAGGCCTGGGCACTATCCCTCAGCTCTTCAGCTCAAGGTTAGTGCTCTACCACTTGAACCACAGCATCACTTCTGGCTTTTTCTGCTTATGTGGTGCTGAGGAATCGAACCCAGGGCCTCATGCATGCTAGGCAAGCACTCTACCACTGAGCTATCTTCCCAGCCCTTTATAAGATATATTAAGTGTTAAATACATTAAATACATATATACATTTAAAGAGAACAAAATAATGTCAGTGTTCATATGGAATAATGTGTGGAGTAAAATGGAAATTTGGGACTATCAAATTTGATAGTCTATACTACTATAGTCTATCCTATTGTTTTTTTTTTCCCCCTGTAGAGACACCAGGGCTTGATTCTTGCACTGAGACTCTCCCTTTTTTTTTTTTTCTGCTCAAGGCTGGCACTCTACCACTTGAGCCAGAGCTCTACTTCTGGCTTTTTGGTGGTTAGAGAAAAGAGCCTCAGGAGGCTGAGATTTGGAAGTTTGCAATTTGATGCCAATATAGGTAAAAAGTTTATAAAAACTCCTCTTTAACCATTCCACGTATGTGGGATGCTGAGATCAGAAGGAACATGGTTTCAGGTTAGCCAGGGCAAAGTAGTTCATAAGATTCCATTTCAAATGAAGAAGATGGGTACTGTAGCACATGCCTATCATCTCAGCTATATCAGGAAGCAATAAAATGGAGGATTGAGGTCTAGATGCAGGTCCAGGCCAAAAAGAGACTCTTACCTCAAAATAACCAATGCAGAAAGGGCTAGAAGTGGTGTTCAGTGGTAGTGCACTAGCAAGCATAGGCCTCAAGTTCAAATTCCAGAACCAAGCTAGCAAGCAAGCAAGCAAATAAGCAAGCACTGACCTCATCAATAAAAGGTATTAAAACCACAGCTTCCCATTCCTGTTGTTTTCCATTTAGATCAGTTTTAAAATCAGGTGGGTAATATTCTATAATTGGTGAGTCTTCGCTGGTCATCAAGTGCTGTGAAAACAAACAGAATTGAAATATAAGAATATTAACATAGTATTTTTATTAATTTGTAATTATGTTTTTCTCATTTAAAATTCTAAGAAAACTAAATTTTTCTATGTTAGATATATTGTAATATACTTGTTACAGTTAGATTTCCAACTAAAAGAATATTTTTTCCCTTTGTTTTCTTGAGACAGGGTCCTTTCTATGTAGCTCAGGTTAACCTCAAACTCAAGATTTTCAATCTTTAAATGTGTAGACAGAGATGGCTTCTGACTTGACCTATTTAGCTGACTTTCTTCCACGTACAGACAGGTTAAAGATATGCTTACAACTAGGTGCTGGTGGCTTACACTTGTAATCCTAGCTACTCAGGAGGCTGAGATGAGGATCCTGGTTCAAAGTCAGCCCGGGCAGGAAGGTCTGTGAGACTTTTATCTCTAATAAACCACCAGAAAACAGGAAGTGGTGCTGTGGCTCATGCGGAAGAGTGCCAGCCTTGAGCTAAAGAGCTCAGAGAAAGAACCCAGGCCCAGAGTTCTAGCCCCATGACTGACCAGAAACAAAAGCATATGCTTAAAGGTGCTAAAAAATGAACATGAGAGGCTCTCAATGGTTTATGGAGTTTATTTGCCAACTAAAAAAAAAAACCAAAAAACCAAAAAAACAGGAAACTACTTTTCAAGGGACTTGTTAAAGAAGTCCCGAATCTGGGTACTACTGTTTGTAGGTTTGGACAGGAACTCTTCATATCAAAAGGAGCATGAAAATTCAATTGTAAAACCCACCTGGTAGCATGTAGGAAGTAGACTTTTGCTGGCTGCTGGAAGTACAGCAAGCAGCTGCTCAAATGGCTTGAATGGTTTTCCCAGTTCAAAGTGGATTTTGAGAGCACTGATGTTGCGGATATCGGATAGAAAAGGTGCGTAATGGTATGGATAAAACCTATAAAACAAAAGGAGCACTAAACAACTAGAGACCCCATTCTCGAACAATACATAAAATTAATTTTAAAGAAAAATCAATTATTTCCCATAATTGTACCTTTTGAATGTAAGGTATTAGAAGTGCAGGAAGATTTAGGTACTGTGATGGCAACTAGTACTCCTCAATTGTTTTTGGTGGGCTTGTAGTAGGTTAGATGGGATCTTGCTGGCTATGGCCACAGCCCAGACCAGCCTCCAAATCATGACCCTCCAGCCTCTGGCTCTGGCTCTGGCGCAAGAGGCTGGAGGCGTACACCAACATGTCTGGGTAGGCGTGCACCAACATGTCTGGCTTTGTAATGGTTCTTTAAATTCCCAAAATGTTGGGATTTAAGAGACTTAGCTGAAGTGGTAGGATACTTGCCTAATACTCGCAAAGCCCAGAGTTCAAAATTTCATTACCCCCCCCAAAACAAACAAACATCCCCAAATGTTGACTGTGGCTCTTCCAATCAATGGAGTGGATAGTGATGAGCAGTCAGGAGAGCTTCTACCTGTCCTCTGGACCAGAAGCTCTAAGAAGGGGCTGGGAGCAGCTGAGTCTTGTGGTATAAGCTCTAATTAGCTCACAAGGACAGCTTTGAAGAAAGAACCCCAGCACCAGGCACCCATTACCAGTCTGCTTTTACTTAAGACCCTTTACCATTGACTTACTGTGCATGTTATTATAGTTACATTAAATGTTAGATCATGCTAAATTTTCTTTAGTATACTATCATCTTTATAGGCATTAATATTTTTTTACAAACATTTGAATCCACAATTCATATACTTTAATAGGGCTCTAGGTATCTGAACAGAGGATACCAAAAAATTAAACCAAACAAACAAAAACCCTGATTTATATTATGTAACTATGGCATTCGTCTCAAGTTGTATTTAGAGTGCTAGCCATGAGCTAAAGCAGCTTAGGGACAGGGATAGCACCTAGGCCCTGAGTTCAGGCCCCAGGACCAGCACAGAAAAAAGAAAAAAAAAATTACAAGAAGCAATTACTTGGATTTCTGGTATCACTTGGATGAGAGGGAACAAAAGGAAGAGACACCTAAATGAGCTTCTAGCAGAGGATATCACTATAAACAGAGCTGCCCTTACCAGCTCCATGACTGAACTCCGTGGTAGTAGTAGTGCAAAATCCACTGGATTGCCTGAACATAACATGCAGCTTGGGCAGCCAGAAAGTCACTAAAAAGAAAGAAAGGAGCATTTGATTAGGCCAATGTCTTCAGAACATCTGCCGACACCACATTTTACCTTTATATACGTTTAGTTAACCAATGAAAAAGCCACTTAAAATTATGACACTTAAAAATCCTAACAAAACAATTACTAAATGGGCAAGGGAACTAAAGAGGGACTTCTCAAATGAAGAAATAAAAATGGCAAAGAAACACATGAGGAAATGTTCATCATCCCTGGTGGTGAAGGAAATGCAAATAAAGACAACCCTGAGATACCACCTTACCCCAGTCAGAATGTCCCACATCCACAAATCAGCCAACGACAAATGCTGGAGGGGATGTGGAGAAAGAGGAACCCTATTACACTGCTGGTGGGAATGTACACTTATACAACCACTTTGGAAAGCAGTCTGGAGGGTCCTTAGAAACCTAAAGATTGACCTCCCTTACGACCCAGTCATACCACTTCTAGGCATCTACCCTGAACAACAGGAACCAATATACAAGGACACGTGCACCTCCATGTTTATTGCAGCACTGTTCGCAATAGCTAGGATATGGAAACAACCTAGGTGCCCCACCACAGATGAATGGATCCAAAAATTGTGGTATCTATACACAATGGAATATTATGCAGCCATTAGAAATGACAAAATAATGGCATTTGCAGGGAAATGGATGGAGCTAGAAGGAATCATGTTGAGCGAGGTAAGCCAAGAACGAAGAGACAAACGGTACATGGTCTCCCTCATAAGTGGATGCTAAATCCAAAAGGTTAGGTGATACGACAAAACTAACAGGACTTAAGAAACAAAGACCTCCCGCTCATCTGGTTGAACCACTACTAAATATCCTCATGCTGCTGATCACAAATATGGTATATAACATGTGAACACTGTTATATATTACAGACTGTGGTAGACAATTTGCTCCAGGGAAGTTAGAATGAACTTGTGACTTTGAAATTATGTAATCATTTAATCACAATCAAAAAAAAAAAAAAAAAAAAGAACCTCGGGGAAGGGAGGGAGGGAGGGGATGGTAGGGGGAAAACAATGGAGGGGGTAACAATGTTCAAGAGGAAGTGTACTCATAACCTCACTCATGTAACTGTAACCCTCTGTATAGTAGCTTTACAATAAAAAAAAAAAAAAATCCTAACAAAAAAATTCCAAAATATTGAAAAATTATGTATCATCAAATGACAGGTTGGCATTCGAATTTTTCTAAGAGTCAAATCTAGGCTTAGGATGGTGGCTAGTGTCCTGCAATTCCAGCTACTTGGGAGGCAGAGCTTAGGAGAGCCACAGCACAAAGGAAGCCCTAGTACAAAGCTATGGAGACCTCAGCTCAAGTAACAAGCCAGTATGGTGTCACATGCAGATAACTCCACCTCTGTGAGAGGAACAGGTACAAGGACTATGCTTCAAAAGAACAGTCCCAGGCAAAAATGTAACACGCTACCTAAAATGACTAAAATCCAAAAGGGATGGGTTGGCTCAAGAGTAAGTGCTTGTCTTATAAGTGCAAGGCCTTGAGTTCAAACTCCAATACCAAACAAACTCTAGAAACCAGACCAAACCAACTTACAACCCACTATGTATATTTAACCAATGTATTATACTTTTTAAATTAAAGATATAGCTCAGGGCTGGGAAGGTGGCTCCGTGGTAGAGCGCTTGCCTTGCATGCCTGAGGCCCTGGGTTCGATTCCTCAGCACCACATAAACAAAAAGAAAAAAGCCAGAAGTGGCGCTGTGGCTCAAGTGGTAGCTCAAGCGCTAGCCTTGAGCTGAGGGACAGCACCCAGGCCCAGAGTTCAGGCCCCACGACCGGACCCCAAAAAAAAATAAAGTAAAGATATAGCTCAATGAAATTTTCTATAAAATGGACTGCTTGCTTGATTAAACAGTGAAGATGGGTCCAGTCAGGGTAGTTCAAACTCTTAATCCTAGCTACGTAGGAAGTGATCAAGAATCTTGGTTCAAGCCCAGTCAGGGCATGAAAGTTCTTGAAACTCCATCTTGACCAATGGCTGGTAGGATGACATGCGCCTTGTAACCCCAGCTGTGTGAGAGGCCGGGGTAGGAGGATTGCTTTAGCCCAAAAGTCAATAAGAGCCTGGGCAAAACAAGACCTCATCACAAAAAAAAAAAAAAAAAAGGCACCAGTGGCTCACCAGTGGTTGCCGGCACAGCTTAAGTGTTAAAGAGTGCCAGCTGTGAGCAAGTAAGCAGATCAAGTGAAGCTCCTGTAAAACTAACTGATGGTAATAAAAATATGGGGGAAAGAAATTATGAAACAAAAAACTTTTTCTCTTATTGCTTCCTCAAAATTATGTTTTCTTTTCTGAAGAACTGCAATAATCTAATTTTTTTTCCTATTTTAAAGTAAAAGGACGGCAAATACATACTCAGATACTACATCAACTCCCATCTTTGTCATGTAATATGTTCTTTTATATTGTCTAAATTCAGTTTCAAATAGATCATCATCTTCAGTTTCATCTTCTAAATTATCTGTGAAAAAAGCCAGAAACAGTGACTGACAATTATGAATCTTATTTTTCATCAAATGCTCTGAAATACGTGCCTATCAAAGTAGATGCTTATAAGCTATTAGAGAAATCTGTCCAATCAATGCTATTGAATTAGTATAATAAAGAGAAGGTAAAACAATTCTGTCAACATAATAACATATTAAAATACATAGTTTGCACTCACCCTTAGAAGCTACCACTTCACCTTCATTTTTGTCTAAAGCAGCCCAACACAGAGAATTTTCCTGGCCCTATAAGAATTATCATCACAAAATGAATAGTAATAGAGAAAAGAATCTTAGGGGTTTCCTGCTCAGGCTGGCTTTCAACTGCAATCCTCAGAACTCAACCTCCTGAGTAACTAGGATTACTCCTGTGAGCAACTGGTGCGGCTCTTGAGAGCTTCTTAAGAAATGTTCTGCAGAGCACTAATAACTTCTAATCAACCTATCATTAAGCAAATAATATTTACTAAATATTACTGTGTATAATTTTATATATAAATTATCTCTAGAGAAAAAGAATACTGGAGTAATGTCTCAAAATATTAAAAGATATAACTATCTGAATTTAAAAAACCCTTTAATGTATTGGTTTTCAAAATTACGTATTTGAAAATAACTGACTTCTTCAGGGGCTGTAATTCTAGCTACTCAGGAATCTGATATCTGAGGAATAGGGTTCAAAGCCAGCCAAGGCAGACTCTCATTTCCAATTAACCAGCTAGAGTCAGAAATGGAGGGATGGCGTAAGTGGTAGAGCACCAGTGTTGAGCAAGAGTAGGAGGTCCTGAGCTCAAGCCCAAGTATTGGCATGTGTGCATACACTAAGGAATAAAATGAAGCAATTTCAAAAACCATAAAAGATAATTGAAACAAGGAATATCATTGCACCTTAAGAGCTAAAAAATTGAAAGGACATCTAAAAAAAAATAGATACCTTTAATTTTTTCTTTTCCTTGTAGTTTTTGGCTTCTTCTGCTGCAATGCCTGCTGCTTCATTGAGGTACTTGTTACCAACTTTGCTTTCGAACCACTTCAGGTCCACAAAAACTTCACTGAAGTGTTCTCGATCAAACTGTAGAAAAATATTTAAAGTCATTTTAAAACGATTCGTGTATGTATAGAGGACTCTAAGCCAAGCTCTTAACACTGGTTATTTTATGAGGCACAGGAAACTGAACAATGTTACTTTTTTATAGACATGGTAATTTCATGTTTTACTCTGAAAATTTATGCTGAAAGCAAATAAAAAGGAAATCAATTTAGAGGAACTGATTGATACACAATGGGCAATTGGAATACAGTTAAAAAACACTTTTCTTCTGGTATTATATAATTGTTTACTAACCATTTGTAGCTGTTCTGGGACAGGAAAACAACTTACAGTTACTTACGTCTGATAGTTTCACTAAGTATTTCTCAAACCGAGGTAAGTTGAGATGCCCATTTTCATTAATGTAACCTAAAAGAAATGAAATCTACATTTGTACACAAACTGACGTTAGTTTTTTGTTAAGTAATTCCACAAGATTCTTTCCATAAATAGTGGAACATTAACATTCTACTAATGAAGACCCACTTGGGGCTGGGCTATAATTCTACAGCCCAGCTATAGAGCTTTATGTTTCTGTACTAAATGATAAACAAGGACTGAAGAAGAATATAGAAAACCCAACATTCACATCATAATCCCACCACATTTCCAACATTTGGTAACAATTACTAAGTAGGGCCTGGCATCCATCCAGATTACTCCATTTCATTTGTTAACTTAAGGAAAGGAGGAGTTGGGTGTGGGTGTGCAGCTCTTGATGGCAGAGGTAAGATGAGTAAGAACTCCAGGCAAGTCAGGGCTACACAGGCAAATCCCATTTCAAACAAAACAAAACGGTAAAGTCTTGCTACTTCAGTTGTCTGTGTTACTCAGTGCCACTATTGCTGTCAATTTTCCATTTTAACTGAGAACATTTTTCTTCCTAATAAATGCTCTGATGTATATTCGTTCAGAACAACTGAATTTCTACTATTAAATATGAAGGGAGTGCAGTGAAACCAGGAGTTCTGCTGGCCTACTTAGGGAATTAAAGACAGATTAAGGGTCAGTTAGTAAGGTTGCTTAACTGCAGTCACTGTCTTTCTTGGGTCAGCACTGAATAACAACTTCTGTGCTTAGCACCTTAGACTAAAAGAAACCCCAGTGTTCTAGCAGTGTAGGCAAAAATCTAATGAAGGGACATTTCTAGGGTAAGTTGGTATTAAACTAAAGGAGGCTCAAGTGTATATAAAATTTTCTTACCTCCAAGTTCTGGCAGAATGGTGATGTATGTTCCATAAAGAAGAGGGAGTGCATCATGATTAATATGTAAATGAGGTAGATGAGGGATAAAATCATTGCCAACCAGAAATCCCATCAAAATCCAATCATCTATAATTCTTTCAATATCATATTTAAATGTGATCTTTTCCTGTGGGCAAATGAAGAGTGAAATAAAATTCAGTGGAAATTTGTGCACACAAAGCTTTGGCCCATGGCTATGTTAATACTTACTTTTAATACTGAAAACTCATAGTCAATATATTCTCTCATCAAAGACAAGTGTAGGAGGTGAAATGTGGTTTCTTCTGGTGCACATACCCTGTAATGAGTAAGATGATCAAAAAGCAGACAGTATTTGGAAAGCCCACTTTTTAAAATGTAGTAGAGCTTAAATTAAAATGATCATTATTAGATACTTAAATCTTACAATTGAATTATGTAATTTATGAGTTGCAGGATAATACAAGGATAAAACGCAATCACAGCAGATGAAATACAGTGAAAGTTGAAAACAACTGGTTTCCATTATGCCATTTTGTGGAAGGACTGTCAGAATTCAGAAGTCTTCAATAACAAAAAATACATGTAAGGCAGTGTGAGTCAGGGCTCACTTAAGGCAACTCAGAATGCACACAGAATGGAAATACATTTATTTTGGTTGGTTGGTTGGTTACTCAGGGCCTGGGCACTGTACTTTACCTTTTGTGCTTATTAAGACTAGTACTCTACCACTTTTGATTCACAGCATCCCTTCCAGTTTTCTGGTAGCTAATTGAATTTAAGAGTTTTATAGACTTTCCTGCCTGGGCTGGCTTTGAACTGCAATCCTCAGATTTCAGCCTCCTGAGTAGTTAGGATTATAGGCAAGAGCCATCAGCACACAGCTGGGATTATATATTTTTATTTCTATAGCAATACAGTCCAGGGCCATAACATGAGGCAATTATACTTTTCTCTTAACTGGGTTGGTATATGCGATTGGCCTATCCTCCAAGGTTAATTATAACAAGTAATATCAAGGGAGAAAGGTGGAGGAAAATTTCCACGTACCAATTTGCAGAAAAAGTATTTGATTATATTCATACTCTCATGATATACATCCATCAAATAAGAATAGAAGGTAATTTCCTTAGTATGTTAACAGGCATTTTGAAAACCCTTACTTAATACCGTGAATTGAAAGTCAGGGCTTCAGTTCAGTTCTTTCTTTCCACCTGTGTGCTGTAATATTTACCTTTGTGTTTTCTTGCCACCAAATCGAACCTCTTCTCGTAAGAGAGAGAAGTGTGCTTCATGACTTGTTAATCCAAGCATGATCTGTTGAAAAAGGATTAGAAAATATTTTTGTTCTGCTGTTTTTGTTTTGTTGTTTTTGTCAGTCGTGGGGCTTCAACTCTGGGCCTGGGCGCTGTCCCTCAGCTCTTCAGCTCAGGGCAAGCACTCTACCACTTGAGCTACAGCACCACTTCCAGTTTTCTGGTGGTTTATTGGAGATAAGAGTCTCATGGACTTTCCTGCCCAGGCTGGCTTTGAACCCTGATCCTCAGATCTCAGCCTCCAGAGTAGCTAGGATTATAGGCATGAGCCACTGGTGCCCGGCCTACTGGTTTTTTTTTAAGAGTATTAGTCCACCAAAGCAATTTACTAAAAAATATTCCTACATAAGGGGGAAAACAATGGAGGGGGTAACAATGTTCAAGAGGAAGTGTACTCATAACCTCACTCATGTAACTGTAACCCTCTGTATAGTAGCTTTACAATAAAAAAAAAAATATTCCTACATAGAGAATAAAGACAAAAATAGATATATAAAATTAAATATACAAATACCAAACTATAAACATTTTTAGAGTATGAATGGAATAAATACTTTTCCAGGAAAAATGTTTATTTTAGAATCCTATGACATTTATAACTGACACTATGTACTTTCCTACTATATGCTGTAAACTCCCAAAACTTTTCTCTTGATTTTCACGAAGTTCTACTTGCCATAAAGGCATAAGCAAGGAGGTAGAGGCAGCGGCTTTTCTAGGGTAAGAGAAAATAGCCTAATAACAGAAGACAGCATGATAAAAAAAAGACAGGGTCCTGCTGCAGGCTAGGACACTTCTAGAGTATCAACTTGGAAAACGCTGCTTTCAGTTGTTCTTCTAATATTCTAATTCTCCAAGTAGGTAAAAAAAATTTAATAAAACATATTAGCCAAACACAATGCATATTCTTTATTTCAATCCTGACCCAATTCAAACAACAAAACAAAATGAAATTTCACGAAGCAGTTAGGGAATACCAAGCCCTTATTTATATAGTAAGCACTGGCATTATAGTTAATTATTAGAAAAAAACTTCCTTAGAGAAACATTATGAAACCTTGTGCACATTAAATGACTTAAAGTCTGGAATTTCCTTCAATAACCCAGCATGGCATGAGAATGAGGGACAATTGAGTCGTAGGGCTTGAACTCGGGCTGGGCGCTGTCCCTCAGCTCTTCAGCTCAAGGCTAGTGGTCTACCACTTGAGCTACAGCGCCACTTCTGGTTTTCTGGTGGTTTATTGGAGATAAGAGTTTCATGGACTTTCCTTCCCGGGCTGGCTTTGAACCAAGATTCTCAGATCTCAGCCTCCTGAGTAGCTAGGATTATAGGCATGAGCCACTGGCGCCTATAACAGATGAAGGTAGAGGACGGGGACATTATACTACCATACCTGTTTTTATTTAGCTTAAAAACTTCCACAAGAGAAGTCAAAGGAATTTGGGGCATAGAGTTGTCAGATCAGAGAGCTTTAAAATTCAGGGGCCTTAGGATAAAGAAAGGCCTCTTCCAAGGACCTTGGCAAGTAACTCCTCCCCCTCCACACACAGTGTAGACACAGCACTAGGACAGTCAGGACTGTACACTAAGTAGAGACCAGTTCATCATAAACGGTGACCAAAAGAAAGTTAAATCTCCCCAATTGTTCCAGAACTTTAGTAACAGCGAGTGGCTCCACGTGATCTCCAGGGGTCTGCGGCTGATCGGCTGGAGGGCCTCAGGTGAGGGCGGGTGGGCAGCAGGTTAAGCTGTTGCTCAAGCGGAGCAGATAGTCTTCCCATTGTGCAGACCATGGGCGCTCAACTGAGCGGAGGCCAGGGCACCACCAGGCAGGCGGGGCCCCCGCCCTCTCCCCCAGCCTGAGCCTGGCCGGTGGGGTCTGCTAGAGGACATGCGCTTCCTCATGGGCTGCACCTCCTCGCCCTGGAGGACGTGAGCTGCCTGCCTACCCACCCTCGCAATCCTCCAGCCTGGCAGGGTCCTGGTCTCCTCCCTGTCAATGCTGGCGCCGCCGGGAGACAGACAATTCGGAGAGGTCTTGGGGACTGGAAGTTGCCACAGAGCTGCCTCAGGTTTACCATCTCCATCCAAACTGGACCAACCCTGAACTTCACTGCTACAGGCAGCTCTCTGCACATCCTATACAGAGCCAGATCCAGGCCAGGCTTTCTGGGAAGACCCTCACTGCTAGAACTGAGCTCCTGCCTGCCGCCCAGGTCCTGATGCCACGGGCACTGACTTAGAGACGTCTTTACTTAACTCAGCAGATGATGCATCTGGGGCAACTCCAAGGTACCCCGAAGTCCCCTCTTCCCGCGGAATTAAACCTACGCTTAGAACCCGTTCTGGGAAACGACACACTGTGTACTTTTGTTTTATTTAGAAATAATTTTAAAAATTTATACAAAGGTTGATCAGTTTAAAATGTGACCAACACAGAAATGTGCTGTTCCCCAGGCCGAGGGGGCCTGGCTCTAGAGCCCTCCAGTGCTCTGCCCCTCTCTGACTGCTCTGACCTGGGGCGATGGACAAATGGATGACGACAGGTAGGAGAGTCCATGATTGGAAGCCGCTAGGCTGAGCCCGCTCTGGGCCTGCCCCTGCATCCCTCACATCTGCAGCTTGGGCTACCTGCCTCATCTCCTGCTTTTTCTCAGCTGGCCTTGTACCGGGAAGCCAATGGGGGAGCCTGGGGAGCCTAGAGCTTTCAAAAAGTACCAACTTGAGGAGTGGAGAGGGACCAGGAAGGGGCAGGGAGAGAGATCAGGAAGAGATGGATAGAGGAGACACTGATCTAGAGAGGCCACAGATGGGACGTAAGACCTAGCCAGCCCACTGGATGGTTCAAGCAGGTAATAACCTCTCTGTGGTTCATCTCAGAGCATGATAAAAGTTACCCTTGGCTTCCAAGGGGCTACATGACTTCCATGTGAGTGGACAGGTGTGAGCTAATAAAGTGCTTTGCAAAGAAAAAAAACAAAGAAAGAACTTTAGTAACAGCAAAAAAAAAAGTAGCAATCAATATTTCTTTGTTAGTATAGCCAGTTAGCTTACTGCATAAAAACTAGGTCTCTCAGATATTTACTTACAATGGTACAACTATAATAACTATAAAAATTACACTTACCAAGTCAGCATCTAAACCATAAAGACAGTGTCTGGTGTTTGGATCATGATCTGGTTTTGCTTTCTCGGATCTGATAAATTCCATGATTTTATGCTCTCCTTCTCCTGGAGTCTAAATTCAATGTTTAAAAATGTTGTAATATGCTATGCTTCAGGATATTAAATAAAGTTTTTAACATTTTTTTAAGAAAAAAAAGATAATAACCTCATGGCCTGAGAAATAGATGGTAACTCCTTGCCATGACTTGTCTGTGGAAATTTTCATATTTACAAAATACTTCAGATGTTCATGCAACCTGGCCATGAATTCAGTCCCTATAAATAAAGTTTCAAAGGTTAATCTGATAAAAACATAAAAACAGTTCCTAGAGACAACACAGGAAATAACTAGATATAGTATCTTCTAAGACGGTCAAAAGCTCTTGTTTATCCTTGAAAGCAAGTTTTTTACGCAGTATGATGTCCTAGCAAATATAACTATTTTAGATGTCAGTAGTCATCTTAAATGAAGTTCGATGACAAAGGGAGTTTTACCACAATCTAAGGACTGAGTTTCAAGTACTTTTCTTTTTGGTGGACATGGGGCTTGAACTGGGAACCTGGGCGTTATTCTCTGAGCTCTTCTGCTCGAGTAGCACTCTACCACTTGAGCCAGAGTGCTACTTCCCTCAAGTAGTTTTATAGAAGGGCAGAGTTTGAAATTTAATAACCTCAACTTTCTACTTCTTTTGCTGGACCTGGGAGTATTTTTGTAAGGCATGGAGTTTTAAGTAGATCACCAATAATAGCTATTATTATTGATCTGTAATTGGTATTGACCTGGAAACTTAACCTACAATGATGTTTAGAAAAACCCAGATGAAGCTGGGTGCCAGTGGCAAACGCCTATAATCATAGCTACTCAGGAGGCTGAGATCTGAGGATCATATTTCAAAGATAGCCCGGGCAAGAATGAGACTCTTATCTGCAATGAATCACCAGAAAACTGGAAGTGGTGTTGTGGCTCCAGTGGTAAAGTGCTCGCCTAGAGCTGAAGAGCTGAGGGATAACACCCAGGTCCACACAAGTGACAAAAAACAAACCAAAACCCAAAACCCAAAACCAAACCAAAAAACCCAGATGAATATTAGTCAGACAATAATATAATATTATACTTTAATCAGAATAAAAGTAGTTATTCAATTGAGCAATATGTTGAGTATAAGATACTCAAAGAAGAAAATCACTAACCCTAGTAAAGAGGAAGTTAGATTTTTTTTTCCCCAAAGTAAAGAACTATAGTCATCTTTCAGAAGCTCAAAAGAGTATAGAACATATTCCTGTATATGAAACTACGGGCTGGGAAGGTGGCTCAGTGGTAGAGTGCTTGCCTTGCATGCATGAGGCCCTGGGTTCGATTCCTCAGCACCACATAAGCAGAAAAAGCTGGAAGTGGCGCTGTGGCTCAAATGGTAGAGCGCTAGCCTTGAGCTGAAGAGCTGAGGGACAGTGCCCAGGCCCAGAGTTCAGGCCCCACAACCGGACCCAAAAAAAAAAAAAGAAACTAAGTTAAACATATTATTGATAAACCTTTACATTCACAGAAATCTTAGCTGCCTTTGAGTACCAAGGTCTGTGGAGAGTGGGTTTCTTTGTTTTTTTTTTTTTGTTGGTCATTGGACTGAACTCAGGGATTGGGAGCTGTCCCTGAGCTCCTTTTGCTGAAGGCTAGCACTCTACCAGTTTTCTGATGGTTAGTTGGAGATAAGACTTTTACTGCTTTTCCTGCCCAGGCTGGCTTGGAACTGAGATCCTCAGATCTCAGCCTCCAGAGCTAGGATTATAGGCATGAACCACTGGTGCATGGCTTTGGTTTGTAATCTTGAAGCCATGGGCGGCTACATGAACTTGGTAATTCACAAACTAAGGCTGCTTTATTTCAATAGCTGGAGGTACTGGAAGTGGAAGCCCTGTTGACTCCTTCTAGGCCCAGGATTCCGTGTACCTGGGAGAGTCCTAGCTACATGTGGGCATCCTGCAGGACCACTTCCGACCAATGTGACCACAACATTTCATGAGCAGACAGAGTAGGGAAAATAACAAATGAGACCCTACACTTTTTGAAAAAAGAGAAGTTTTAACGGGTATTTTAATGGCTAGAATTTCCCCCCAGTCAATTTACCTGGTGTAATGCAGTTGGAATCAAACCTGGCCTCCGTAGGAAGAGTTTCTCCCTTTTCGATGGCCTTTTTTATTTTGTCTTCTGCCTCCTTGGCTGACCTTAAAAGAGAAAAAAATTCTTAAACCTTCTGAAAAAAAAAAAGGAATAATTTTTACTTAAACTAGTTAATAACCAGCATCTACACAGATGCTTTTGTAACTAATAATTCATCAACTTTAAAACTATAGACGTATGAAGTAATTAGAATTGATAAAGACTGAATTTAAGAATTCTTTGCTTTTATCTAAATAATTGAGTTTTTCCTACAAGGACTATAGAAGTTAGACATTAAAAAGTAAAAACCACACAGAACATTATAAACATTTCTGAAATACCTATTATCACACATGCTCAGCAATTTTTCTAGAAACAAGGTAAAACACACTGTATAGTTTTATATGCTCATTACATATGCTATATTTAACAAAATTTATTAATCTTAAATAGTAGTTTTATCATCTTCAATGTCAGTGGTCTATCTATAAGATTATATATACTAATAATTGTAAAATTGTTACAATTTCTCTGCTTCTTTTTTTCTGCCAGTCCTGGGGCTTGAACTCAGGGCCTGGGCACTGTCTCTGAGCTTCTTTTGCTCAAGGCTAGCACTCTATCACTTGAGCCACAGTGCCACTTCGGCTTTTTCTGCTTATGTGGTACTGAGGAATGGAACCCAGGGCTTCATGCATGCTAGGCATGTACTCTACTACTAAGCCACATTCCCATCCCTGTGTGCTTCTTCTTAAAAACATTTAAATGAAAGTCTAGGTATTGGTGGCTCATGAGTAGAGTTCTAGCTACTCAGGAAGCTGAGATCTAAGGATCATGGTTCAAAGCCATCCTGGGCAGGAAAGTCCATGAGACACTTAACTCTAATTAACTGCCAGAAAACTGGAAGTGGCGCTGTGGATAGAAGTGTTAGAACACTAGTGTTGAATGAAAAAGCTAAGAGATAGTACCCAGTTACTGAGTTCAAGCCCCATGACTGAAAGAAAAAAAAAAGCTTAATAATATAAATAACAACCGTTGCCAAAACAATCGTATTTTTAAGGCACAGGATTTACTAGATAGAACATGGGTTTCGGAGTCTCAGAGGATGGACAGAAATGCAATTTGTGCCTGACTCCTGAAACCACATCAGAATGTCAGGTCAAGAAGCTCAACTTTGCGGTTTCTACTGTCTTGCTACTAGCTTATTCTACTAGGCCTGAATCTATTTTTGCAATGAACAAACTCTTCTTTGTGTTTAACCTCTTGAAATCTCTGCAATCAATACCACAGACTTGGATGATATCAACTCACTGGGAATCTCCATTATTATGTATTCATCCATCTTTTTTTCCCCTTGACTGAACAACTATATGACAAAGTTTGGGAATATAACCATGCAAATTATCAAAGAGAAGTTTGAAAAAGCTGAACAGAGTAACTTTATACAAAATCTAATGTAAGCTTTGGGAAATGATACCTCATTTGAATTTCTAACTAGTTAAAAGATAGATTGGGCTGGCAATGTGGCTTAGTAGTAGAGTGCTTGCCTAGGATGCATGAAACCTTGGGCTTGATTCCTCAATACCACATAAACAGAAAATGCTCAAAGTGGCACTGTGGCTCAAGTGGTAGAGTGCTAGCCTTGACAGTGCCCAGGCCCTGGGTTCAAGTCTTAGGACTAGCCAAAAAAAAAAAAAAAAAAGATATATTGTATTATGCCAATTTCTTTTAAATGTTTTACCTGAAACGCCTCCCACGCTGCTGATTCATTTTTGCTCGTGGAGCCACACCATCAACAGCCATAAAAAATATTTTTCTAGGTTTAATAATTCGAAACAACACTTCCAAGTAGTGGAAAATATCAGTAAAGATTTTATCATCTGAAATCCTGAAGTGAACATCATCATCATTAGGATGGGAGCACTGATGTATAATTCCGTTCATATCCAGGTACAAGTTGTCAAATTCTGGAATCTTTAAAAACAAAGAAACACACTCAGATCACATACTATAAGACCATAGCATTTGGGAAAGTGATTGTTAAAAGACAAGAATATGGGGTGTATGGATTCTTATTATACAAAAACTTGAGTAACTACAGTTGAGTAAAGAGTGTAGAGAGAAAGCCAGGCGCCAGTGATTCACACCTGTAATCCTAGCTACTCAGGAAGCTGAGATCGGAGGATCATGTTTGAAGCCAGCCCAGGCAGGAAAGTCAGTGAGACTCTCATCTACAATAAACTACTCAGAAAAAGCTAACAGAGTGGCTCAAGTGCCCTGAGTTTAAGCCCCACGACTATCTAAAACAAAACAAAAAAAAAGATTGTAGATAAAAACAAATAGGAGGAACTAGTACATGTGGAGACCTATTATAAAGTGCATCAATGGGTATGTTTTGGTCCATATCCAATTATCTGCCCCATTCTTTCAGGGTCAATTTTCCTCAATGATTTAAGAGAAATGGAAGAACAAATAGTTTGTTTGTTTTTTTTTTGGGTCCGGTCGTGGGGCCTGAACTCTGGGCCTGGGCGCTGTCCCTCAGCTCTTCAGCTCAAGGCTAGCACTCTACCACTTGAGCCACACCGCCACTTCTGGCTTTTTTCTTTTTTGGTTATGTGGTGCTGAGGAATTGAACCCAGGGCCTCAGGCATGCAAGGCAAGCGCTCTACCACTTAGCCATCTTCCCAGCCCCGAACAAATAGTTTTATATAGTCAAATACGTATGGAAATTAAGTACAGAAGACAATCAGTGAAAGAAGAGGATGAAGTACCTACTTATCAGAAAACAAAATTGCAAGGGGCTGGCTGGCCATGGTGGTGCATACGGCCAAGGTATGTGGGAAGCTGAGGTAGGAGGACTGGCTTGAGTCCAGGAGCTCGAGGGCAGCTCAGGCAATACAGAGAGGCCCTGTCTTGAAACAAAACAAATAGGAAGGGCTGGGAAGGGGACTTAGTGGTAGAGTGCTTGCCTAGCATGTATGAAGCATATATAAAAAGCCAGAAGTGGTACTGTGGCTCAAGTGGTAGAGTGCTAGCCTTGAACACAGAGAGGCTGAGGGACAGTGCTCAGGCCCTGAATTCAAGCTCCAGGATTGGCAAAAAGAAAAGAAAAGAAAAATAATCTCCAACTAACCATCAAAAAGCTGGAACTGAAGGTATAACTCAAATGGTAGAGGGAAAATCACTTCCAGCTGTAAGTGGAAAAGCAGAATTAGAGTACAAGGCCCTAAATTTGAGCCCCCAGTACTGGAAAAAAGAAAAGTATCATAGATAATTGAATTGAAAATTCACTGGACTAAATATTTATGTTTATTCTTTCAATTATAATAGCCTTAGAGATAAATATTTAGCACTCCAATTTTAAAGAAGAGAGTCACAGATCTAGAAAAGATTGATACTCAGTAGTTTGAGATGAGAATATAGCTATAATTAACCTGAATATATCGATATTTGAAACATGTATGTTCTTGACTCAGGAACATGTATGTTCTCAGGAATTAATCCTGAGAAACCACCAGAAACAATATGAATGAATAAAGATTAGTATAATAATATCCATGCCAGTCCCGTACAGGACAAAAAAACAGTAATAATCCAAATGCCTAGTAACAGAAAACTGATAGTGCTATTCTTTTTTTTTTGTTGGTCGTGGGGCTTGAACTCTGGGCTTGGGCGCTGTCCCTGAGCTAACTTCAGCTCAACGTGAGCGCTCTACCATTTGAGCCACAATGCCACTTCCGGTTTTCTAGTGATTTATTGGAGAAGAATCTCACGGACTTTCTTGCCTGGGCTGGCTTTGAACCGCAATCCTCAGATCCCAGCCTTCTGAGTAGCTAGGATTATAGGCATGAGCCACTGGCTTGCTAGTGCTATTCTTATACAGTGTAATACGATTCAGCAGTTAGAAATTATAATGTAGGTTCACAATTGGTATGAAAATGTGAATACATATGATCAGTGACAAAAGCAGGGTACAAAACAGCAAGTTTATGATCCTATTTTCAAAGGTACTTATTAATATGTCTATTTATACAGAAAATATCTTATGTATACAGAAGCAAGGTATTATTAGTAGTCAACTCTGGATGATTAAATTTCAGATTTTACTTTTCTCTAGACTATATAATTGCATTTATAATCTGAAAAATCCCATTATAATTTTGTTTTAGAAAAGACCAAGCCAGACTTGGGTCCCTCATGCTTATAGTTCCAGCTACTTGGTGGTGGAGACTAAGGGAATTACAGTTTGATGCTGGCCTAGGAAAAATAATGATTGACTCTTCACAACAAATTAAGTCAGGTATAGTGGTATATACTATGCTCTAGAAAAATAACCTAAAGCAAAGAAAAAGCCTGGAAACATGGTTCAAGTGGCAGTAGCAAGCACTAAGCTTTGAGTTCAATCTGCAATTCAAGCAAATATAAAATTAAAAACAGCTCTCCTAGCTAGGGGTTGGAGACTATACTGATAAAAACAACACAGATGCTGGATGCTGGTGGCTCATGCCTATAATCCTAGCTACTCAGGAGGTTGAGATCTGAGGATCATGGCTCAAAGCAAGACCATGAGACTCTTACCTCCAATAAAATACTCAGAAAAAAGCTGGAAGAGGCTCAAGTGGTAGAGCACTAGCCTTAAGCAAAAAAAAACTCAGAGACAGTGCCCAGGTCCTGAGTTCAAGCCCCAGGACTGGCAACAGCAACAACAACAACAATAAACGTGATGCAGGTAAAGCATGGCTCAAGTGTTAAAGCACTAGCCTTGATGGAAAAATGAAGGGAGCACCCTTCATTTGAGCTCCCCACAAAACACCAAATACTTTAAAATGGACATTTGAACCTGTATTCCCTGAATTTTGAAAATTCTGGTGTGCCTTATCTAAGATGCATTTTAAAGCAAACATGGTTAAGATAGCAAATCCGCTATGTCATTTTATCCTAACTTCTTTAAAAGTCCAACAGTACAATATTGCCCCATAAGGCCAAAACTGCTATCTATAGAACAGTGTCATAGCATAAGAACAGATACATAGTCCACCTAGGATGTTGATATTAGCATTCCATGCAGCGCGGCTATGACTAGGAAAAACTCCAAGGAAGAGCTTCTTACAGCATCCTGGGCGATGAAGGAAAAGAACAGATAGTCCACACTTAACAACTGTAGGTAACAATCTTTTTGTGACCATTTTTTCAGCTACAAAATCAAAATGCTATGACTACTAATTTTATTCTGACCCTACAGTAAGTATCATAGAAATACTATGTCACGTTTTTCCCTTGGTCGGTGCGGGGCTTGAACTTGGCCTGGGCGCTGTCCCTCAGCTCTTCAGCCCAAGGTGAGCGCTCTACCCCTTGAGCCATGGCACCACTTCCGGTTTCAGTGGTTAATTGGAGATAAGAGTCTCACAAACTTTTCTGCCCAGGCTGGCTTTGAACCGTGATCCTGAGATCTCAGCCTCCTGAGTAGCGATTATAGGCTAGCGACAGGGCTATTTTTCTTATAACTGTTTTTGGATTCTAATTTCCTTGGAGGATTAAGAAACTGAATAAGTGTGGTGGTGCCACCATTACCATCACTGTCTCCAAACCCATTCCTTTCCCCCTAGGGAATACCTTGTAAACCACTCAGACTGATTTAGGTACTGCCATCTTTACTGCCTCAGAGATTTGCTGTGGCCCTTTGTTTCATTTTCATCAAACACTTGTGGAAGACATTACTTTGATAAAACAAGCTTTTTAAAAAAAACTTTTATTACCCTACAGCAATAGTACAAGGGGGTTTCATTCTGATAATTCATTAGATGCATATGAAATACACCAAATTTTAAGGCTTATAGTGGAGGGCTTTTTTTGTTTGTTTGTTTTTTGCTTTGTTTTGTTGGTCATAGGGCCTGAACTCTGGGTCTGGGCACTGTCCCTCAGCTCTTCAGCTCACAGATAGCACCCTACCACTTGAGCCACATTGCCACTCAAGATTAGTCCTCTACACTTTGCGCCACAGTCCCACTTCGTCTCGTTCTGGTAGTCAAGGGAGATAAGAATCTCACGGATTTTTCCTGCCTGGGCTGACTTTGAACCTCCATCCTCAGATCTCAGCCTCCTAAATAGCTAGGATTACAGGTGTGAGATTACGTGTTACCAAGTCATTACAAACAGCGATCACGTTTTGTTTCACTCTATAAAGATTGATATTCAAGTATTTGTTGATTGAAAGACCCAGACAAAGTCAAAATTAGTTGTGCTTATTTCTGCAATGTGTATCTTTTTCTTTAATCCTCTGTAGGATTAAGTGCCCCTTACATCTAGCTCAGCCTATATTTCAAGTGATAAAAGTTGAGTTCGTATTCTGCACTTTCCTTCTGACTGGCATGGGGCTTGAACTCGGGGTCTGGGCTCTGTCCAGGGCCGGCGGAATGGGGCGGGGAGGTGGCTGTGGTCGGTCGGTATTCTGGGCCCCGCGTGGGGGGCTTGGGGTGCGGGGCCCGCGGAGGGGAGGTGGCCGGGCCCCGCGCCCGCGCCCCGCAGCCCCGCCGGGGGAAGCCACTTGTGGCGCCCAGCGAAGCGGGGGAAGGAGAGACGTGAGGAGCCCGGGCGGCGGCCGCGGAGGAGGCCCCGAGGCCCGGAGGGGGGCGCTGGCCGTGGGCCCGGGCCCCCGACCCCGGGAGCCGCCGCCCGCCCCGCCCCGCGCCCCACGTCGGGCCGGCGTCGCGTCGCGCAGGCCCGGGGCCCCCAGAGGCCGCGGGGCCGAGCCCGCCCGCCCGCCTTCGCTCACGCACCTGGTGCTCTTTCACCACCTCGCTGAGGCAAGGGTACCGCTCCGAGATCCAGCGGTAGAACTTGGGGACCCCCATGTCCACCGTCAGCCCCAATTCCAGTCAGGACTAAACCGAAACTGAACGCCCGGGCCGTCGCCCCGCCGATGACAACACGCCGCCCGGCGGACCATAGAGAGCGGGCGTCCCGCGCGCCTAGAGCGGCCGCGCTGGAGGCGTGTCCGGGGCGGGGCGTACGCGCGCCCCGCCCCCGCAGAGCCCCGCCCCCGCCCCGCCGGGCCTATGGGAGCCTCCCCTCGGCTGGGAAGTGAAGGTGGCCGGGACACCGACGCCTGGGGTTGCTAACCCGTTTGCCAAGGCGATTTGCGAAAAGCTCTGGTGCTGTTTGAGAGGCCTCTCAGAATGACGTGAACGTACGGTTTTTTTCCCCCCAGTGTTCTTTTCCTTTGTGTCTCTGATCATATAGAATAATAATGATCGGAATGACACTTCAGGAAATGTTTTTTCCCCTTTGCTTGTTTTCGTTTTGTCTTGGAGGGCCAGGGGTCACACAGGCAGCAGGGGCACGCACTACACACCATGTTGAAAAATGAGCTGTGAAACCTGTGGGCCAAGGCGGGAGGGAAGGGGTGCCACTGTCCATAAAGAAATGTACTCTTGAGCTGGGGATGTGGCTCAGGTGGTGGAGCGCTAGCCTTGAGCAAAAGAGCTCAGGGAAGCGCCCAGGCCTGAGTTCAAGCTTTATATATATACATATAAATGAAGTCAGGCTGGCTTCCTTTTCACATTTTTTTTTTTTTAAATCTCAAGAACACACCATGTTCCATTTCTTCAGGTAGAACATACGGTTGAACCTGGAGTCTGTGGCTCACACCTGTAATTCTGGCAACTCAGGAAGCTGAGCCCTGCAGAATCATGGTTCAAAGCCAGCTTTGAGACTCCCATTTGCAATTAACCAGTAGAAAGCTAGACTGGAGGTGTGGCTCAAGTGGTAGAATGCCAGCCAGGAACAAGCTAAGCAAGCTCAAGGCCTGGAGTTCAAACTCTAGCACCAAGAAGAAAAATACACAGTACATGCTAAGAAAAAAGTTTTAATGACTGAACACACACCATCATTATAAATATAGTAAGCAGACAAATAAAACCAATTCTTCTGAGAACAAAAACCTATGTTGTGCTTTAGAACTGAATAGATATAACTTATTGGTGCATTTAATTTTAGATTATTAAAATATTCTTTGAAAGAATTTCATTTCACATATATGGGGTCCAACCAAGGTACATTTGGCAGAGTAAATTTTTATCAGTAGCTTCTTGAATGAGGTAATGCACATGTCCTTCGATAGACAGAGGCAGGCCTGTCACTCTGTTTCGGTTCTTGATGATACCTTGTAGTCGCTGCTCAATGTCAAGAACATGGGTCTTGGCCTGAAAATTAATACAGTATTTTAGGGCTATGGAGCCAATAAAATGCGGTATTCATAATTTAGAATCTTTTCTTGATATTTGTGTTAACGTCATTTTACTGACCAGTACCCTTTTACAGGAACAAAAATAAAGAAAATGAAACAAATCTAGTACCTTGATATAGTACCTCAGGTATTGTGAGACTGCCAGCCTCAATCTTTTCACTCAGGTTTGCTTTGTCATTTGAGGTCTTTTGTGCTTCTATACGAATTCTAAGACTGGTCTTTCTATTTCTGGGAAGAATGCATTTGGAACTTGGATGTGCATTATTCTGAATCTGGAGGTTACTTTTGGTAATATAGCCATTTTTGCAAGGTTAATTCTGCCTATCTATGAACACAGAGGCCTTCCTATTTTGTAGTGTCTTCTGTATCTTTCTTCAGTGTTTGCTAGTTTACATTTTCTGATGGAAAATGACCTAAACTGAAAGCACTCACCTTCCCTTGTGATAGCATGTTAGAACGATTCCTGCTGCCTACCCTGCTGACTCCCCTTGCCCCTGAACAAACACACCCAGAGGTTTTGGCAAGAGCCTGACACAAAGGCCACATCTGGCACTGACGGCCCAGCACTGTTGGGACCTTGAAATTCCTCAAAGAAAACAACATTGCTCTCCTATCTGACCGCCTCACCCCTCCCACTTCCATCCGCCCTGCCTGACCTCACTTTTTCAGCCTAATAAAAAGAAACCTTAGATGTAAGGGAAGCGTGCCATGTTTTCTTCAGCCAGGTTGAAGTAGACTTGGTCCTTCTCAGGTTTTGGCTTATTGGCTCTTTATTCATACTCCCAGACTTGAAAGAGTTCCTTAACTTTCACCTCTCTGGATTTATTTCTAGGTATTTTATTTTTTGAGGCTATTTTGAATGGGATAGTTTTCTTGTTTTTGTTTTTTTTTTTGGATCTGGTCGTGGGGCCTCTGGGCCTGGGCACTGTCCCTCAGCTCTTCAGCTCAAGGATAGCGCTCTACCACTTGAGCCACAGTGCCACTTCCGGCTTTCTTCTTTTTGCTTATGTGGTGCTGAGGAATCGAACCCAGGACCTCATGCATGCAAGGCAAGCACTCTACCACTGAGCCACCTTCCCAGCCCCAGTTTTCTTGATTTTTTATATAAGCTTTTATTTAGGTGGGAGGCCCACCGGTGACTGCATCACTGAGGCAGAAGGGTAACCTGGGATTCACAGTGAGTTTCAGGTCAGCCTGGACTTACATAGTGAGACCTTCTGCCCAATCACACACACATACACAAAACCCACAGTAATTCTGTATGTTGATAATGTATTCTGCTACTTTCCTGAAAGTGTTTATTGGATCTAGGAGTTTTCTAGTGGAATCTAGGCTCTTGTAAGTGTGGAATCTAATCATTTTCATATAGGGCTAATTTTGACTTCTCCCTTCCTATTTGTATCCCCACCTCCCTTTTTGTTCCTCTTGCCTTTTAAGAATTCATGTACTTCACAAGAACAAATAGAATTGAACCCTGATACTAATGTTGTATGCTGTGAATTCCTCCTCCTCAGCTTTCATCTTATTCATTTGGGTCTTTTCTTTCTTTTGGCTTAGCTAAGAAATTTTCTATCTCTTATCTTTTGGAAGAACCAACTCTGTTTCATTTTTCTGTTGTAGTATGCTCTTGGTTTCCATCTTAGTAATTTTTGCGTTTTCATTTTATTGTAGAAACTTTTTTTTTCTTTGTCAGTCCTGGGGCTTGAACTCAGGGGCTAACCAGGGCATTCTAACACTTGAGCCACAGCACCACTCTGGCTTTTTCTGTTTATGTGATACTGAGGAATCGAACTCAGGGCTTCAGGTATGCTAGGTAAGCAATCTACCACTAAGCCACATTCCCAGCCCTATTACAGAAACTTCTGAATCCCCCCCTGACCCAATGATAATTTGAAAGTATACTGTTCAATCTCCACACATTTGTACAGGTCTGTTGCTACTAATTTCTAACATTATTTCATGATGATCTGATAAGATACAAGATTTTTTTTTGGGGGGGGGGGTATATGTTAAGGATTTGCTTCATAGCCCAAACTGTTATTTATTCTGGAAAAAGTTCATAGGCTGCTGAGAAGAGTTATATATGGGCATGGGCTGGGAGGGTGGCTCAGTGGTCAAGTGCTTGCCAGCATGCATGAAGTCCTGGGTTCGATTCCTCAGTACTACATAAAGAGAAAAAAACAGAAGTGGTGCTGAGGTTCAAATGGTAGAGTGAAAGAGCAAAAGGAACTCAGGGACAGTGCCCAGACCCCGAGTTCAAGCCTCAGGACTGGCAAAAAAAAAAAAAAAAAAAGATTTATATATGCCACAGCCATTGGATAGATCATCATGTCTCCAAGTATAATTTGTACTAATTATTTGCCTGCAGGAGGAGAACCCTGAGAATCTTGCGTCCTGTCTGCCAGTCTCAGAGCTTTCTGACCCTGTCCTTCAGTAAGTTACATTTCAGGAGGGAGCAGAATGGGAAAACTGAGACATCAGCCAGATGGTGCTTGCTGCTCTCAGTCCAGCCCAGCAGCAAAGCATGTGTCTAGCGGAGGCAGCTCCAAAGGTCTTGCAATCGCTGGCTAGAGGACCAGAGCTCTCAATGTCTGCATGGCAGGCAGCGGGGTTCATGCCTCACCAGCAGACAGAGCCACCAGCCACTGTCCCCTTCACAGCTGAACTCTGACCTCATGGTGGAGCATTCTAGGGCACATGGAACAAGGTCATCCATGTCCTCCTCGATCGTGTTCTTCTTCATCCTCGCCTGACATGCACACTCCATCCCTCACTTGAATTTAAACTTGCAGGAACCGCCCACCAGCTGACCCTGCGGCGGGGGTGGCCGGCTGCCTGCGCTCACCCTGGAAGGCTCAGCTAATTTTGATAAGGAATTAATACATTAATCAAGACAGATGGTGACCCACTTGTTTCACTACATTAAGGTTCAGACATGGAGTTCTCTAAGGGCAGACAATCTGTGCTCAAATTTTCTCCACTATTATCTCATAAGTACACCTTCTGTCTAAGGCTAAAGAAGTGTGTCTTAAACTGTTTTACTTGATGAGTGCTAATAATGCTAACATTTGTAATGACAAGAAGATGTAGAATTTACAACAATCAATAGTCAAGGGCAGAATTTAAAATCATTTGTCATTTTAGAAAATGCAGTACTGGATTAGAGCAAACGCGCCTTTCACTAACCTTTTCATTCACTAACCTTTCCACTTACTAACCTTTTCATTGACCACTTCCCCGGTCTCATTCAAGGATCCTTTCGAAAGTCCCTTTGGTGGTTTACTCCACTCCACTAGAGGGTCATGTATAAAAGTCTTTAAGACACTACAGTGGAAACAAATGTGATGAACGTAAGACAATGTTATTTTTGCAAAAAAAAAAAATCCTGCTAAAAATAACAAGTGTACATGAAAGAAAGATAATGGTAATGCTCTCAATCTCTTTTGGGGACTTTTTTTTTTTTTTGTGAAAGAAGGGTAGGGATCAGGGAAAGGTGGAGAAGAAAGAGGCAAGATAGAACAAGATAGAAGAGAGTGAGCGAGAAAAAGTGCTGCAAGCCATCTCTCCATAAAGAAAAGCGAGCAAGAGACCATTGCACTCACAGGCACTGCTAAGGTACGTAGAAATTACAGACCATTACCTCATTAAAGGCTCCCTCTGATCTCGTATCAGCCGCAGTGTAACTTCACAGGCTCTTCGAAAAAGACCCTCTGTGCCCATAGGACCCATTGCATAAACCATATTATGAGTGAGGCGAAATGGTACAGTCTCTGGAAATTCAAAGGTTTCTCCCTTAAAAAAAAACAAAACAATCAATTTTATAGCAAAGTAATGGTATCAAAAATTTTAAAGTTTACTCTTCAGCAAAGAACAAAAATATCCTCTATGTTTGTAATCACATTAGAGGTTTATCAAAGAAGAGTCACGTGGCTGCTTTTGCTTTTGTGGACCTGATCCCACAACCTGATCTTGAGTAAGATCTAGAAGATGAGTGATTTCACCATTCACTGATTTAATGTATTTAATTTTATGCATTCAATATTAAGTCCAGAAGTTAGATGCTCACCGGAAATGAAACATGTCATACATGTCCAGCTGTCATTCTGTAACTTGTCTTTCCTAGGATTCTTTTATCCTTGCAATCTGTTATCCTACATTTCCCTTTTGTTTGACTTGATCTATGCCAGTTGTTTATCTAACTTGTCCACATTGAGCCTGACTTTTCAGATTCCTGTGCCAGCACAAGGCAACCCATCGAAGACCCGCATGGAGAAAATGGTGGACTGAACCCCTTTGCTTTCCAGGACTGTTATGCTAGAGAGCCAGAGAGGACCTTAGAGTTGAGTCTGATTCCTTCATTTATTTCTAAGATTCCACATTGGACCTACAGAATCCAAATCTCTTGGGATCTCTAGGTATCCAGTTTTATAATTATTACTATTCTTGGTGGGATTGAATCAAAGGCTTCATGCATGCTAGGCAAGTAATCTACCACTGAGCTACATCCCCACCCCTGAATACTGCCAGATTTGGAAACCACCATATTAAATCACTCTATCTGTCTAAAACTAAGTCTCAATAAAACGAACTGATTCTCCCAGGTTCACATAACTACTGAGTTACCGTCCTAGATGCATTTGAACTTCAAGTTCAGTACTACTGAATTTCCTCTATCACTCCACTAAAATTTCTCCATCTTAAATTGCTTTACTATGGGATCTACAGAGGAAAACCAGGCAGGAAATTCCCATTGTGATTCAGTTCTAAGAGTTGCCAATAGATATCTCAAGGAGGAACAGTTGTTGAAGGAAGGAAGCTAGGACATACCTTATTAAAAAGACAGTTGAAATCCACATGTACACATTCCCCAGTCAAAGAATCAAAAAGAATGTTTTCACCATGCCTGTCTCCAAGCCCCAGGAGATAACCAACAATAGACATCACAGCGGTTGAACGGCAGTATGCGGATCTGCTACTATACCTAAACAAATGATTGCATCTATCAGATGAGACAATAAAAAACGTCAAATCTACAGATCAACATTCCATCCTAATGAGGTATACAGTCTTCATAATTTACCATGATGTAGGATCTGGAAATGTTCTCAGAAACCACTCATGAAAAATAGGAAAGTGCTTGGGCAGGAGAAATTCTTGGTATATTTTCAGTTTCTCACACAATGATGCTGACTTGGGTAGCATACACTGGCGAAGTTCCTTTCCGGTCATATACACACCTGCAAAGCAGAGTGATTTCCATTCATCACACCCACGTGAAAAAAAAGACAAACAATATTCCTATTAAAATATATCAAGATATGTCTGCTGTCACTCAAATTGTTAAGAACAAAATTATGTGTATCCCACTATTAAAAAGAGCTGGCCATGTGTACAATTACTTATTTATATCACTCCTGTTAGTGTATATCTCTTTATTTTGTCATTGATTATAATCACTGACTATTAGTATTAAGCCTGATTTTCTTTTTTTTTTTTGGTTGGTCGTGGGGCTTGAACTTTGGGCGCTGTCCCTACGCTCTTCAGCTGAAGGTGAGCGCTCTACTGCTTGAGCCACAGCGCGACTTCCAGTTTTCTAGTGGTTTATTGGAGATAAGAGTCTCACGGACTTTCCTGCCCGAGCTGGCTTTGAACTGCGATCCTCAGATCTCAGCCTCCTGAGTAGCTAGAATTACAGATGTGAGCCACCTGCGCCCAGCACAAGCCTGATATTCTAACATAACCATTTCTGTTTCTTCTGAGAGTCGCTCTCATTATTCACAATGTATTTACTTCTTCCCCCGGCTCCTCCCCCCCCCCCCCCCCCAATTGGGAGTCTTTATTACAAAGCCAGTGCTGCAAGTGGACTCAGGTCCCAATAGAACTCGCAGCCTACTTAGTTATTTTCAAAAGGCTGATAAAAAAGGAAGACGTTTGTTTCACAATAGCCCTGCAATATCTTGGAAGAACAAGTTCTAAAGTTCCTTAACATTTTTACAATGAGAGCAAGTTTCAAAACCCAAGGGAGACAGGAAAGGAAGATGGGAATCTTACAGAATCGTCACTTAATGGAGATTTTACCTTGGCTTGTATTAAACATATATACTGACATCCATATTTGATATGTTCTTAGCACTGTATGATACATTTATTAGAACTAACTGAATACCCTTTTCCTTATAGAGTTTGGTCAGAATAGGCCTCAAGCCGGCAGTGTTGTTCACCCATTCAATAATGCCACTCTCGTCATTCAGTGGAATAACCGCATAGGTTCGGATATGAAGTTCTCTTCGGCGAGACTCTGCATCTTTTCTTAAGCTCTGTTTAAGAAATGCACAAAAATTTAAAAAGAGAATGAACAATTCTAAATCCGACATCAAGTGTATCTAAATATTGTTCATTTCATAGGAAGAGAATATCAATGAAGGCTCACAATGTACTGTGGGTAACTCCTCTGTAAGGTAAAAACTACTGCATAGCGTCCTCCATCTGTTTCTAAGCCTTAAGAATCCCCCAAAAAGGGGTTGGGAAGATGGCTCAGTGGCAGAGCGCTTGCCTTGCATGCATGAGGCCCTGGGTTCGATTCCTCAGCACCACGTAAGCAAAAAGCAAAAAAAAAGCCGGAAGTGGCACTGTGGCTCAACTGGTAGAGCACTAGCCTTGAGCTGAAGAGCTGAGGGACAGTGCCCAGGCCCAGAGTTCAGGCCCCACGACTGGACCTCCCCCCCCCCAAAAAAAAAAGAATGCCCAAAAAAGTCTGATAAGGGATATGTATATGTGTATATGTATATATATGTATATATCCTTTAACTATCATAGCTATCTGTATATAACCTGATACTAACTAGAAAAATATCTGTAAGACCTGATACTAAAAATATTTCCCATCATATCTTTCATTTTGCTCTATAAACATCTTATTTGTTAAAAATTGAGTAAAACAGGCAACATTATTATGTAAGATTGAAAACAGAAAATTGGTGATCAAAAAAGGGACTATAATATCTTTCTGCTCATGTTCAGAGCATGATCAGTCACCAAAATATGTGAGCAAGTGAAGGGTTCGTCAGTGGATAAATGCATAAAATAAATGTCACATTTTCTTTCTCATTTTGTCAGTCCTGGGGCTTGAACTCAGGGCCTGAGCTTCTTTTGCTCAAGGATAACACTCTACCACTTGAACCATAGTGCCACATCCAGTATTTTCTGTGTATGTGGTACTGAGGAATCGAACCCAGGGCTTCCCACATGCTAGGCAAGAGCTCTACCACTAAGCCACATTCCCAGCCACACGTCTTTTTTTTTTCTTCATATTTAAAAATTTTTTTTTATGGTGTCCACATCTTCTTTATTTGGAATATTATTCAATTTCAAAAGGAAGGAAGTGCTAAGCCTTTAAGACTAATGCCAACTAAAGAAAACCAGTCACAGAAGGGCAAATACTACATATGATTCCATTTCTATGAGGTACCCAAGATGGGTGAAATAACAGAGACAGCAAGTAGAACTGTGGTTGCTGGGGACTGGAAAAAGAAATGGGGCACATTACTGTGTAATACATGGTTTCAATCTGGGAATATCACAAAAGTTCTGGAAGGGCCAATGGTGATAGCTGCACAATACCGTGAATACACTTAATACACAGAAACACATTTAGAAATGGTAAATTTTATGGGTTTTATTTTTTGTTTGTTTTTTGTTAGTCGTGGGGCTTGAACTCTGGGCCTGGACACAGTCCTTGCATTCTTCAGCTCAAGGTAAGCACTCTACTGCTTGAGCCACAGCGCCACTTCCAGTTTTCTAGTGGTTTATTGGAGATAAGAGTCTCACGGACTTTCCTGCCCAGGCTGGCTTTGAACTGCGATCCTCAGATCTCAGCCTCCTGAGTAGCTAGGATTACAGGTGTGAGCCACCAGCACCTGGCTAATTTTATGTTATATATAAATTTTACTACAAGAAAAAAAAATTGTGAAAAAAAGGCCAGTATACTTCTTTCCTTTCTGAGAAAGTAGTATGACTGCATACTGAGAAGACTGATCATATGATGGTAATTCTGCTAGTTCCCACATAGAAGCAAACCATCTCCAAACCTTGTTAATCAAAGAGTTGAATTCCATTAGTCTACAGTCCTTTCTCAGGTCATCTTTTGGCTTGCACATCATGATGTACAACTTTCCATCTGAACCTTTTATAGAGATTTTCTTTGGTTTCTGAAGAGAAGGAAGAATTTCCACCTAAAAGATGACATCATATTAGTTAAAACCAAAACTGCTTAAATATCTGCACACTGAGTTATGTAAAATAAAAATGAAGATAATAGTAAATTTCAAAGGCATTGCTCTCATCATATAAGTGAAGTTTACCGTATCATCGAAGCCTGTGATATAGACCCAATGCCCGGGAAATGCATCATGGTTGGCATGGGCACCCAGAATGGAAGGAAGTGTAGGTATCATGACTGACTGCAAAGGAATGAGGATCTCACTGAATGTCATATCTTCCACCAACTTCTTCAGCATTTTAAAGTGAGTATTCATGCTAAATGTGGAAACACTCATATCAAACTGGAAAACAAAAGTAATACATTCTTACTTCTATGTTTATCTTTGAATTATACAATGCTTAATTAACTTCCACCACAATAAACATTTCATTTTTATGCTACGTTAATTACAAGAGTTTAGCAGTGTGCAGTTTCCTAAGTAGTTATAGTCATCTTGCTTTAACCTAGTAGCATTAATGAAACTAACACCACAGGATTGTTTAATGATGAGAGCTGTGGTCAGACATTAGAAAATCCAAAAAGATTTGTAAAGTCAATTCATTTGGCAGCAAAATGATACTCAAACATGTATTTTTAAATACATGATTTTATGGTTTAATTTTATATATCTTCTACTTAATATTCCTTCTAAGAAACTTAGGTAATAGCCAGGCGCCAATGGCTCACACATGTAATCCTAGCTATTCAGGAGTCTGAGATCTGAAGATTGTGGTTCAAAGCTAGCCAGGGAAGGAAAGTCTGTGAAACTTTATTTTTTCTTTTATTTATTTATTTTGTCGGTCATGGGGCCTGAACTCTGGGCCTGGCTGTCCTTCAGCTCTTCAGCTCAAGGTGAGTGCTCTACCACTTGAGCCACAGCACCACTTCCGGCTTTTTCTGCTTATGTGGTGCTGAGGAATCAAACCCAGGGCGCCTCATGCATGCAAGGCAAGCACTCTACCACTGAGCCACCTTCCCAGACTGTGAGACTCTTATCTCCAATAAACCACCAGAATACTGGAAATGGTACTGTGGTTCAAGTGGTAGAGCGCTAGCCTTGAGCTGAAGAGCTGAGGGATGGTACCCAAGACCAGAGTTCAAGCCCCACAACTGAAAAAAAAAAAAAGTTTAGGAATAAAATATAGTTTTCTATTATTCAAAATTCACACTAACAATTTTCAGAAAATTTTATGTTATAAATTTTATTTTATTATTTTCTTTTTGGCAGTCCTGGGGCTTGAATTCAGGGCCTAGGCACTGTCCCTGAGCTTATTTTGCTCAAGGCTAGCACTCTACCACTTGAGCCACAGTGCCACTTCCAGCCTTTCTGCTTAAATGGTACTGAGGAATCAAACCCAGGACTTCATGCATGCTAGGCAAGCACTCTACCACTAAGCCACTTCCCAGCACTGTTATAAATTTTAAAAACAGCTTTGTTAACAGTGGATGGAGAGTATGTTCACTGGTAGAGCACTTGCCTAGCTTTCTCAAGTCTGGTTCAATTTCAATACTACCAAAACAAAAAGATAAATCCACACATATTCAAAGTACAAATTTGTGCTGGGTATGCTAGTAGTTCATACCTGTAATCCTAACCAGCTCAGTAGGCAGAGATGTGAGGATCCTGCCTGGGCAGGATCTAATTAACCATAAAAAGCTGGAAGTTGTGGCTCAAAGGGTAGAGCACTAGCCTTCAGCAAAAAAACTCAGGGACAATGCCCAGGTTCCAAGTTCAAGCCCCAATACTGGAACAACAACGACAACAACAAAAGTACACACTTGATACATTTTTTGTTTGTTTTTTTTGGGTCCGGTCGTGGGGCCTGAACTCTGGGCCTGGGCGCTGTCCTTCAGCTCTTCAGCTCAAGGCTAGTGCTCTACCACTTGAGCCACAGTGCCACTTCCAGCTTTTTTCTTTTTGCTTACGTGGTGCTGAGGAATTGAACCCAGGGCCTCAGGCATGCAAGGCAAGGGCTCTACACTGAGCCACCTTCCCAGCCCCACACTTGATACATTTTTGACATGTATATATGATTGAGTATGTGTGCGTGTGCACGTATGCTAGTACTAGTGTTTGAACTCAGGGCCTAGGCACTGTCTTTAGCTTTTTCACTCAAAGCTACTCGAGTCACATTTGAGCCACACCTCCATCTCTGGATTTTTGCTACTTAATTGGAGATAAGAGTCTCAGGGACTTTCCTGACCTCCATCCTCAGATCTCAGCCTTCTGAGTAGTAAGGATGATAAGCGTGAGCCATCAGTGCCCAGCTCACATATCTGTATATGTTAGAAACTTATTTAGTCAAGTGGAAGAAGATCAGCTCAAATCACATTTGTATTCTATATAAATGATTGAACAGCTATCTGTAAATAATAAGATAGGAGAAAGTACCGGTCTGTTGCACAATTCCAGAAGCTTGTCTGTCAGGCGAGTTGAATCTCCAACAAACTTTTCTAATGACTTTTTCATATTGATAGCTTTGTTTAAAATTTCCTTGCATCTGTTCACACGCATGGGATAAGAAGACTGCCATAAAAAAAGAGTTAAATAAAATCATATATTAGATTTTAAATAGGTAAGAAAACTTGTGACTGACAAAAAACAACTTAAAAAATACTAGTGGTTCACGCCTATAATCCTAGGTGGCTGAGATCTGAGGACTGCAGTTCAAAGCCAGCCCAGGCAGGAAAGTCTATGAGACCCATCTCCAACTCATTTCCAAAAGCCAGAAGTTGAGCTATGACTCAAGTGGTAGAATGCTGGCTTTGAGGCAGTGCCCAGGCCCTGAGTTCAAGCCCTAGGACCAGCACACACACACACACACACACACAAAAAGCTCATGATGTGAATTTATACTGATAGAAATACAATGTGGCAATGCCATCAAAAGCCATAAAAATGTTTTTTACCTCATAACCCGGTAAAAGCTCTTCTTGGGAACTATATGAAAAGAAAGCAAGTATAGAAATATCTAGAAGTAATCCAACAACAAAGAAAAGAAATAATTTTTTTTTTTTTTGTTCTTGGCTGTAGGGCTTGAACTCAGGGACAGACCCTATCCCTGAGCTTTTCTGCTCATTTTTCTTATCATTTCATTTTTCTTATTATTTTTGAGCCAGAGTTCTACTTCTGGTTTTCTAGTGGTTAATTAGAGATAAGAGTCTCACAAGACTTCCCTGCCTAGGTAGCTTTGAACTCAACCCTCAGATCTGAGCTTCCTGAGTAGCTAGGATTATAGGTATAAGCCACCAGCACCTGGCTAAAATCATCTTAATGATAAGCTATTTATCTAAAGTATAGAAAGCCATTTAAAACTTCTATTCAGTTACAGAAATATGTTTTAGGGGCTGGGAAGGTGGCTCAGTGGTAGAGCGCTTGCCTTGCAATGCATGAGGCCCTGGGTTCGATTCCCCAGCACCACATAAACAAAAAGAAAAAAGCCGGAAGTGGCACTATGGCTCAAGTGGTAGAGTGCTAGCCTTGAGCTGAAGAGCTGAGGGACAGCACTCTGGCCCAGAGTTCAGGCCCCACAACCGGACCCAAAAAAAAAAAAAAAGAAATATGTTTTAAAAGAATATGTAAAGATACCAATATATTCAATTCTTAACTATTTATTTAAGTGAAAAATAAGAAATTATGCCATGTAAGTTCTAATGTTAAAATATGCTTAGAAATATACATACAAAATTACAACAAAATATTAATCAATGGCATCATTCATTTTCATTTTTACCTCTATGCAAATTCTAAATCCTCTAAACTATTTTTTTATTAAAATTTTCATCACCTTAAACATGCCCATTTAAAATACCTCAATGAAGTATTGTTTTTAGTATATAGTCCAAGCACTTTGGATTAAAGTACTTGAATAAAAAAGGGTTACCATTATAGTTTATTAGACTTCATAAAGAAAATATACTGAATTCTTTGATTTTAAGCATGTAGTTTCATATGGTAAATATCTCCAAATGTCTTAGTGAAGCAGATTATGCATAGGCTAATTACAGTATGCCATAACTTCTCTTTTTAGGCAGTATTTAAAACAACAAACCTAATATTCAGTCCAGAACCCTATTAGCCACAGAAAATAGAAGACACTGAGGTGACTGAGATTACCTTTGACACAGCTGTTATCAGCCACATTGCTTGCTGAGGATAGGACAAGAAAACTTTGGCTATTATTTCCATCAAGACAACAAAGACTTCATTTGAAGAATGACAGATTCGAGAGATCAATTGTGAAAACGCAGTCAAAAATTGATAGGGAGGTAGCTGATTCTTGTGTTCTGTGATAACCTTATTCATTTTAGTCAAGTCATTTTTCATTTGTATGCGATCAGCTCGGCCACCTAGGAAAAAAATTCAGTTGAAAAGACCAGAAAGAAAAAGAAGTGTTATCCGTTTACTTCACATTAAAAAATTATTTCAAAAACCCTTTAAAAACACATTTTATTTCCAACCTGTGAAATGGTTAACTCTGACTGAGTAGGAAAAACATGTAGGGCCAAGAGCTATTAGTTTTTACTACTCATGGTAATTTCTGAGTAAATTATTCATTTGAAATGTGATGTATTTTCTTATGTGTTGAGTTTATCAAGAAATGGTTAGAATTTCATAGGTAAGCCATAAATTGCAGCTAGTTTAAAAGTCTATAATGTATCTTTCCCTTCCTTCTCCCAATTATTGCACTTTAACAATACTTAAATGATCACATTAGTTCTTAACTTTTCGTAAATTAGATGGTCAAGGCAAATGTAACTTTGTACGAAAGTTATAATTTTTTTTTAAGTTATAATTCTTTATACCAAAGTTAAAATTCTGGTTCCTTGGGAAGTAATACCTTTTTCATACTCGTATGCTTTAGCACCAAAATCAAGCCATAGTGATAACATTCGGGGCATTGACTGATAAATGAATTGATTTCCATACTGTAAAGATCTGAAATTATATAGATAAGGAAGATTATTAACACAGGGCTCTTTTTTAGGTTATGTGAACTAAAAGGACTTAAAGTACCACTCACATTACATACAGCCTTCTGACAAATTGGGCTTTCTTCCTAATAGAGGTTATTTTTGACTCCTGCCTCCTTTTTTTCTTACTAATTCACCACTTAGCTTTGTACTGTGTGAGTCAAAAATGATACAAGTTCTGAGTTAATGGGGCTTCTGCCAATACTTCTTTTAACTTGTCCTTACAATCTGTACCTTTGTTTGCATTCTACAGCCTATAAGTCTTGGTCAGGCCCAATCATTCCATTTTCTGGAAAATCACAACCCCACACTTCTTCCCTTCAATAAATTCTGGACTGATTCCAGAAATTCTGGTTTTATCATGCTCTGCTTAATTAAAAAATATGAATTAATAGCCTATAGATTAAGAATATATGACTGGGTGCTGGTGGCTCATGCCTGTAATCCTAGCTACTCAAGTGGCTGTGATTTGAAGATCATGGTTTGAAGCCAGCCCAAGCAGGGAAATTCTCATCTTCAATTAACCACCAAAAAAGTCATTAGTGAAGGTGTGGCTCAAGTGGTATAGTGCCAGCCTTAAGGGAAAAAAGCTAAGGGACAATGCCTAGGCTCTGAGTTCAATCCTCAATATGGTATCACCCATCCTCAACTTGGCCCCCCCCACAAAAAAAAATCCCACAAGATTATATGAATGGTGAATGACAGTTCTTGGGATTCAAATATTCATAATCCCTTATCTCTGGAATTTTCCAGCCTTATTATATTCGTCAGTTTAGGTTGTTCATCAGGTCTAGTTTCTAACCATCCTATGAACAAACCCCTCAATGCTGGTTACTGGCAAACCTGCAAAAACAATAAAGTTGTCTCCTTACTGAAAAAGAAAGGTTTTGAAGTATGGTGATCACCTTATTTAAGAAAAAAATTTTGGGTCTGGGAAGGTGGCTCAGTGGTAGAGTGCTTGCCTTGCATGCATGAGGCCCTGAGTTCAATTCCTCAGCACCACATAAGCAGAAAAGAAAAAAAAAGCTGTAAGTGGCACTGTGGTTCAAGTGGTAGAGCGCTAGCCTTGAGCTGAAGAGCTGTGGGACAACGCCCAGGCCCACCCAGAGTTCAGGCCCCACAACCAGACCACCCCCCCCCCCAATTTTTTTTTTGGTGCCAATCTTAAGGCTTGAACTTAGGGACTGGGCACTATTCTTGAGCTTTTTTGCTCAAGACTAGTGCTCTACCGCTTGAGCCACAGCTCTACGTCTGGCTTTTTGATGGTTAGAGATCAGTCTTACAGACTTTCCTGCCCAGGGACTGACTTTGAACCACTATCTCCAGATCATAGCCCTCTGAGTAGTTAGGATTAGAAGGATAAGCCACCAGTGCCCAGATTTTATTCAAAATTTTTATTGTGGTAAAATATATAACATAAAATATCCCCCCTTACCACGTTTAAGCAGAAACCTGGCTGTATATTCACACTGCTATCCATGCACACCACCATGCCAGCATCACCACCATCCATCCACCTTCGGAATTCTACACCATCCCATCTAGAAGCTCAACATCCACCGACTCTCCATCCCCATACCATGCCCCTCTGCGCTAACGATTATTATTCCACCTCAGATCTGTCCAAAGCTCATAACTTCTGGATTTGTCTGTTTCACTTCTGCTGCCTTGATTATATCAGGAAGATCTTTCTGATATTTATATGTGCTTTCACATTCTGTTATAAACTATTATTGAAATGTTTTATGTATATACAGATGCTGTATAGCTCCTTGAGGGAAAACACTGATACTTAATCAGTAATAATATAGTTAGTCAAGATAACTTCAGTCATTTAAATACATGTTAAAAGCTAATATCTACTTCTTTAAGCATGCAAACATTTTACTATAACTACTATAGATAGAAATAGATTCTGACGAGGCTGAGTATGGTGTTGTATATTTGTAATGCCAGCACTTACAAGGTTAAGGCAGAAGGACTGAGGCCAGCCTGGCTAACATAGCAAGACTCTGACTCAAAAGAAAGAAAAAGGAAAAAGAAAATACTTAAAAAAAAAAAAAAAAGAAGAAATAGGTTCCAAAATGGCCTTACTCCCTTGAAGAGGATTCAAAAAATTTTTCCTACAACTAAGAGTTTTAATGCATATAAGGACTTTAGTTACTTTAAGTAGTTTAAATAGGGTTTTAAATAAGAAGAAACATTAAATACATTCCATATCAAGGCATAGGATACATACTAAGACTAAAGAGCAAATGACAAGGGCTGGGAAGGTGGCTCAGTGGTAGAGTGCTTGCCTTGCATGCAGGAGGCCCTGGGTTTGATTCTTCAGCACCACATAAGCAAACAGAATAAAGCCAGAAGTGGCGCTGTGGCTCAAGTGGTAGAGTGCTAGCCTTGAGCTGAAGAGCTGAGGGACAGCGCCCAGGCTCAGAGTTCAAGCAGTACAACCGGACCCCCCCCCCCCCCCAAAAAAAAAGAGCAAATGACAAGATCAGCTGTTGGGTGTGTACTCTGAAAGCATGTAGTGTTACAGTGTTGTGTCTAGCATGTGTGATCTACAACACCACAGAAAAACAAAAACAAAAACAACCCACAGCCCCAGAAACCATCTTGTCTATGTGAATAAAGCGGCACCAATGCACTGTTATACTCACTTTCCAAAGTGAATGACTATGTAACGGATGAGGTCGCCTTGCTTCTCCATTTTGTTGTCTGTTACCATGGGCATCAGTTTGTCGTAGTACTTGGCAAGGTAGAAATGCCCAACTTCCCACTCTGGGAGGAACAAGGTCACATCCTATGGGAGAGAACACTGGTCATTCATTCACGAGGAGAACCTCACACTAAAAACTAACATTGAATTTTCATTTCCTTCCAATATGTGCATGTGAAAATGTCAACTCCCTTTGGAACGACCTCAGCTATACCCACAGGTTTTGATATGACATAATTACCATTTGGCTCAAAGTATTTTAAAATTTCCACTGTAGTTTTTCATTGATCCAGGAGTCAGGGGCTTATTTTATTTATTTCGTGGTGCTGGCATTGGCACTTCAACACAGGGTCTAAGTACTGTTCCTGAGCTTTTGTGCTCAAAACTAGCACTCTCCCACTTGACCTACAACTCCACTGCCAGCATTTTGTGGTTAACTGGAGATTAAAAACTTAACCAACTTCCCTGGCTTTGAACCATGATCCTGAGATCTCAGCCTCCTGATTATTTAGAATTACAGGTGTGACCCTCTGGTACCTGGCTGTCCATAGGTTTATTTTTATTTTTTTGGTTGTGGGGCTTGCACTCGGGGCCTGGGTGCCGACCCTCAGCTTTTGTGCTCAAGGATAGAGCTACCACCTTGAGCCATGGTTCCACTTCTGGTTTTCTGGTAAGGGTTAACTGGAGGTAAGAGTCTCATAAGGCTTTGCTGCCCAGGTTGGCTAACCTTGATTCCAGTTATCAGCTTCCTGAGTAACTAGCATTATAGGTGTGAGACACTAGCAACTGGCTTGAGAGGTTTATTTTTTTATTTTTATTTTTGTTGGTTGTGGGACTCGAACTCTGGGCCTGGGCACTGTCCCTCAGCTCTTCAGCTCAAGGCAAGTGCTATACCAATTGAGCCGCAGCACCACTTCCAGTTTTCTGGTGGTTTATTGGAGATAAGAGTCTCACAGACTTTCCTGCCCAGGCTAGCTTTGAACCGCAATCCTCAGATCTCAGCCTCCTGAATAGCTAGGATGACAGGCGTGAGCCACTGGCGCCCAGTTCTTCATTATTTTTGAACTACATTATAGCTGTCTTGGCACCCTGTGCCCTCTCCCAACTACACTCCCCCTTGACAAAGTCCCAGCATGAGAGGTTTACTTTTTATGACACCATCTTATAAAATTACATATCTACTAAGGAAGTTACATAAGTTTAACTTTGGAGTAGGTGGGGAGGAGCAGGGGCTGCACCCTATTTCAGGATGGTAAGTGGTCTCACTACAGTTTACCTTGTGGTGATTCCTTATAGTTAGAGTCTAATCTCACTGAAGAGCCAGTTTCCTATTATACATGTACTTTTTTTTAATATACTTGCCTTGTATTTTTTCATAACTGCATTGCTCTCAAAGTTAGCTGTTTCTTCCATAAATCGGCCCACAAGTAGGGTAGCTCGACCAAGAATCAACATGTCCTTACTCTCGGTTTGGGATTTATCTTCAGGAAAACATAAATCAACACCTTTTTGAAGAACAATAAGTGCCTGATGAACATCACCCTAAGAGAAAAAAGACAGCAAGCCTTTTAAGTGAAGAATATATTTGTTTTCTGAAAAACAAAATTATTCAAAGTTCATTAAATGTTTAAGTACAAATCCACCAGTAATTTCATATTTATTTCTCATTTCCCTCCTAATAAAAAAAATTCTAAAAGGGAAGTACTAATTTGTTTCAGGTAGAAATCTTTTATTTACTCATTCATTCATTTACTCATCTGAAGTTTTATGTAGATGGCATGGAGTCACAATCACAGGTAAACTGAAATCTCTAGCGTGAAACACTCATAACCAGCTGGGTGTGGTTGGTATACGCCCCAGGAGTTGGAGATAGAAGGATTGAAAGTTCCAAGACAGCCTGGACTACACAGTGAGAGTGTCAAGAAGAAAGAGAAAGAGAGAAAGGAAGGAAGGAAGGAAGAAAGAGAGGGAAAGAGAGGGAGAGAGAGGGAAGGAAGGAGAGAAAAGAAATGGAAAAAATAAAGGAAGAAAGAAAAGGAAAAAAGAGGAAGAAAGATGGAGAATAGAAAGGAAAAAGGAAAAGAAAAAGAAAGAAAAAAAAAGGAAAAAGAAAAGAGGGCTGGGAAGGTGGCTCAGTGGTAGAGTGCTTGCCTAGCATGAATGAACCCCTGGGTTCAAATTCTCAGTACCACAAACACAAAAAAAGTCAGAAATGGAGTTGTTGCTCAAGGGTAGAGTGCCAGCCAGCCTTGAGCAAAAGAAGCAAAAAAAAAAAAAAAAAAGTGCCCAGGTCCTGAGTTCAAGCCCAGGACTGCCAAAAAAAAGAAAGAAAGAAAGAGAGAGAGAGAGAAAGAAAGAAACAAACAAAGATAGAGAAGAAAGAAAGAAAGAAAGAGAGAAAGAAGGAAAGGAAGGAAGAGAGAGAGAAAGAAAGAGAAAAGGGAGAGAAAGAAAGAAAGAGGAAAGGAAGGAGGGAGGAAGAAAAAGAAAGAAAGAAAAGAAAGAAAGAGAGAGAGAGGGAGGGAGGGAGGGAGGGAGGGAGGGAGGGAGGGAGGGAGGGAGGGAGGGAGGAAGGAAGAAAGGAAGAAAGAAAGAAAGAAAGAAAAAAAGAAAGAAAGAAAGAAAGAAAGAAAGAAAGTGGGCTGGGAAGGTGGCTCAGTGGTAGAGCGCTTGACTTGCATGCATGAGGCCCTGGGTTCGATTCCTCAGCACCACATAAGCAAAAAGAAAAAAGCCGGAAGTGGTGCTGTGGCTCAAGTGGTAGAGCACTAGCCTTGAGTTGAAGAGCTGAGGGACAGCGCCCAGGCCCAGAGTTCAGGCCCCATGACTGGCAAAAAAAAAGGAAGAAAGAGAAAGAAAGGAAGGTTTACAGTCAAGCAAGGAGACACTAGTTAATCAGTCTGTGATGAGTACTATTCCAGAGGACTACATGTAGGCATTAGGGAATCCTGGACAGCTATCTATTATTAGAGGCTTAAAATAATAAAGATATGGGTTTAAATAGTAGGAACTAGAGAAGATTCAAGAAGTATTTCCAAAGTTAAGGAACTACTAACTAGGCACTGGTGGCTCACACCTGTATTCCTAGCTACTCAGGAGGCTGAGATCTGAGTATTGTGGTTCAAAGCCAGCCTGGGCAGGAAAGTCCGTGAGACTCTTATCTCCAATGAAACACCAGAAATCTGGAAGTGGTGCTGTGGCTCAAGTGGTAGAGCCCTAGCCTTAAGCTGAGGAGCTAAGGGACAGCACCCAGGTCCAGAGTTCAAGCCCCATGAGTGACAAAATAAATAAATAAAAAGGTTCTGAATTTGGACCGGGTGTTTTCCCTCAGCTGGCCCTTTTCAGGAAGCACAGAGTCTACAACAGAATATAGAGAGGATAGTATTTCTGTAGCTATTACCTTGGACCAGAGCCACTTAGCCTTTTCCATGTAGAGTTCAGCGAGTCTGGACTCCCCGGCATTGAGGAGAGCGTTGTAGGCTGTCTGGTGGTGACCAGCCTTTCGAGCCACTCTGGCACTCTGTAGCCAGCATTCTCCAATCATCTCATTGTAATCTGGTCTAACGGCATGTGGCAGGACATGAAGAAAAAGAGCATTTGTAAGTGTGCTCAGGAACCCAACTAAAATACCTCTTTCCAAAAAAAGTTAAGGGGAGATGGGAAGGGATGGGAAGGGGAAACAAAGGAGGAGACAACAATGCTTGATAAGAAATGTACTCATTATCTTGTCCATGTAATTATAACCCCTCTGTACAGTATTTTCACAATTAAAAAAAAAAAGAGTTAAGCTTCTTAATGTACTATTTAAAAAGAATCAACAAATACTTGGTTAAAAAAGAAAAAAAAAAACACAAAAAACCCTGATTTCAATTTTCTTACAATGTTCCATTTTTATCTGTTATAAATTAGGGAGATTAGCTGGGTGCCTGTGACTCATGCCTGTAATCCTAGCTACTCAGGACGCTGAGATCTGAGGATCGGGGTTCAAAGTCAGCCCAGGCAGGAAAGTCCGTGACACTTTCATCTCCAATAAACCACTAAGAAATGGGAAGTGGCACTGTGGCTCAAATGGTAGAGCACTCGGCTTGAGCTGAAGAGCACAGGGACAGTGCCCAGGCCCAGAGTTCAAGCCCCACAACCCACAAAGAAAAATAATAATAAAAAAAAATTAGGAGCCAGGCACCGGTGGCTCAAACCTGTAATCCTAGCTACTCAGGAGGCTGAGATCTGAGGATCACCATTGAAAGCCAGCCCAGTCAGGAAAGTCTGTGAGACTCTTATCTCCTATAAACCACTAGAAGACCGGAAGTGGCACTGTGGCTCAAGTGGTAGAGTGCTTGCTTTGAGCTGAAGAGTGCAGGGACATCACCCAGGCCCAGAGTTCAAGTCTCATGACGGACAAAATCAATCAATCAATTAGGGAGATTTTATTTTATTTTGTGGTTCCATCAAATTCATGGCAAAGAACATGCTAGTCAAAGCTAGGAGCTGGTGGCTCAGGACTGTCATCTTAGCTACTCAGGAGGCTGAAAACTGAGGATCACGGTTCAAAGCCAGCCTGGGCATGAAAGTTCGTGGGTTTCTTCTCTAATGAACCACCAGACAACTAAAAGTGGTGCTGTGGCTCAAAGTGGTAGAGTGCTATCCTTGAGCAAAAGAGCTCAGGGACTGTGCTCAGGTCCCAAGTTCAAGCCCCATGACAGGAAGAAAAACAAAACAAAACAAAAAACAAGCTAGTCAAATGTTCTACCACTGAGTTTTATCCCCAGTCCAGGACTTTGTATTGACTTATACTGGCTTATTACCTTTCAAAGAAGGGTGGGGGGGGGGGGGGGGGCTAGGAATGTGGCTTAGTGGTAGAGCGCTATCTTTGAGCAAAAGAAGCTCAAGGACAGTGCCCAGGCCCTGAGGTTCAAGGCCCAAGACTGGCAAAAAAAAAAAAAAAAAGGTAAATGGCATATAAAATTGATTCTCATGTAGGCCTATTTCAATTATACAATGTATTCTTGAGAATAACAGAAAAATGCAAATGAGGAAATAAAATACTCCCTAGCACCATCCAAACATCATACTAAATTCAAGATTAACTGGCATTAAGAAAAAAAAAAGTAATGTTGAAACCTTTTGTTGAGACTCAGCAAAGCCCTCCGGAGGGCCAGGATGGGCTCCTTGGCTCTGTAGGAATTCTGGGTCATCTCTAGACGAGCCACCCAGTTGAGAGAGTCCTCGTGACACCCGTCACCTGGAAACTGGTGAAACAGAGGTCTGACGCCATGCTCTAACTCACACAACATGTGCAACCTGCCAACAGACACAGCACGTGAATCACCCTCTGAGCCTCTGAGTAGGTCATGCATAAAGCATGGGCATTCCATCAGCATGGAGAATCAATGATGAGTAGTTTTTCTTTAGTAGAATCTGAATATATATATTCTTATTATGTAATCAGCAACAGTTATATGTTTGATTTCAAATTGAGCATAAGCAACGATTTATGCTAGTTACAATACTGAATGTTTTGCTGTGATTCCCCCAATTTCTTATGAACTAAATGGAAATACTTAACAACCAAACTTTTCCACCTGCATTAAAATAAAATACGGATTCACTATAAATCAACATGACTCTGTATATTACTGGTGCTACTATAAGAAGGCCTGTGCAATGAATGGAAGTTTGATTTTCTTTTCTAAGAGGGTACAAATATAGCCCAAGGGTATTCTGAGTAGCTACAGAATGGAAATTATGGCAAGTGCCAATGTGCCAGACTCAGGAGATGTCTCAGTTACTAAGGTTAGTTATACAGGAAGTCAGCTATGACATTACAAGAGAAAAAGAACTACTTATGGTTTTTTAAAAATTAGTTTCCCAAGCCAGGCGCTGGTGGCTCATGCCTGTAATCCTAGCTACTTAGGAGGCTGAGATCTGAGGATCGCGGTTCAAAGCCATCCCAGGCAAGAAAGTCCGTGAAACTCTTATCTCCAATAAACACTCAGAAAAACAGAAGTGGCGCTGTAGCTCAAGTGGTAGAGTGCTCGCCTTGAGCTGAAGAGCTGAGGGACAGTGCTCAGGCCCACAGTTCAAGCCCCATAACAGACAAAAAAAAATTAGTTTTCCAATAAAAAGGATGGATGTTAGAAGATTTAAAAAACAAAAATCTATAGGGTGACTGTAAGGTAAAAGAATGAAAGAACCATTTTCAGTAGCTAGGCAATCAGCCAAACACACAATCAAAATTATTTAGTGATGAAAAATTCCAATCCTGAGCCAGGTACTGTTGGCTTATGCTTGTAATGCTACTGCCCAGGAGGCTATGATCTGAGGACTATAGTTCAAAGCCAGCCTGGGCAGGAACGTATGTGAAAGTCTTACTTACAATTGGCCAGGAAAAATTTGGAAAAAGAAAGGTTCAGGTGTTCTAGCACCAGTCTTGAGTAAAAAAGCTAAGGGACAGCAGCCAGGCCCTGAGTTCAAGACTCCGGATCAGCACCATAAAAAATGTATAAAACTGCATAAAAAGGTGGAGTCCCAAGATACCTCACAATGTACTCATATCCTCGCTGGTAGGAGCCGCTTTCAAAGCTTGCAGCCGACAGTGGCACAATCTGCTCTGCCCTCACCAGTTTCAATGTGTCATAAAAAGCTGTGGCATCATTTTTCTTGGCTGATAGTAGTAGCTGCCCTAGTCTGACACTCCATGTTGTAGACTTTCTATCTGAAAGACAAATGCAGAGTTAAGGAATGCCAAGGCAGATGGGCTCAAAGGCCAGTTTGGTTTCATCTGATGAAATGGTCAGCAGAAATAACATAGTTTTCTTTTGTTTTATTTTGTGCTGGTCCTGGGGCTTGGACTTAGAGCCTGGGCACTGTTCTTGAAGTCTTTTTGCTCAAGGCTAGTGCTCTACCACTTAAGCCACAGCTCCACTTCCAGCTTTTTGTTAGTTAATTGGAGACGAGAGTTTCATGGACTTTCCTGCCTGAGCTGGCTTCAAACGGTAATTCTCAGCTTTCAGTCTCCTGAGTTGCTAAGATTACAGGCGCCAGCCACCAGTGCCCAGGTAATTGTTTTTACATCAAAAGCCCCAACAGGAGTTCATAAAATAGAATCAATATTAATAGCAAATTAAAACTGCTTCTACTTCAGCAATCTGTTTACCTGCCGCAAGATAGTTCTCCACCAAGTCCCACTGTGACAGCTTCCACGCTGCTTCCACCCTGTACGTGTTTAATTCCTCAATCCATTCAGACCTAGTACAACAAACTCAATTCAATTCTAGTTTACTTAAAGAAGCACTTAGAAATATTTCATAGGTTTAGAGATTCTATTTGCTGTAGTTACTTATTACATTGGTATTATGCTGAATTTTGTATTCATTTATAAAATAATTATCTCTATCCAGCAACACCCAGAAAAATGGAATCTTTTCATTCCATTGTTATGATGATGAAAGTTTTCATTATTTGGGCTTTTTTGAGGGAGAGTCTCATGATTTATCACATTAACTATATCTGATAGAGCCATTTAAGAATGAGATTCCTTGACAAATTAAACTGTGCCACATATTGAAAGAGAACTTATTCTATCACAGACTGTTATAAAATGATCTGCTTCACTTTAAGAACCTGAAGAAACAGCCAGGGCTGGGAAGGTGGCTCAGTGGTAGAGCACTTGCCTTGCATGCAGGAGGCCCTGGGTTCGATTCCTCAGCACCACATAAGCAAAAAGAAAAAAGCCGGAAGTGGCGCTGTGGCTCAAGTGGTAGAGTGCTAGCCTTGAGCTGAAGAGCTGAGGGACAGCACCCAGGCCCAGAGTTCAGGCCCCATGACCGGACCCCCCAAAAAACAAAAAATCAAAAAAAAAAGAAAAAAAAGAAAAAAAAAAAAGCAACAGAGCCAGTGAACACACAAATTGAGAGAAAAGTAATGCTAATAATTTCGGAATTGGGTATATGTGTCAAAGGCAGCTGTGAGCTGCCTTTAAGATATAAAGAAAGAAAAAAGTGCAAGAAAAAAAGATGCTTCTTCAGCAGTCATTTTGATTTCCTTTCTTCTTTTTTTTTTTTGGTCAGTCCTGGGGCTTGAACTCAGGGCCTGGGCACTGTCCCTCAGCTCTTCTGCTCAAGGCTAGCACTCTACCACTTGAGCCACTGCACCACTTCTGGCTTTTTCTGCTTATGTGGTGCTGAGGAGTCAAACCCAGGGCCTCATGCATGCAAGGCAAGCGCTCTACCACTGAACCACCTTCCCAGTCCCCATAGAAAATCTTGATTTTCTATGGCACAGTTCTCTTTCATTGAACACAGCAAACACTGGGATGTGTGTGTCCCAGACCCAAAGGGAAGACAGGGAGAGCCTATTTGTTCAGTGTTATCATAAGGAAACATGACAACCCCACGTTGAGCGTGACAAAATCCCTGTCCTTCCACCTGCCTCACACCTGAGGGTGGGTATTTTTTTTTTTTTTTTTGCCTAATGAATTATTCTTTTCTTAAAAACAAAAACAAACAAGAACCCCTAACAATCACAACAACTACTACCTCCGAGTGGCCTGTGTGTTCTAAGATCCCATTCTTGGTTGACCAAAGCTCCCTGTCCACTGCAGCCGGTTGGGGGCTGGCGTACATTAAAGAATAAGGTTTCTGGTTACAAGAGGAAAACAGTTGCAAGGGCAGATACACTTCCTTCTGAGACTGCCTATCAATATTTTGTTCTTATGCTCATCGCCATGAAAATACATAAGACATTTAATTACTTGAGTAAATATTAAGCTCCCTAAGTCACAAATCAGAAGGTTCCCGTTTCGACAGAATAGTGGGAAGAAATCACTCTCTTATGAACCATACCTGCTGGCGTGTACTCCATTTACTTGAGTGATTACAGAAGAAAGCTGACCAAGACCCAGCATGGACTTCACCACCCCATGGTAGTGAATGATCTGCAAAGGTAAAAAGAGGTAAGATCTTGCGTCTCACTTCACACTTACTTAGGGATCCCAGAACAGTTCAAATGACATTTATTAAAAACACTATTTGCCTCAGTGCCTACTTTCCTTAGTTTAGTAACTGACTTGCTTGGCTGATAACAAAACCCACTATCCTGTGTACATTTCAAAGTAACAGAAAAAAAAATCCAGATAACCTAAAAAAAAACCTGATTGAACTTATGGAATGCAAAAGTACCCAACACCTTTAACATTTGTTTGTTCTATTTCTCATGTAGGAGTTAAAATTGAAAGGTTATGTATATGTCTATTAATATAGATTTGGGGATTTATAACTAAAAAGTTACATACGAATACATAATAGTCTTTAAAACTGAAGATTGTGAAAAATAAGGACCTTGTGTATTGAACTTCTGAGAAAATAACATGTCAAATATGACAAAAGCAAAACCTCAAGGTGAGAAAAAATTAAAGTCTAAGTTATAAATCCATGATTTTGAACCCCTTTCCTGTCCCAGTAAACAGGTGATCCAATGAGCTCAAATTCCAATGGACTATTTCTGAGGTCTGCAGTGGACAAGAACTGTGTGTGTGTGTGTATGCGTGCTGTTTAGCTGTTTATACATATATTTATGTATTCATTTATTTTTTATAACTATAATAATTGTTTTAACAGTACTGAGGCTGGGGCCCAGGATTGAGTACTATCTCTTATCTTCACTCAAAGCTAGCACTCCATCACTTTGAGCCACAGCTCCAATTTACTGGTGGTAAACTGGAGATAAGAGTCTCATGAACCTTCCTGCGTTGGCTAGCTTTGTGTGATCCTCAGATCTCAGCCTCCTGGATAGCTAGGATGACAGGCGTGAGCCACCAGTACCTGGCTTACATGTATATTTTAATGTACATATATTCCATAATAATTTTTGCAGTGATCTGAGGGATTTCTAAGGACATAGAAATGATTTTTGAGATTGGCTAGAACAAGTCTCTAATAGTATCTATTAGTCAGGAAATCAAACTTTTGCAAGCACACGCCAACCCTGGTAGAAGCAGCACCAAAGCCCAGGTTTGCTGAATTCCTATGTGTGCTCTGTTAACTTATCTTACCTGATCTGGTTCTAGCTGAATAGCTCGGTCATAGCAAGCCGTGGCATCCCTCAGCAAGCCGGTGCTTTCATGTTCAAGGATCTGTTCTTTCAAAGATGGCTCTGCCTTTCGAATCGCACTCACGCCGGCCACTCCATCTGCTTCATGCATAGCAGCGTACAATTTCTTTTTCAACCATTGTAAAAGAACCAAAAGAGAGGAAACCAATAAGGCTATGACCACCAGACTGCATACAAAGAGTATATGAGAAACTTTTTCAAAGTACTACTAAGAATTTATTTCAAGGCAGATGCACAATAGTTTTTAGCTATTTCTGGAAATTCTACTATTTCAACACTATTATTCCACAAATCTATATTAGTAACTACTATTAATCATGAGGGTTGCAAAGAACTCCAAGGCTCTGAAACTTCCTTTGAATTCAACTGATAACAAATTCTGTTGAATAGAATCCACACTTTTTTTTTTTTTTGGTTGTAGGGCTTAAACTCAGGGCCTAGACACTGTCGTTGAGTTCTTTTTGCTCAAGGTGAGTGCTCTACCACTTTGAGCCACAGTGCTACTTCCAGTTTTCTGGTGGTTCATTGGAGATAAGAGTCTCACGAACTTTCCTGCTTGGGCTGGCTTTATACCATGACCTTCTGATCTCAGCCTCCTCCACAGCTAATACTACAAGTATGAGCCACTTGTGCCCAGCCAAATTTTGAATTTTTCAATAAGTTTTCATTTTATTTTCTAATTTTCTGACAGTAGCAAAAATATAGTTTATTGAGCCTCGCAAAGTTTATTAGTATAGAAAGATACTTTCACCAGGGAAAAGTGGGTCATCTCAGAAAGAGACATCAGAATGACATATATAAACATTTTAATATATTGGTATTGAGATACTTTCAGCAAATCTAAGACATCAACAGTTAGGTCAGCTATGGTGGCCCATGGTTGTAAAATCAACTACACAGAAGACATTGTTAAGAGGATCACAGTCCAAGGCCAGCTCCGTCAAATAAGTACAAGACTCTATCTAAAAAATACTAATGAAGAAAGCAGGGGAGGCATAGCTCAAGTGATAAAGTACCTGCCTAATAAGCATGAGGCACTGAGTTCAAATCCCTGTAGTGCAAAAGAAAAAGAAAAAGAAAAAAAGAAAAAGAGAAAGAAAGTTGGAAAGGAGGAAGGAACAAATGAATGGAGGGGAAGGAATGGATGAATGATACTGCTATCAGTTTCTTTTGACGTACTGGGGTTTGAACTCAGGGATTCATACTTGCTAAGCAAGTGCTCTATTGCTTCAGCCCAGTCCAACTAGCACTCATTTTTAGGACATTATCTCCAAGAAGCTATTCTTTTTTTTTTTTTTGTCAGTCGTGGGGCTTGAACTCTGGGCTTAGGTACTATCTGTGTGCTCTTCAGCTCAAGGCGAGTGCTCTACCGCTTGAGCCACAGTACCACTTCTGGTTTTCTAGTTGTTTATTAGATATAAGAGTCTCACGAAGTTTCTTGCCCAGGCTGGCTTTGAACTGCAATCCTCAGATCTCAGCCTCCTGAGTAGCTAGGATTACAGGCATAAGCCACAGGCACCCGGCTTCAAAGAAGCTATTCTTGAACCTTAATTTCCCTACTCCTCTCTCCTGACTCTAGAGGAAGAGGTGTGTGCTTCTCTACAGAAAATCTATATCACTTTACCTAAGACATTATACCAAACCACCACAGGCATCTAATGCATCCATACACGCCACAAAATGAACATCACTGTTAAGACTGCCAGTGTGAATTCTCATCACTAAATTCAGTGTAATTTCAAACCTGTAAAAATCCAAGATGCTCCCGAATATTTTGCTTTTTTTCTGTAATGAATGATTCAAAGTGCATTACAGCTCGTGTGTATGCTTTGGAGCGAAAGGAAGCTACTGCCAGAGTATCCTGAGGAATGAGGTCCAGAAAACGAGTCACGCTCTGATAGCCACCCTCTTGTGGGCTTGATACTGCATTGTAAAAGCAAAACAAGACAGTAATCAGACTGCAGAAAATTTGAAAGCATCAGTTTAAGTATGTAACTCCAATTCATTTAGTTAAATAAATGAATCCAGATTAGGGCATAATATTTAAGATGTTTACTACCAACAGGAATTGAGGGCAAACAATGGACGTGATGGCCTTGATCAACGTACTGCTAAACCGCCATGCTGAACTGAAACTCCTTTGTACAACTATTGAGAGATAATTAAAAACAAAAACAAAACAACTACCAGGAGGAATGACTGCTCAGAGGTTTTGCTCCAATTGTACCACTAGTACTTACTTTACTTTGCATGGTTACTTGATCTCTGGAGTCTTTCCTTCTCATTTATAAAAGAAACATGTCAGTCCCTGTCAGACCTCCCTTACCTATGTTTGAAAAGGATAGTTTCAGATGTAAACTATTCTTAAATGTTAAAAAGACAAAAAAAGGATACGAAAGATACAAAACTAGTTATTATTTATGACTGTAAAATACTGAAAGAATGCCACTTGAAGTACAAAATTAATGAAGTAGCCTTCTTTTCTATTTTACAGAGTTTACACTTCTTTTGTTTCTGTGTAGTACTAGGACTTGAACTAAGGACTTGGCACATGCTAGGAACATGGTATACTTCTTCCTCACAAATGTTATTCTTTTTTTTTTTTTTTGCCAGTCCTGGAGCTTGAACTCAAGGTCTAGGCACTACCCTGACCTTCTTTTACTCAAGGCTATCACTCTACCACTTGAGCCACAGCACCACTTCCAGCTTTTTCTGTGTATGTGGTACTGAGGAATCAAACCCAGGGCTTCATAAATGGTAGGCAAGCACTCTACCACTGAGCCACATTCTCAGTCCCCAAGCATTATTCTTTCTTTTTTTTTTTTTTTTTTTGGTTGGTTGTGAGGCTTGAACTCTGGGCCTGGGCGCTGTCCCTCAGCTCTTCAGCTCAGGGCAAATGCTGTACCACTTAAGCCACGGTGCCACTTCCAGTCTTCTGGTAGTTAATTGTAGATAAGAGTCTTATGGACTTTTCTGCCTGGGCTGGTTTTGAACCGTAATCCTCAGATCTCAGCCTCCTGAGTAGCTAGGATTACAGGTGTGAGCCACTGGCACCGGCCCAAGTATTTTTTTTTCATATATGTATTTTTTATTGTAAAAATACTGTACAGAGGGGTTACAGTTATATGAGTAAGGTAATGAGTACGTTTCCTCTTGAGCATTGTTACCTCCTCCTTCGTTTTCCCCTACCATCCGTTCCCTCCCTACCTCCTCAACTCCTCCCTCCCCACCTGAAATTGTACTACGTATTATTCTTAAAAGATAGAAATTTATTTGCAATATTAGCAAAAATGGTGATAAGAGTTAGTACTTCATTTTCTAGTACCATTGTCACATTCAGAAATAGGAACTAATATTAACGGAAAATACAGTAACAGCCACATTCCAGGGAGAAGCAGTTTTCCCCAATACAAAATTATTTGCAAGTACACAAAATTTTAGAAAAATAAAAAATTACTGTGTTTAACAGGTATATGATAAGAATTTTTCAGGTAAAACCTCTTTCCTGATTATTAATTAGTATAAATTCTTAGGGTCATGAAATAAATGAAATGAAAATCTCCTTTCAAGCTTAAAACTGAAATGTGAAAAAGATATACACATATGTAAACAGTATGTATGAAAAGGAGTAAATTACTTAATGGTGAAGGCTAGACTAATAAAAATATCAGTATTCTTTATAATTACATAAATGTAAATGCATGTATTATACATTAAACCTCATCTAGCCCTAACAATCTACTAAGAGAGACAATCTTAGAAAAATTAGATGTTTCTTGTCCAAGGAATTGAGAAGCAGAAGTTACGGAGGTCCTTTCCCCCACCCCAAGCAGCACTGTAGATCAAAGCCTGGGCTTTGTGAATGCTAGGCAAGTGCTCTACCACTGAGCTGAACTTCACTCCCAGTCCTAAGAAGCAGTCTTAGCATTAGAAGAAGCATTCACTACTTCTTCTCAATGAAAACAACACCTTCTTACCCATTTGAGAAATGCACAAAAACAAGTCTTTTTAAAAGCTGATGCTTAAACTGCAGAACTGGCTAGAAAGAGCCAATGGGAGTAACTGAAAGAAGAAAATCACAGTCTGAACTCACCCACTGGTTTGGCCTTCTCTTTGCTCGATTTGCTCTGTGGAGCATCCTCAGCGTTCATTTCCTGAAACCTGTGCCTGGCCCACTGGGCGAGGTGGTCCAGCATGGAGAACACGGTCTGTATGCTCAGCTGACATAGGTCGGATGCATGGTCTTGGGCACTGGCACTCTGCTGATCATCATGCTTCAAAACTGCCATGATTTCTGCATAGACCTAAGAGAATTTGTTTTATGCTTAGTGATGGCCATGTAATATTTTATTATTATTATAAAGAATAACCATGTATGGCGATGATTTTCACAGAACAAAAGATGACCGATTAATAATCTTTCCTATCTAATTAAACCAACTGAATGAGAAAAACTAAACTGAATGAAGGTAAAAATATTAAAACTTTTTCTATTATTCAAACTATGACAGGAAGTCTATTAGTAGTTAAAAAAAAAACAACAAACCTTAGAATAATTTTCCCACACCAACTATAAAATTAATTTCAGAGTAATTAAAGGACTACTGTCTGGGAGACAGTGAGGGAAAAAAGAACACTGTCCAAAAATGTACTTGTTACCCTGTTGTAACTGTACCTCAGTATATCGCCTTTATAATAATAGTAAATTTTTTTTAAAGATAATTTTACAGATAATGATAATTTAATGTGTATTTAAAAAATAAAATATCGGGCTGGGAAGGTGGCTCAGTGGTAGAGTGTGTATGAGGCCGTGGGTTCGATTCCTCAGCACCACATAAGCAAAAAAGAAAAAACCAGAAGTGGCGCTGTGGCTCAAGTGGTAGAGCGCTAGCCTTGAGCTGAAGAGCTGAGGGACAGTGCCCAGGCCCAGAGTTCAGGCCCCATGACTGAACAAAAAACAACAACAACAAAACAAAAAATAAAATCTGGAATTAAAGGTTTTTAATGCCGGGCGCTGGTGGCTCATGCCTGTAATCCTAGCTACTCAGGAGACTGAGATCTGAGGATCTTGGTTCAAAGCCAGCCTAGGCAGCAAAGTGCATGAGACTCTTATTTCCAATAAACCACCAGGAAATCAGAAGTGGTGCTGTGGCTCAAGCGGTAGAGCACTTGCCCTGAGCTGAAGAGCTGAGGGACAGTGCCCAGGCCCAGAGTTTAAACCCCACGACCAACAGCAACATAAAGAAATGACAAATGAGAGCTGGAAAGGTGGCTCAGTGGTAGAGTGCTTGCCTTGCACGCAGAAGGCCGTGGGTTCCATTCCTTAGTGCCACATAAACAGAAAAAACCAGAAGTGGTGCTGTGGCTCAAGTGGTAGAGTGCTAGTCTTGAGATGAAGAGCTGAGGGACAGTGCCTAGGCCCAGAGTTCAGGCCTCACAACCAGAAAAAAAAAAAAAAAGACAAATGCTTAACATCTGTGACAGTACAGAATGTATACATGTCACTATATTGAGTAAAAGGCATCACATAAAAGGCTTATATTTCAAAATGTATAAATGATGCATACAATTGGCATGTACACTTAAAAGTTCTGCACAGTAAAATACAAAAACAAGTTTTAAAAAAAACCCTAGTAATTGGGTGAGGTTTTTCAAAATACGACAGGCAGCAAAACTGTTATCCAAAATATACAGAGACTTTCTACCAATAAGCTAAAAGGACACATAGGAATGCATCTATAATGCTACTATGACAACAAAAGGATTATGTTATGCAGTATTTTTTAAAAGGATGGCTCTCTATATATTGGTAACTTAAAAAAATAAAATAAGCAAGTTGTGGAACAGTACTTTCAAAAGCATCCTATGAAATGAGAAAAATAAAAACATAAACAAAACCCCAACAATCAAAGGTGATCAAGACACACAGACGGGGTGAATTTGATCTAAGTGGTGGCCAGGATATAAGAGCAGAAATTTAAGCAAAAGGTCTAGTTTGACTTACTTGTATAATTTGTGTTTTTAATTAAAGTATACTACAATCTGTTCCTAGGTCATTAAGGAGAGTGGCTGGGTGCTGGTGTGTCACACCTGTAATCGCAGGATGCTGAAATCTGGGGGTGCTGGTTCAAAGCCAGCCCAGGGAGGAACTGTGGCTCAAAGTGACAGAGAGCTAGTCTTGAGCTGAAGAGCTCAGACACAGATAGTGCCCAGGCCCCAAGTTTAAGCCCCACAACTGAAAAAAAAAAAAAAAAGAAAAAAAGGACAGTGTAAAATGGGCTCTGGTGGCTCATGATACTCAGGAGGCTGAGATCTGTGGATCATGGTTCAAAGTCAGGCCAGGCAGAAAAGTCCATGAGACTCTTATTTCCAATTAACTACCGAAAGAAAAGTTGGAAGTGGAGCTTTGACTCAAGTGGCAGAGCACTAGCCTTGAGCAAAATAGCTCAGGCTCTGTGTTAAGTCCAGTGTAAGTACAAAAAAAATTAACTGTGTTAAATGTATGTAGTTTAAAAATCCAACTCTAATAACATTATAAATGACAAGTAGAATATTTCCCTTTTCCTATATTAAACCAAAATAATAGTCAAGTTAATTGACAAGTTTAAAGCCAAGTGCCAGGTGTTCAGAAACCAAACCAACTGTGAACTCGCACCTCTTGTTGGTCTTCTTGATCACAGCCCAATAGGACATACACGAGGATGTGAGGCAGAAGGTAGATGGTCACTTTGAAGTCGTGCTTCATCATTATGCTACAGCACGTGAAGATTTTACTGGCAAGTTCATGCCGAACCTGTAAACGCAAATGGTTTAGGAAGAATAAATGGTTTCACACACTTATTTGATTGATTGAATATTAGCACATTGCTATCTCCAAATTCTTGAACTGCTGAGGCTCTTACAGGCAACCCCTAGAGCTGCCTAAGCTACCTACCACCAGTGCAAATGGTCTCACTTGCTTTACACTCCGTCTACAATGCATCAATGAAGTAGACGAACTTTCCTAATTCTAACATATTTTACTTATGCAACATTAAATTCAGTTTTTAGTTTTGAAGTGACTAAAAACTGTGCTCTGGGATAGTATACAAAGTATGAGATCTGCATTTTAAATAATAAATACTTCAAAAATGTTGTATACCTTAAATACACATATAATTTGTATCACTTTAAAGTTAAATTTTATTGTTTGACCTATCTAACTTTCAGTTCAACACTACTCAATTCTTAAAAAAAAATTAAAGGTTTTTTTTTTTTCCTTCCAATATAAAACATTAACTTAAAACAAAAAAACATTAAATGAGTTTGTTAAGTTTATAAAACTAAGTTTTTGTTAAGCTGGTATTAAATAATATTCTACATTGTTATAATAATTCTGTGTGTTCATTTTTAGTGTGTTGATTTAAAAAAGACAGAAAATACCTTCAAAGTGCCATTTATACTTCATATAATGGTATTGCACAACACTAATGAACAGAATTTGACACAAAAGTTGTGCTGGGTGCTGGTGGCTCACACCTGTAATCCCAGTTACTCAGGAGGCTGAGATCTGAGGATCATGATTCAAAGCCAGCCTGGGCAGAAAAGTCTATGAGACTCTTGTCTCCAGTTAACCACCAGAAAACTGGAAGTGGCACTGTGGCTCAAAGTGGTAGAGCACTAGCTTTGAGCAAAAGGGCTCAGGGATAGTACCCAAGCCCTGAGAGTTCAAGCCCCATGACCAATTTAAAAACAAAAACAAAAAAAAACCCAGAAAAAACATTGTGAATGTGCCTGAAACATTTTCTGAGAACACAGACAAGTACGCTTAATTTTGCTTTAGAAAAACATCACAAGGGAAAAAACAAATCGTTTAAATAGGAATACAGGTGGACCCATTACAACAATGAGACGTACAAGTCGTTATATTGAAAACGAACTTTACAACTTTGGTGGGGGGGTAGGGGGGAGGAGGATTGGGTGGGGGGTAGGGGGGAGGATGGGAAGGGATGGGAAGGGGAAACAAAGGAGGAGGTTACAATGCTTGCCCATGTAATTGTAACCTCTCCGTACACTATTTTTAAAAAAGAAGAAAAACATCAGAAATATACCTTTATTTTACCATGAAATTCTCTTTCAAAAGTATGGTTAAAGGACATCCTCTATTATTGCCTAATAACTTTATATTAAGAAATAGTCTCTGACATAGCATCCACATACTTTTAAACAGTATTATTTCCAATGTAAATGTACAGACATACTGTACTAGACCTTTTACAATTAATTAATTCTATGATAATTTACATGATAAATAATTCTCTTTCCACCTAGAAGTTTACTATCATTAGTAACAACAAACTATTTTTCTCCACTGGTAAACATTTACTTCCAATCTCTGCCATTACCAGCTGAATTTTTGTGTGTGTGTGTGCCTGTACTCAGGCTTGAAGTCAGGACCTGGCTGATGTCCTTTAGCTTATCCCTCAAGCCTAGTACTCAACCACTTGAGCCAAAGCTCCACTTCTGAAAAGCTTTTTGGTGGTTAATTGGAGATGAGAGTCTCACACTTTCCCACCTGGGTTGGCTTCAAACCATGATACTCAAATCTCAGCCTCCTGAGTAGCTAGCATTACAGGAGTGAGCCACCAGCATCTGGTTAATTGGTAGAAATATTTTAATTCCTATGCATTCAGATAGATGCTCTTGTTTCCTTTCAAGTTTCTGTTCGGTTAACACATTCTGAAGAGGTGTCTCTTACCTTTGTGATAAGATAACCTGCCCAAGACGCCGACCAGTCTGCAAAGTTATTACCTAATTTACTTAAGTAAATTGGCTTCTTTACTTCAGACCAATCTGTTGACTTCTGAGAACTCTTATACCTGTAATTTTGAAAATTTGTTTATTAAGTAGTACATATATATGGTTCCATTTAAAAATCTGTAAAGAAAGCAGAAGAAATTGTATTAATTTCTTCATTGTACCCTAGTATTGCATTTATTGCAACCTAATTCTAGACAACATTTTTCCATGTTCTCTTTTTCCCTTAATGCTGGTAGTGGGGCTTGAACTTAGGACCTAGCTTTTCCCCCAAGGCTAGTTCTCTTCCACTTGGGTCACAGCTCTACTTCTGGCTTTTTGGTGGTTAATTAGAGGTTAGAGTCTCATGGGCTTTCCTGTCCAGGCTGGCTTGGATCATAGCCTTCTGAATAGTTAGAATTATGTTATGAGCCATTGGCAACTTTAAAAAAAAGAAAATCATCGGGTGCTGGTGGCTCACGCCTGTCATCCTAGCTACTCAGGAGGCTGAGATCTGAGGATCTCGGTTCAAAGCCAGCTGGAGCAGGAAAGTCCATGAAACTCTTATCTCCAATAAACCACCAGAAAACTGGAAGTGGTTCTGTAGCTCAAGTAGTAGAGCGCTATCCTTGAGCTGAAGAGCTAAGGGACAGCGCCCAGGCCCAGAGTTCAAGCCCCATGACCGACCAAAAAAAAAAAAAAAAGAAAGCTAAAGACCCTTTTGTGAACAGTTGAAAATGAGATCCATACCGGGTATTGAGATGAGGTTCTAGTATTTCCCGAACATGCTCAGGAAACATCTTCCATAATTGGTTGCCTCGGCTGTGGTTCTGCATCTCTCTGCAGTCATAAATAGAAAGTAGTTCCTACAAACACACATTTTACATTTGTTAGTGAGGCTGATAACATTTTACATCAATCAACACTCTATGTATTATAGTTATGAAAATACACAGAAAAAGAAACAATTTAAAAACTTCAAAAGGCTTTGAGCTTCTTTAGGACCTTGTTTCAATGCCTTAAATCTTTAGACTAACTTACTTGGGGCTTACAAAGTATTTGAATGTGACATCAGCTTATACATAATATATATTCAAATATAAGATTATGAATAATTCGGTGCTGGGTGCCAGTGGCCAGTAATCCTAGCTAGTTAGGAGGCTACGATCTGAGGTTAGCAATTCTAGGACAGCCCAGGAAGGAGTCTTTGAGACTCTTCAGTTAACCCTCAAAAAGCCAAAGTACCAGCCAACAGTGAAAAAAACGAATGATGGTATCTAGGTCACGGTACTGGCACACCAAACAAAAGATCATTTTAAAGTAATTATAATAATATAATAATGCCAGGTGCCAGTGGCTCATGCCTGTAATCTTAGCTATTCAGGAGGCTGAGAGCTAAGGATCACGGGCCAAAGTCAGCCTGAATAGGAAAGTCTATGAGAGTTACCTCCAATGAACTAGAAAAGCAGAAGTGGAGCTGTGGCTCAAAGTGGTAGAGTACTACTAGCCTTGAACACAAAAGCTCAGGGACAGTGCCCAGGGTCTAAGTTCAAGCCCCATGACTGACCAAAATACCAAAAACAAAATAATAATATGTACTCCTTAAAATTTTTAACATGAATTTGAATAACTTTGAAGTATTTCACAAGTACAGAACTTACCACTTTCTTCCAGAGTTCTACTACATCTAAGCACCCTTACCTGAATAGCATAAGCTGCTGAATCTTGAACTCGGCTGTTATCTGCATATGCAAGGTAAGCTCTTGTCAGTTCCATCAATAATCCATAGGCAAAGTTTAAATCTTCTACTCCAGTCTTAATGAAAATAAGAAAAAAGTTCAATGATAATTGGCATATATATTTTGTTGTTGTTGGTGGTAGTGGTGGTGGTGGTGGTGTGTGCGTGTGCGTGTACATGCGCATGCCAGTTCTGGAGCTTGAGTTCAGGGCCTTCAAACTATCCCTGAGCTTTTTTGCTCAAGGCTAGGTAAGAGTCTTTCAGACTTTCTTGCCTGGGCTCACTTTGAACCATGATCCTCAGATCTCAGCCTCCGAGCAGCAAGGATGAATCACCAGTGTGAATCACCAGCACCTGGCAAAGTTTTTAAGGGACACTATGTTTGCATAGTGAATTGAACCCAGAAAAAGGAAAGGAAAGGGGTGAGGCTGAAACTAAGTGGATAATGGTTAAAAGATAACCCACTGCCTAGCAGCCAAAATCAAAATCTTCAAAGGCTCTTTTTAAAGTATAGTAAAGCTGCTCAACCTTTTGAGTAGTGAGGACAATAGGCACTGTTTGCTTTGTAACTGTAAAAGAACAAGTTGTATACATGCATGCATTTTCTGGAGACCAAGAGTCACATGAGAGATGAATGATTCCAACATACCCTCCACTTGGAGACTGAAAATGTATACTGACTAAAGTTCTACTGGAAGGGGTAAGGAAGTAGCAAGGTGGTACAGCACTTGCTTAGCATGGGTAAGAAAGGTCCTGCATTTCAGGGCCTTGGTTTGATCATAGCAGAAAAAAAAAAAAAAAGAAAAAAGAAAAATCTTATTTAATTTCACTTTACATGGAATTCTCAAAGTTACTTGACCATAAAACCTTTTTAATACTCATAATACCCTGAAAATCCAGTTTCCCATGGAAACATTAGCAGTAGTTTTTCAACAGTTTTGTTTAGATTATTAATTAGGCTTTGGATATTATCTTATTAGATTATGCCAGGTGCCAGTGGCTCATGCCTAAAATACTGGCTGTGAGCTGAGAATTGTGGTGCAAAGCCAGCCTGGAAAGACAAATCCTTGAGACTCTTACCTATAATTTATCAGCAAAAAGCTAAAAGTGGTGGTTCATGTAGTAGAGTGCCAGCCTTTAGTGGAAAGACAAAGTTGAGCAAGAGCACAAAGCCCAGAGCTCATGTTTCAATACTAGCATCCCCTCCCACTCCCACCCCCCAAAAAAGATTAGAAAGCTTATTTGCAATGATACAGTACCCTAGATTGGGCTCAACCTTTACTGCTTTTGGCTAAAGGAGTCCATAAGAGTACGAAAAAATAAACTGAGAAGTTACCTAAACTTTCTGACTTAGATCAAGTAGTCACTAAAAATAAGTTGAATAATAATTATTTTTCATCCTAGTACTAGAGACTGAACTCGTAACTGTTAGTCAAGCATTTTCCCACTGGAGCCAGTCTACTTGAACTTAACTTGTTTTTCAGCTGGGACCAGGACAGCATGCCTCCTATTTCCACCTCTGAACTGGCTAGGACTATTGGCATGCACCACCACCTCCAGCTCTTGAATAGTTCTTTATAAGTGGAATATATAAATCTCTGTGGACTGAGAAACCTTCTTGTCATCCCAAATGACCATACTTACCACAAATGTAAAATCTTTTCCTTGGGTTTCAGTTGTTGAAAAATCTAATCGACCTGGATCTATTGCCCCCAATTCCCCTAGACATTCACCACAGAGCAAGCGAGCTTGAGAGTTTGCATCCTGACAACCTTTCAAAAGCACAGTCACCAGCTGGGAGATAACAGGCTCGACTGTTTCACTATTAGTCGCATATTTGATCAGTTTTTCCTAAAATATAAATAGGAAGAAAATTAATATGTAACCAGTACAAACGAATACATTTTTCTAAAGAAGAAAGCTTAAAAATATTAAGGAATAGTGACCGAATTTCCTCTATCTGCAATCTTTTCCATTAGCTTTTGATTCATTTACACAAGATAGCTTACAGTAAGTTCTGCTAAACAGTTAATATTACATCAGTATATAAAAATGAGTCTGAGTTTCGTGAGTTTAGGCAGCGGGATAGCACACGTATAAACAAATAATTAAAATAACATATGATAAGTATAATAACATGCATTGACATAGCAAAGAAGCAATAAAGATGAGAAAGAACTAACTAGATTTATGGTGATTGAATATTTTAATTATTTTTAATTTATTTTTTTGTTGGTCGTAGGGCTTAAACTCTGTGTATGGATGCTGTCCCTGAGCTCTTCAGCTCAAAGTAAGTGGTCTACCACTTGAGCCACAGTGCCACTTCCAATTCTCTGGTGGTTAATTAGAGATAAGAGTCTCACAAACTTTCCTGCCCAGACTGGCTTTGAACCTTGATCCTCAGATCTCAGCCTCCTGAGAAGGTAGGATGACAGGTGTGAGCCACCAGCACCTAGCTGTGATAGAATATTTTAAATACATGCCCATGTAATTGTAACCCCTCTGTACAGTATTTTCACAATAAAAATTAAAAAAAGAATATTTTAAATACAAATTTTCACACCAGAAAGATAAGGATTATCTATATTGCCAAGAAGAATTATAAATTTCACTGGTCCTTTGAGAGAATAATTTAAAAATTCAACTCCAAGCCAGGCATCGGTTGGTCGCACCTGTAATCCTAGCTACTCAGCAGGCTGGAATCTGAGGATCATGGTCCAAAGCCAGTCTGGGCAGAAAAGTCCCTCTAAAACTCTTATCTCCAATTAACCACTCAAAAACTAGAAATAGCACTGTGGCTCAGGGACAGTATCCAGGCCCTAAGTTCAAGCCCCAAAACAGACCAAAAAAAAAAAAAAAAAAAAGATTCAATTCCATTAAAACTAAAAGTTTGTTCTACATGAGAAATGGCAAAATTGTTGATGTTTTATATGAGAGAGATAAACTGCTGATATACAAACATATAAATCTCTATTTAGGAAAATGCAGTGACCTGAAAAATAACCACAAAATCATAACCTTTCAAAACAACAAAAATCATGCAAATCTCTGGGGTTCAGGCTAAAAGGCAATTCATAGATTACTAATTTTTGGTCAGATCTGATAATCTAGGTAAAACAAAGATTACTCCTTTTATTGAATATGTTGAGTCTCAAACAAAAATGCCTGTCACTTTTCTTGAACCCTTCACCCTTCCTTTGCTTTTAGTTATGTTATCATAGCATTCCTGATTTTTTTCCCCAGTCCTGGGGCTTGAATTCAGGGCCTGGGCACTGTCCCTGACCTTCTTTTGCGCAAGGCTAACACTTTACAATTTGAGCCACAGTGCCACTTCTGGCTTTTTTGTTTATGCAGTATTGAGGAATGGAACCCAGGGCTTCATGCATGCTAGGCAAGCACTCTACCACTGAGCCACATTCCCTGCCCAGCATACCTGATTCTTATACAAGGTTTCTTTCAAGCTTGTAAGAGCGTGAATGCGAACATCTACATTTTCGTGTTGAACTGCTTTCATGGACAGCTGGAGTGATGTTTGAAGATCAGTACTCTCAGAGGTCTCCTGCAGAATAAGCACAGAAAGACATGCCTTATCCATTTTCCTACTCACATCTCAAGGCCTAAGTAGTGAGCACTTTCTCCTTTAATAAAATTACATTAAAAAAAAAGTAACAGTTCCATCTCTTCCAAAGTATATGCCATTATAATTTTCAGGGAAAACAATTCTGTTCTAGAATATTTCTACTTCAAGAAAGATTTTAAATTGGGTACTAGTGGCCCATGCTTATAATCCTAGCTGCTCAGGAGACAGATCTGAGGATCACAATTCAAAGCCAGCCTGGGCATGAAAGCATATGAGATTCTTATTCTCTAATTAATTACCAAAAAGCCAGAAGTGGAGCTGTGGCTTGAGTGTAAACACCAGCCTTGTGCTAAAAAAGCTAAGGGATAGTGTCCAGTGCCTGAGTTCAAGCCCCAGTACCTGCACACACACATACACACACACACACACACACACACACACACAAAGATTTTATTCCAACTAAATAAAAATTTACTTATATAAAACAAATGCTTCCTCATAAGAAATAGAAGCTTCTCCTTAACAGAGGACTTGAACCAGATCTATGAACTATGTAAATAATTACAGTCTTTTCTTTTACTCCTTAATATATCTCATTTGATGCCCAGAAACCACCATTGGTATTTTCCTAATTTCATAGCACTCACTAGATTTCAAGATGTCTGAGCTATGTATTATTTTCCTTCTAAAACTCAGAAACATTTAGAGCAGACATGTATGACCCCATGATTTGTGGCACAAAACTAGAATCTTTCTTCTTTCAGGGCATATAGCTTGAGTAGTTTCTACTTCGGAGAACTCTTAAGTACAATTTGCTGAGGTGGGTAGTAAAAGCTCTAATGCTAATATATATTTCATCAGATAATCAAGTTTTCCTCTCAAGACATGGATTCTTATAGCATTATCTAGTCACCAGAAACTTGCCATAAGAAGGATTATGTGAATCCTGGATATAATTCTAAAGGATCTTTATTCAATGTATTAGGAATCAGAAAATTCTAGACCTAAGATCTTCTAAACCTTAAATAAAAAATGTAATACCTTTCTGTATTCCTGGAGAACTGCTTTTATCTTCTGTAATTCAGGATGATCAGGTAAAAAGTATATTTCATGAAGAAAATCTTGCACAGCATCCCTAATAAATAGTTGAAAGGGAATGTAGTCAAGAAGACAATTATATATTTTAAAAAAAAGGTAGGGGTTGGGAAGGTGGCTCAGTGGTAGAGTGCTTGCATCTCATGCATGAGGCCCTGGGTTCGATTCCTCAGCACCACATAAGCAAGAAAAAAAAAGCCGGAAGTGGCACTGTGGCTTAAGTAGAGGGCGCTCGCCTTGAGCTGAAGAGCTGAGGGACAGTGCCCAGGCCCAGAGTTCAGCCCCCACGACCAACAACAACAACAACAACAACAAAAAAGGTTGAAACTAAGCTCAATTTAAACACAACTCAAAGTGCTAAGTAATACTTTTATCAATATGCAAAGTATTCTTCCTCACCACAACTAAGATCTTCAGTGAACTAATACTTGCAAATAACTAGCTACAGCCGGGCGCTGGTGGCTTATGCCTGTAAGCCTAGCTACTCAGGAGGTTGAGATCTGAGGATCTCAGTTCAAAGCAATTTCCAAGTAGAAAAGTCTGTGAGACTTATTTTGAATAAACTTCTCAGAAAAAAGCCAGAAGTGGCACTGTGGCTCAAGTTATAGAGTGCTATCCTTGAGCAGAAAGAAGCTCATAGACAGTACCCAGGGCCTCAGTGGAAGCACCAGGACTGGCACACACACAAAAAAGGTCTACCAGCTTTCACTTTTGTACTCTGGAGAGCATGGAGTCACTATGCCAGAAGTCTGGCCACTAATAAGCTCAGGACACATAGAGAGAGAGAGGCTCTGGCACTAAATGGACAAAGGAAGAAGCCCACCAGAGCATACCTGTCAGCAGAATGTGGCTAGACCAGTGACCTTTTTTTGTTGTTGTTGGTCGTGGGGCTTGAACTCTAGCCCTGGGCACTGTCACCTGAAGTCTTCAGCTCAAGGGGAGTGCCACAGTGACACTTCCAGTTTTCTGGTGGTTCACTGTACGTGAGAATCTCACAGACTTTCCTGCCTGGGCTGGCTGTGAACTGCGATCCTCGGATCTCAGCCTCCTGAGTAGCTAGGCCTGAGCCACTGGCACTCAGCAATAAGTGACTTTTGAGACAACCAACAGATGAAAGGATCAGCTGAGCTCAGATCACACGGGCAAATTCTGAGCAAATAAAAATAGTCACTATTTTGGAGTGATTTATAATACAGCAACAGATGACCGAAGTCAACTCCCAAACAGAAATTTTTGTCTAACAACACAACAAAAGTTCATAGAGCAAATAAGCCTCGTTGAGGCTACAATATATAAGTTGCTTACAATAATATTATAAATAGTCTTTCTGGCCAAAATGTAAGAATTTAGAATTCTAGATTTCATTAACACATGCAACAGTCTCATACACTTTCCTTCCTGGACTGAATTCAAATTGTGATCCTCAAATCTCAGCCTTCTGAGTAGCCAGTAAAAGCATGAACTACCAGTGCCCAGCTAGGAGATGATTTTATTTTTTTTTATTATTATTATTTTTTGGGTCTGTGGTAGGGCCTGAATTCTGGGCCTGGGCACTGTCCTTCAGCTCTTCAGCTCAAGGCTAGCGCTCTACCACTTGAGCCACAGCGCCACTTCCGGCTTTTTTCTTTTTGCTTATGTGGTGCTGAGGAATCAAACCCAGGGTCTCGGGCATGCAAGGCAAGCACTCTACCACTGAGCCACCTTCCCAGCCCAGGAGATGATTTTAAAAGGCCATTCTAGCAAGAAAATGAAGCCTATAGAAGCTCACAATTGGTGACTAGTTTGAAGGTAAACACAATGACGAAGCAAAGGTTTCCCAGTAAGGTATGGCAGAAAAGCAAGTGAATATCTCATGCTGATCTCCCATCTGTCTTTTATTTTGAGAAGAAAGGTAAATTTAGCTTCAACTTTTAAAATTGGCAAACTATAATTTTTCACTGCCCTTCTACTAGTTAATGATTTTAAACCAATGGAAGCAATACTACAAAAGAAGAGCATCCACTCAACATGTAATTGTGTGCCAGTCACTTCAGCTTATGGATAGATGATAAAGCTGAAAAAAAAAGTGAATGGTTCCACATGACAAACAATTACAGTACTTTGTGACATAAAATGATAGTAGAAAAAGATGCTGTTTTTATTGCTATTACAATACCTGTTGTCAATGATAAGATAGTGAAAGATAGCTGCAGTTTCCTTAGGCTGGATGTGGATGAGAGGTAACAGAGCTACTATCACATGACTGAGAAGGGAGCCCAGGTAGGCGTGGTCTAGGCACCGAACAAAGCAGTCCCACGCTCTGTGTGGAAAATGAAAATAAAGTCCATTATTTGTAAAGGTGCAACAATCAGTTATTAGTCGAAGAAATGATGATATATACATACAACAGATTACAAATTGAAAATATGAACTAAAGATCAAAAGTGTATATACTCAAAATGATATGTAAATTATAGAGTCAAAAAAGCAAAGTAGGTAGCAATCTTTTGCAGCAGGATAAAACAAAACGCGTGAGTGACTGTGTAAGCATTTGCTTATACAGATGATGTTTGATTAATGGGTTCAATTTAAAAAATATTTAATTTTCTGAAGGTACAAATGTGATAAATATTCATTACGAATTGCATTCTGAATCTTGATCTTTCCCCGGTCTAAGTAAATATTACCACTCTTTCTTGTGACCCTGGGTAGTGGCAGGAGGCCAGTTTTCAGTCAGTCATACAATCATGAAGATAAACTGACATGATACTTAATAGTCATCCACTGGATTGAGTAAGACACCCTGTCATGCTAGAAAACAGAATCTGTAAAAGATTAATTGGGTCATATCAAAAGTTGCAGTACTAGCCGGGTGCTGGTAGCTCACACCTGTAATCCTAGCTTCTCTGGAAGTTGAGATCTGAGGATTGTGGTTCAAAGTCAACCCAGGCAGGAAAGTCCCTGACACTCTTATCTCCAATGAACCACCAGAAAACCGGAAGTGGTGCTGTGGCTTAAGCGGTAGAACACTTGCCCGACCACTGACAAAAAAAAAAAAAGTTTCAGGGCTGGGAAGGTGGCTCAGTGGTAGAGTGCTTGCCTTGCATGCATGAGGCCCTGGGTTCGATTCCTCAGCACCACATAAGTAGAAAAAGCTGGAAGTGGCACTGTGGCTCAAGTGGTAGAGTGCTCGCCTTGAGCTGAAGAGCTGAAGGACAGCGCCCAGGCCCAGAGTCCAAGCCCCACGACCAACAAAAAAAAAAAAAATTTTAGTGCCAAATTAAAGGGACCCCTACTGGCTAGAGGAACAATAATATTGATAATAGTGATTAAAATTAATCAAATTTGTAAAACTTTGTGACTGAAATACTACCAAAAAAAGAAAATTTTAACTAGACATTACTACAGTAAAACTGCTATTTTCTGAAAATTGTTAAGTATAGTCACATATTTATCTTACCCATCTGGTATGAATAATGTTTCAGAATAACTCAAGTTTTTGTTTTGTTTGTTTTAAGAAGAATCCTACCTAACCAGGTGTTAGGACATACTTTCGTAATCCTAACACCAGAGAGGCTGAGGCAGGATGATGGAAAGTTCCAGGCCAGCTTAGGCTACATAGCAAGATCCTGTCTCAAAAAACTAAAAAGATAAAAGAAGAATCCCACCTAATAAACATAAAAGAAATAATGAAAATTAGAAATCACTATTTTATCACGTATAATGAGATTATAAATTCAGGCAATAACGTTATCAAAATATTAATTGTAAGCTAATATTTTAAATATTTAAACATTAATAAATAATGTTAAAACATTGAAATGAGTCTGGGAAGGTGGCTCAGTGGTAGAGCGCTTGCCTCGCATGCATGAGGCCCTGGGTTCGATTCCTCAGCACCACATAAGCAAAAAGAAAAAAGCCGGAAGTGGCGCTGTGGTTCAAGTGGTAGAGTGCTAGCCTTGAGCTGAAGAGCTGAGGGACAGTGCCCAGGCCCAGAGTTCAGGCCCCATGACTGGACCACCCCCCCCCCCAAAAAAAAAAAAGAAAAAAAAACATTGAAATGAAAGATTAGTAACATCATTGTAATAAAGGGATTCAGGCTACTAATTAGTCTTAGCATTACTAAATGTGGGCAATCAGTTATTATCTGTCTTTAATGCTTTGAAACAACAGAAACATCAAATCACAACTGTAAAAAAAATTTAATTTTTTTTTTTTTTGCCGGTCCTGGGGCCTGAACTCTGGGCCTGGGCGCTGTCCCTCAGCTCTTCAGCTCAAGGCTAGAGCTCTACCACTGGAGCCACAGCACCATTTCCGGCTTTTTCTGTTTATGTGGTGCTGAGGAATCAAACCCAGGGCCTCATGCTTGCAAGGCATGAACTCTACCGCTGAGCCACCTTCCCAGCCCCAACTGTAAAAAATTTTGTCATTAAAAATAAAAACACATGGGCTGAGCAATGCTTGGTAAGAAATGTACGCATTATCCTGCCCATGTAACTGTAACTCCTCTGTACAGTATGTTCACAAATAAAATTAAATTAAATTTAAAAAACAAACAAACACATGGGCTGGGAAGGTGGCTCAGTGGTAGAGCACTTGCCTTGCATTCATGAGGTCCTGGGTTCTATTCCTCAGTACCCCATAAGCAGAAAAAGCCGGAACTGGCACTGTGGCTCAAGTGGTAGAGCACTAGCCTTGGGCAGAAGAGCTGAGGGACAGTGCCCAGGCCAAGTTCAGGCTGCCCAACCGCCAAAAAAAAAAAAAGGCCAGGTGTTGGTGGCTCTCACCTCTAATCCTAGCTACTCAGGAGGCTAAGATCTGAGGATCGAGGTTCAAAGCCAGCCCAGGGCAGGAAAGTCCATGAGACCCTTATCTCCAGTGTGGCACCATTTTCCCTCCTATGGCTAGGAACTCAAGGTTGTACTACTAGAAAATACATAAAAACAAACTTGATCAGTCACTTACCTGCAACACAGTTCAGGAAAATTGTCCTTGAATCGAAGGCCAGTTCTCAGTGTGGTCATCATTTTCACCCTTACAGAACTGACATGTTTGGGTCCCATCAACTTCATCAGAGACATCAAACTGCTCAGGGCCTACAAAGTAACAGTGCTTTCAGGTAAAGCTTATAAACCAGCTGCCTAGTGAGACAGCTCCACGGACAAGTGCTTCCCATCCAAACCTAAGGGTATAAGCTATCTACTAGCAGTATACAAAGTCTAGCTAAAATGTCCAGCTTATGAAGAACTTAAGTCTTGAATCATGATCCTCCTAATGTTGGCCTCCCAAGTACAGTTCCTATTTTTAAGACTCCTAAAAAGCTTATGCAAATTGGCCTCAGCAATATATAGGCATTATATTGGATTACTTATCTTCTGTGGATGCAGCTAGAAGCTACATTCTTGTAGCAGTCTCCTGCAGGTGCTGTATGAATTCTCTTCTAGTGCTCTCCAACTCAAGTCTTGCTTACTTACCATTTTCTTATCTTCAATGCCAACACTAGAGCTCAGTAACTGCATATTAAAAAACGCCAAAATGCCTAGCAGCTTTGGTTGTAAATAATCAGCCTATGGGAAAACAAAACATAACCATAAAGTTTTATACACATAATTTTTTTTGTTTTTTTTTTGGTGGTGGTGGGGCCTGGGTGCTTTCCCTGAGCTTTTACATTCAAGGCTAGTGCTCTATCATTTTGAGTGTTTCACTTCCTGCCTGGGGTGGCTTTGAACAGCAAGCCCCAGATCTCAGCCTCTTCAGTAGCTACGATTATAGGTGTAAGCCACTGGCACTGGGCCAAATTTGTTTGCTTTCCATTACTACAGATTTAACCCAGGTCCTTACTTGCTAGACATGCGCTCTTACAATAAGCTTGGATTTCAGCCCATGATTTTTTTTTTGTTTTTGTTTTTGCTGGTCTTGGGCCTTGAACTCAAGGCCTGGGCACTGTCCCTGAGCGTCTTTTGCTCAAGGCTATAGCAGTCTACAACGAGCCACAGTGCCACTTCTGTTTTTTTTCTGTTCACGTGGTACTGAGGAATCGAACCCAGGGCTTCATACATGCTAGGCCAGCACTCTATCACTAAGCCGCATTCCCAGGCTAAGTCCATTTCTTTTTTTTTTTTTTTTGTCGGTCGTGGGGCTTGAACTCTTGGCCTGGGCGCTGTCCCCCAGCTCTTCAGCTCAAGGCAAGCACTCTACCACTTGAGCTACAATGCCATTTCTGGTTTTCTAGTAGTTTTTATTGGAGATAAGAGTCTCACAGACTTTCATGCCCAGGCTGGCTTTGAACCGTGATCCTCAGATCTCAGCCTCCTGAGTAACTAGGATTACAGGTGTGAGCCACCAGTGCCTGGCTAGTCCATGATTTCTTAAATTCACAATTATTTAATTGACATCATCTGTATTTCTACCTAAATTACATTAGACTATTAGAACTGTACACATGATAAACTGTTTCTCCAAAAGTCTTAAGTTTTCATAGTGACTACTTTAAGAAATTAATCCCTCATCACCACAAAACAGAGGTAAACAAGCACTGCAATGAGTACAATGAGAAAACCCTAAGCTTTCAGCCCATGGAATGAGTTAGTAGGGCCCTGAGGATCTGATTCTCACCAGAATCCAGAGTAGAGACAAGAGGACTAGAGAGACAAGCTACTGTCCTCTAGAGCATCCAGCGCTACAGAGCACCTCATTAAGGAAAGGTGCTACCACAGCAGTGCTCTGCTATTAAGGCCAATATCCAAGGTAGCGATGGTGAAAGGGCCAAGGATTGCAGGCATCATCAGTTACAGGCTAGACCTCCCTGGCCATGCAACTGTGTTCTCCTTACAGGAACACTGCTCACTTTCTTCTAGTTGAAGAGGGAATGGGCTTTGGGTCAGTCAGACCCGGTTTGAGTCTCAGTTTTTTGGGTTTTTGGTGGTAGTGGTCAAGGACCTTGAACTCAGGGCCTGGATGCTGTCCCTGAGCTCTTTGGCTCTACCACTTTGAGCCACAACTCTACTTCTGGTTTTCTGGTGGTTCAGCGGATATAAAACTCTCACAGACTTTCCTGCCTGGGCTGGCTTTGAACTATGATCTTCAGATCTTCAGTAGCTAGGATGACATGTGTGAGCCACCAGTGCCCAGCTTGTGTCTCCATTTTGATACCTTAGTTTGCTTTGTCAAGGACAGTGTACTTGGAAGAGGGCACAGGGTGTCAAGACACCTATAATGTAGTTCAAAAATAATGAGATGCCGGGTGCCAGTGGCTCACGCCTGTAATCCTAGCTACTCAGGAGGCTGAGATCTGAGGATCGCGGTTCAAAGCCAGCCCAGGCTGGAAAGTCTGTGAGACTCTTATCTCCAATAAACCACTCAGAAAACCAGAAATGTTACTGTGGTAAAGTGGCAGAGTGCTAGCCTTGAGCTGAAGAGCTCAGGGACAGCACCCAGGCCCAGAGTTCAAGTCCCACGACTGACCCCCCCCCCAAAAAAAAATGAGGAAAAACTTGGAGGAGAACAATGGAGGGGTGACATTGATCAAGATGCACTATACCCATAAACTGACATGCTGAACTGAAATCATTTGGTACAACCACATAGGGGTACTAAAAAAGAAAACCTTCACTTTTCATTTGGTAAAGTCTCCAAAATCACTTGGAAATCCACATTTTTTCAAAGCTACTATGATAGCAGTGTCTTCTGCGATCATGCAAGTCAAATCAACCTTTTTTTCCAAAGTAAAGATCCCAACTCTAACAGACAATCCAGGGAGTGGGAGTGAAGGATCACTTCCAAAAGGAAGTGTACTCTTTACCTGACTTACTAAGTGTAACCCGCTCCCCTCATACATCACCTCTGTAATAATAATCACTTTTTTCTTGAAAAAAGGACAGTCTATCCACTGGGAAATAAAGAAAGTTTCTTCAACGTCTAATGAGATTCTAATAAAGGAATAAAGCACACAACAATGCCACCACCCACTAGTGTTCTCACCATGAGTTCCGGTGACATGGTGCCTCGTGGGCCCTGGTACGGGTCATCGCTGGAGGCAAAGGAGGCAAGGATGGACAGACCGTTGAACACCTGCTGATAATGTTCTCCAATGCGCAGCAGTAACTCATTGTGCAGGCCTTGGAAATCCTGTCTCAGCAGACTTCCCAGCTCAATTTCCGTTTCATTCTAACCCCAAAAGAGTAAAACAAAGTTTTTTTTTCATGTTGACACCCCAAAAATCAGTATATTGATTTCAACATGGGATTAGTAAATAGGAGCTCTAAGCAGGTCATGTGATTTACTGAGGGAACTGAAGAGAAGACCACTGGAAAATAATTCCAATCCTCTCCCTTCCACATAGTTCCACCATGGGTTATAGCAATGAAGAAAAGCGATCAGACTTCACTCTGAAATAGAACTTTGAAGAGCTCCAGTTTTATCTAAGGTCTCACTATATCATCAAACCCTGGCAGCAAATACAATGCAGAGTCCTCAAGCAGTTCTTCTGGATAGAACATTGGGGTTTAAATTCTAGCTCTGCCACTTATCATGTGTGCTGTGATCTGGAAAAGTCACCAATGTAACCTCTCTCTGCCTGAATTCCCTTTTCTGTAAACAAAAGCTAATGTAGCGTCAAGAATCCCTAACTAAAAATACTCCCATATCTGAAACCTGTCTGTGCACTGATAGGAGGGGGATGCCATGAGGCAAAATGGTGGTTCATGTCTTTAATCCCAGCTACTCAGGAGGTGGAGTGAAGAAGATCGTGAGTACTACATCAGCTTGGGGAAAGTTACCAAGACTTTGTCTGAAAGCAAAATTCTAAGGACAAGGATGGCTTGTGGCTCACCTGCAGTTTGCCTACCACCACAAAGCCACAAGTTCAATCCCTACTACCACACACAAAAAAAGAAAAGTTCATAAACACTGCATAAATTCTCTTCAGGCTCTGTGTTTAATAAGGGTATATAAAGAACATAAATAAATCCCATGTTTAGACTTTGGTCCTACTCTAAGATATCTCATTATGAATATGCAAATTTCCCAAAATTTTAAAACAATTTGAAATCTGGTCCCAAGCATTTTGGTGGGGGACAATCTGCAGTACCTACCTTTCTCTTATTGAGCACCCTTGAGGATTAAGTGAATTGATCCGTATAGCAATGTGGATTGAGCAGTTCCTAACATGTAATGTGCATTCCACAAATACTTATTATTATCATTCTACCTCTACATCACACAGATTTACTTTTTCAAGAGGAATAAATATTAGCAATATTCAATAATTCTCATGTGGAAAAATATCTGCAGCTGTCCTATTATGAAAAACGAAATATCAGAGAAAACAAGTCATATGTATATTTCTGCCAGTCTCATATTCCTCAAAGATACTTGTAATATGACACAAAAAAAAAAAACAAACACAAGCTATAACGTTAAATTAAAAAATGACTAAGAGAGCAGGCACAGGGCCTCATGAATAAATACCAGCTACTCAGGAGGCGAGGTCAGGAGGGTCAAGGTCCAAGGCCAGTGTGGGCAAAAGATGGTGAGACCTCCATCTCAACAAAAAAGCTTGGCATGAGGCTGCACAGGAAACGTAAGTAGGAGGATTGAAACCCTGAGCAAAAATCCAAGACACTAAAATAACCAAAGCAAAAAGGATTGGGATGTGGCTCACAGGATAGAGTACTTGCCTAGCAGGAACTTAAAACCCCAGTACTGTCAAACAAACCTTTTAAGCAAAAACAAACACCCAAATATATACTACCAAGAAACTGGGTAAAACTATAAGCAGAGATCAAGTAACTACACTAAGTATATATATATATATATATATATATATATATATATATATATATATATATATATATATTATAGTTGGAAGATGTTTGTCTCTTCCTGTAAGATGTAATTACTTGTATATCATCAGCCAACTTATCTTTGATGGACCAAAAATACTAAAATAAAAGCAGATTATTCTATCCCAGGATGGTGAAATGAACAAGAAAAAAAGGAAAAGAATAATCCCATTCAATATTGTCCTAGGGCAAAGATTATGTCACATAACATCATTTAAGTTTATTCCAGCATAGGCTGTAAATTATTTGGGCTCCTTGTCCATTAGAAAGTTAGGTTTCTGGGGCTGGGAAGGTGGCTCAGTGGTAGAGCGCTTGCCTTGCATGCATGAGGCCCTGGGTTCGATTCCTCAGCACTACATAAGCAAAAAGAAAAAAGCCGGAAGTGGCGCTGTGGCTCAAGTGGTAGAGCGTAGCCTTGAGCTGAAGAGCTGAGGGACAGTGCCCAGGCCCAGAGTTCAGGCCCCACGACCGGACCCAAAAAAAAAAAAAGAAAGTTAGGTTTCTTATGATGCTAACTTCAACAGCAGAATAAAACGTACACAAATACTCTGGTACCTTCAGATAATGAAGGGCACGTTCTAATTCATCTTTGGAACAGGAACAAACCAAGTGAGAAAAGATATATTTGAAGTTATTGATTAAAATCTCTCTGCGATTGACATTTAACTGGTTTCCTAAAGTTCGAATGAGGGCAGACGCTGCTGGGCTGGCTTTGGCGGCAAGGTCGGGGAGCAGAACCTGCAACGTCCGCTGAAAAAGAACACAGTGGTCACTTGCATTCTCAGATCAACTACACAAAGAGGTAGTCTTAGATGCCGCATAAATTACAGGAGTCCATACATGACTTCCCCTGCAGTCAGACTTACCATTTATTCACTTGACTGATACCTATGAGTATCTACTATAATTCAGGCACTACCAATACAGCAAAGAACACACTAGGTAAGTGCTGGTGATATGGTAAGTTCACATTGTAAACATGGAGAGAGAGACATAGGAAGGAAGCAAACGTAAACGTAAAGGGGATAATTTCTTATGTGTGTGTTAAAGTAAGTACACACTCTAAGGAAGAAGTTCCTAGTCGGATATATTCTTTAACTTATCTTGTATTTACAGAATAACCATAAACGTACCTGGCAAACTTTTATAAAGGATTCAGTGGTGCAATATTAAAGAAAACCTTTAAATGAACCTAATATCCCAATACTGCAACAAACCTACTTTCATTATGGTTCATTGCCTTTTAAGTTCTCATTCATAACACACACAAAATCCAAACACAGAATGTTTTGGCCTTGGCTGGAGGTGTGGCTCACCTGGTAGAATAGCACCAGCCCAGCAAACGTGAGGCCCTGAGAACTTCCAAACACAAATAAATCAAGACATTTGATTTCTTCTCAGGGTTTTATTTTTGTCTGGTTTTGCTGCTTGGATAATGTGGACATAAACACCTGTGTGGTGGTTCACGTCTGAAATCCTAGCTAATCGGGAGGCTGAGAGTTGAGATCTGAGCTCGTGATTCAAAGCCAGCTGGGGCAGGAGATTCCATGAGACTCTTATCTCCAATAAACCACCAGAAAATTGGACGTGATGCTATGTGGCTCAATTGGTAGAGCACTCACCTTGAGCAGAAGAGCTGAGGAACAGCACCCAGGCCTAGAATTCAGGCCCCACCAAGGGAAAAGAAGAACAAAACAAAACAAAACAAAAAACAAAGCAACCTATGCCCTTTGGAGGAATGAATGAATAAAAAGGTATCTTCTGAGATACCATACCCTGTCATATATCTTTTTGGAATGTAACAAACTTACAAGCAGTTTAAATTTGTTAAATATAGTACCACTGCATGAAAGCATTCTTTACAGACTGCTATTGTTAACTTATTAAGAGTAGGAATAAACTCTGCTTTGGAGAAAAGAAGACAGTCTAGTCCATTATGGTTTTTTTTTAAATATAATTTTTTTTTTTTTTTTTGGTGTCAGTCATGGGGCCTGAACTCTGGGCCTGGGTACTGTCCCTCAGCTCTTCAGCACAAGGCTAGCGCTCTACCACTTGAGTCAGAGTGCTACTTCTGGATTTTTCTGCTTATGTGATGCTGAGGAATCGAACCCAGGGCCTCATGCATGCAAGGCAAGCACTCTACCACTGAGCCACCTTCCAAGCCCTAGTCCATTATGTTTTACATCTCAATCCCAATGAATTGCCCAATAGTTAGGGCATTTGAACTCACTTTTTCACAACTCCTTAGAGATGGGAATGACATCAGTCTTTGAATTGCCTGTTTTAAATTACCAATCATAATATTTAAGACAAATAGGCTCAAAGAACTAACCAAACCAATTGCATAGCTAACTGTCTAGAATAAGTATAAGTCAACATAAATAGTCTGATCATTTCATATCAAAGTAAAGACACAAAAATTAAAGATCTAGGATCCACATGATCTCACTACACTTGCCAGATTTTTCCTTAGAAAGAACGAAAGCAAGTAAGCAAGCAAGGAAGGAAAGAGGAAAGGAGGGAAAGAAGGAAGGAAGGAAGGAAGGAAGAAGGGAAGGAGGGAAGAAGAAGGAAGGCAGGGAAGGAAAAGCCAGGCTATGTAAATGCATAAAATATTGATTGAAAACCTTGATGGGTCACAGGCCAGTGAAACTTACATTAAGAAAACGATTCAGGTCAGGAAAGTCAAAAACATTGGCGATTTCAGACAAGGTATTTAAGGCCATTTCTCTGTGGTGAGCGTCATCTCGCAGTCGCATCTCGGCAGTCTGATACAGGGTGCTACTACCGGAGAGTGCCGCCATCTGACTCGAGTGGAGAGTCTCCACCAAGAACTACAACAAAACAACTTGATTTGTTTCCACCCAAGGAAGAAATTTCAACGAGTACTTTTTAAGCTGCTGGAAAGAACATTATCAACCGTGTATTGTCCAAATTGGCTTCTTTAGTTCTTATACCAACCTTAATAAAGTGGATGTGTTATAATCTCCCTTTAGTGATGGCAACCAGGCTAAGTAAAACAATGTCACTAATATGCTCAGGATTATAGCACAAATACAGGATAAAACTACTATTTTACCATAGTCTAACCTTTCAGCCATTAACTGAATATTCCTTTCTGAAAACAAAATGCCATAGCCAAAATATCAAGAGTTTATCATTAAAGAGGCTAAAAAGAAAGGCATTTCACTGGGCACCGGTGACTCACGCCTATAATCCTAGCTACTCAGGAGGCTTAGATCTGAGGACGGTGGTTCAAAGCCAGCCCGGGCAGGAAACTCCTTGAGACTCATCTCCAATAAACCACTACAAAACCAGAAGCAGTGTGGCTCAAGCGGTAAAGTGCTCGCCTTGAGCTGAAGAACCGAGGGACAGCACCCAGGCCCAGAGTTCAAGCCCCATATCTGACAAAAAAAAAAAAAAGAGAAAGAAAGAAAGAAAGAAAGAAAGAAAGAAAAGGCATCTCACTGAACATGGAAGATAGTGTAGTGATTCAAGGTACTCTTACAAGAATTTCCAACTCTTATTTTTGTACTACATCTTCAGGCCAATATGCTAAAATATAAAACTTCAGCTCCTTTAAAATAGATATATAACTTGAAAAATAGTCAAAATAAAATATGCATATATGGCTTTTTTGGTTTTGCCTGTCTCTTTTTACACAGCATTGCCTGGCATGGTCTCAAACCCAACTAGTTGGGATGAGGAGTAAGACACTGCCTAGCTTTTTTTCTTTCTCTTTGTAAAACTCATGTGAAGACTGCTATTGCCTGTAACAAAGATGAATGCTGACTCTCACCTGACAGATGGGCTTCTTATACTGATTGAAAAAATTTTGTAGCTTAACACTTTTAGCTGCAACAAGAGCTCGAATTTCTGTGTATGCTGCTCCAGAGACCGATGCTGACTTAGATAACAAACAGTGCAACAAGTGTAAGAGTGCAAAAGGTACTAGATCTCCTTTCGCTGCTCTAAAAAAAGAAAAAGAAAATGACATATTAAACATACCACTGTTTCAGACGAATGCAAATCTACAAATGTACACACGCTAGATCTCATGTTTTCTCTAAAATGTCTATTTTGCTTTCTTTTTTTCTTGTTTTTTCTTGGAGTACAGAGTGCAGGGCCTCTAGCTAGGCAGGCGTCCGCCAGTGAGCTGTACACCAGCCCTCATCATTTCTAGTACTAGGCAAAGGAAAGAAGACAGAGACAAAATCTAGGTAAGAGAGATTGCGAATGTTGCTAATATACCTTCCGATGTCGCCTGTTGTAAGGATCAAGGTATCCTTCAGTTCGTTATTGCGTGAGATTTGGGCGTGTGTATATGCGTCCTTCATTCTTAAGACAAAAAGCTAAACAAGAAAATTAAGTGGTTAAAGAAAATCGAGAGCCAGGTTTATGAACACTATTCAAAATAAACATGACCAGGACTCCTGTATAAAAATGATCAGGGCTCTTGTATAAAAATGATCAGGATTCCTGTATAAAAATGACCAGGCCCCTCTACAGATGGGGAACCTCATGGCTTTCCCTTCACTTTCAAAACAATTTGAAACATTAAGAAATTAAATAATCAACCTCTTTTATAAATCCATCTTCAGAGTTCAGGGATTCCAGTATGTGCTTAATGTTTCCACTAAACGCCACTCGAACATTCTTGTCTGGATCCTCCATTAAGTTTAAAAAGGCCCCGAGAACCACTTTTACATCTGTTTCATCTTCCTGAAAATCAAGGTGCTTACAAAGATGATGCAAATTGTCTATGAAAGCTAGAGGGCAAGAAGATACATTATTTAATTTCACCTATTACACAACAAGGTTGTGCAATAAAAATATTGTCAGTAATGTGCTACAAATAATCCCAAGTTATCTTGTCAACACTTAATACTTAAGTATATACAGCACAGAGTTGCAGGAGATTAAAATAGAACTAATACGGGGAGGTAGGGAGGGAAGGGATGGTAGGGGAAAAACAAAGGAGGAAGTAACAATGCTTGATAGGAAAAGTACTAATTGCCTTACTCATGTAACTGGTAACCCCTCAGTATGGTATTTTTATAATAAAAAAAACATAAAAAAAAGAAAACAGAATTCAAATTTCTTTAATTTTTTTCTATGATATTAAAAAAAATGTGCTTGAAAAGGTTTTAAAATATTCGTTAGAGCCAGGTACTACTGGTGGCTCACCAGCCACTCAGGAGGCTGAAATCTGAATATCATGGTCTGAAGCCAGCCTGGGCAGGAAAGTCCATGAGACTCTTGTTTTCAATTGAACAAGAGAAAGTGGAGCTGTGGCTCAAGTGGACAGCACCAGCCTTGAGTGAAATAAGCTAAATGCGAGTGGAAGACCCTGAGTTCAAGCCCCAGAACTGACAAAAGATAATAAAATTCCACAAAATAAAATGAAATATGAAGGCAGTCACAATGGCTCACCAAGTTTTACAGGACTAGGTGTTTGCTTTTTCAAGAGGAATAGGACTGGCTTGCAAATGGAAGCCTTCAGCTGGAAAGAAGAACACTTCATCTGAGACATAGCTTTCACATTCTTGCAGAAGAGGCCCACAGGGCCGTGCCCAATGTCAGGTTCCACTAAAGAATTGCTCAGATCGAACATGCCATGGAGAGTACAGACAAGCTGACCAAGTATGGAAGCAAATTCTTTCTTCACCATGTCAGAATCGTCCTTGACTTTATCTCTGGGAGATAAAAGACAATGTATTTCACTTCTTAATATATGGAATAGATTTACTTAAAATACAAAAAGACACCTGGGTGCCAGTGGCTCAAGCCTGTAATCCCAGCTACTCTGGAGGCTGAGATCTGAAGATCATGGTTGGAATCCAGCTCAGGCAGGAAAGTCTATGAGACTCTTATCTCCAATTAACCATCAGAAAACTGGAAGCGCTACTGTGGCTAAAGTGGTAGATAGCTAGCCTTAAACTGAAGAGCTGAGGGACTGCATCCAGGCCCAGAGTTCAAGCAAGACCCACAACCGACCCACTGCTCCCCACCAAAAAAGAAGACAAAAATATAGGAAAGATAAAGGTTAGTAGGAAAACAAATTCCAACATGAGGAAAAACAATCTTTGCTTTGTATTTTCAGCAATAGATGTAATTTGCATAGACGGTTAAAGAATTACTATGTTCTAGAACAGAGTGATATATTCACATGAAAATATTCATACATACAAAAGCATCTGGGGAACTGTGTCACAGGAACTTGGCTGTTGCAACAAGATAAAAAATCCATTCACACAACTGGCGCGGATGGCTTCCTGGGAGCTCTGCAGGGCCCAGCTGTAAACCGCTGTTCTCCAATCCAGGAATATTCTTCTTGGAAACAGAGTCAAAAGAAACACACATCGTGACAGTGCTGGAAGTGCTTCAAAACAAAAAAAGAGAGATAAAGAAGTGAATTAAACTAGATTTCTAACAGTGTTAAAATTGACTTATAGAAATACACATGCACGTGTGTTACATAACATATTCTGTGCTACATAACACAGAATATCTAAGTTAAATCTTATCAGAAAACAAATCAGGAACCTTGACAGACAGAAAATAACAGCACAGTTCTCTCTATAAAGTTTTCTTCTTTGGTGTATTCGGCAGTCCTGTGTTGTGAACTCAAGCCCTGGGCTTGCCACTTTACCACCTAAGCCCCATCCTCTGCCATGTTTTGCTCTAGTTACTTCTGAGAGGGTCTTAGATATGTCTTATTACAGCAATCCACCTGCCTCTACCCTCCACATGGCTAGGGCTGCAGATATGCAACTGCCATGCTCAGCTTGTCGGTTGAGATAGTCTCATTACCTTTTTGCCCAAACTTACCTTCAGCTTCAACCTTCCTGCTCCCTGCACATCTGGAGTTTAGACAGGCTCCATTCTGGCCCAGCCTAAATAGTAAATACTTTCAATACTAACAGTGTCATGTATAGGTGAGGAGGTGGAACGGGCGCAGTCTCCTATTCTCTAGACGGGTGTGTGAATGGGCACACCTTTGGAGGATAATACAGCCTAACACAATGAATGTGTAAACCTTGTAACTCAGGACCCTACTTCTGGTAGTGACCTTAATGACCTCAAACTTCAATGAGCATAGGAATCTCCGGATCCTGTTAAAATGCAGATTCTCACTACTTTGTTTTGTGTGTGTTCTTCAAATATTTCACAAGTTTCTTAAAAACAAAGATACTCAAGGGTATATCTCAACCTTGAGGGTATTGTTTTATTACTTTCCATACAACTCTTTCTTGAATTATTGAAAATACCTTTCCTCCTTGTTACTGAAAAAAAGTATAAGTAAGCATTAGAAATTCCACATAGGGCTGGGAAGGTGGCTCAGTGGTAGAGCGCTTGCCTTGCATGCATGAGGCCCTGGGTTTGATTCCTCAGCACCACATATACAGGAAAAAAAAGCCGGAAGTGGCGCTGTGGCTCAAGTGGTGGAGTGCTAGCCTTGAACTGAAGAGCTGAGGGACAGTGCCCAGGCCCAGAGGTCAGGCCCACGACTGGACCCCCCCCCCAAAAAAAAACAAAAACAAAAAAAGAAATTCCACATAACAGAAATGCATTAAAACAACAATTTTGGGATCTCTTACAGTAGCTGCCTGAAACCCTCTGGCTTAGTCTCAGAAGAGGAGAGGCAAATGCAGGAAGTTTCGAAGGGTCATCATCAGAGAGGGAAGAAAGCCACGGGAGTGAGAGCATTCCACACAAATCTTCCAGAATCTCATCTTCAAATGAACGTTTTACTGCAGAAACACACAACAGGACATCTGTTACATCTATTGCTTAATCATATGAATGGCATTTTAATGGACATCAAGTACAGGTGGCTGTGTGGCTCCAAGAGAGAGAGACAGAGAGAGAGAGAGAGAGAGAGAGAGAGAGAGAGAGAGAGAGAGAGAGAGAGTGTGTGTGTGTACTGGAGATTATATTTAGGGCCTCAAGATTTTGTCTTTTCACCTGAGGCCAACACATTCCCACTTGAGCCACACGTCCACTTCTGGCTATTTGGTGGTTAATTAGAAATAATCTCACGGACTTTCTGACTGGCTGGCTTTGAACTAAGCTCCTCAGATCTCAGTCTTCTGAGTATCTAGGATTACTGCCTGAGCTACCAGTGCCTGGTATGGGGGTTGTTAATTTAAGGGGTCATAAATAATGTTGTTGTATGCAGTTCTGGAGATTGAACCCAGGGCTTTGCTCAAGTGAAGCAAGCACTCTGCCACTGAGCTACAATTCTGGTCTCATGAGCCAAAGAAACTAAATGTGACTTAAAAATACGCAGCTATGCACTTGTTAGGAAAAAGACTGCGGCACTCTTCAGCTTCTCAAATCAAAACACTTCAAAGTTATGCGGAAATTATTACTGACTGAAGAATAATGACTTATAGCAATGTGAAACTCAGAAATTGCTGACTAGCCAGGTACTACTAGTGGCTCACACCTGTAATCCTAGCTACTCAGGAGGCTGAGATCTGAGGATCATGTTTCAAAGTCAACCTAGGGAAGCAAAGAACCAGAGACTCTTTCTTATCTCCAGTTAACCATCAGAAAATCAGAAGTGAAACTGTGGCTCAAAGTGATAGAGTACTAGCCTTGAGCAAAAGAAGCTCAGGGACAGTATCTAGGCCCTGAGTTCAAGCTCCACATTAACAACAAAAAATAAATCACTGACAAGCTCAATCAACATCAAGGAAAAACTACTCATTACTAACATTTCTGTACTTAGTATATTAAAAAAAAATTTTTTTTGCCAGTCCTGGGCTTGAACTCAAGGCCTAGGCACTGTCCCTGAGCATCTCTGTGCTCAAGGCTAGCACTCTACGACTTGAGCCACAGAACCACTTCCGGCCTCGTGTGTGTGTGTGTGTGTGTGTGTGTGTGTGTGTGTGTGTGTGTGTGTGTGTGTGTGTGTGTGTGTGTGTGTGTGTGTGTGTGTGTGTGTGTGTGTGTTACTGAGGGCTTCATCATACTAGGTAAGCACTTAACCACTAATCCACATTCCCAGCCCCAAACAGCATATTTCTACGCTGCCATAAATTATTCTGTCTTACAGCTTACTCACTTTGTATATAAATCAAAGCATCATAAATTTTCACCACTTTATCAATGACCACCTCCAATTCAGACTTCTGAACAGATTCTAACAAACTCCTAGAGCTCTTTAGCACTTTCGAGTAAAAATCCAAAGGCATCCAAGTCATGGCCATTGGAGAATTCTTCTTGCTTCCGTCTTGGCAGTTGAAGTCATGGCTGCAGTGAATACATTTTTTAAGACATTAGGATGAAAATGAGTCTTGTTTAAGTTAAACGCAATTATTACAATAAAGCCAATTTAATGAAAATATGCAAATCAACTGTCATTATTTTCTCTTTATGTTGGCTTCCATCACTCTTCTGATTTGAGAATGGATTTGGCTGTAAAGATTAGTAAGCTTACTACTTAGCTCAGTGGCCAGCATTTAATAGACACTCAGCAAGAGATGAAACTGATCTACTTCATTCAAAGTATGTGTTCTAAGTCACAGAAATTGAGCAAATAATCAAGACTCCTGAAAGCCCACCAAGAAAACACAAGAAGGTGTTTACCACTCCATGTATTCTGATGAACGGTGCACAGTGCACAGAGCAGCCAGCTGTAAGACAACAGTGAGTCCTTCTAAAGTCTCGGTTATGTGATTCTTTGCAAGATTACATTCAAGGGAAGCCTGAAGAGCCTCAGCTTTGTGTTTCAGTGTACTCCAGAGCAGGCTTTTTTCACTCATATCCATGTGATCCAGGCTAGAATTAATTATAACCAAGTAGAATGATATTACTATTCAATATAAATTTGGATATATTCAATTAAATATACAATTCAATATAAATTATTTCAATATAATTTAAAGCTCAGTAGTAGAGTACTTTTTTATTTTAAATTTTTATTTTTTGTTCTAGTCTTGGCGCTTAGACTCAGGGCCTGGATGCTGTCCCTGAGCCAGCTCAAGGCTAGTGCTCTACCACTTGAGTCAGAGCTCTGCTTCCAGCTTTTTTTGGTAATTGGAGATAAGAGTCTCCTGGGGGCTAGGAAGGTGGCTCAGTGGTAGAGTGCTTGCCTTGCATGCATGAGGCCCTGGGTTCGATTCCTCAGCACCACATAAGCAAAAAGAAAAAAGCCGGAAGTGGCGTTGTGGCTCAAGTGGTAGAGTGCTTGCCTTGAGCTGAAGAGCTGAGGGACAGCACCCAGGCCCAGAGTTCAGGCCTCACGACCGGACCCAAAAAAAAAAAAAAAAAGAGTCTCCTGTACTTTCTTGCCCAAATTGGATTCAAACCATGATTCTCAGATCTCAGCCTCCTGAGTAGCTGGCGCCTGGCTAGTGTATGTTTAGTACATGTAAGATCCTGCTATCAAAAAAAAAAGTGGGTATATGTACATACACACATATACAAATATTCATAAATATACTATATACATATACTTAAAACAAGAACTATAATGAAATATAAACTTCTATCTATACTAAGATAGATTTAAGCAACAATTAAAACAGTGTTCAGCCTGGCTCAAATATGACAATTCTTTGGCTACATTATAGAATCATTGATTTGTTAACATTTGAAAAACTCCTCCTTGACGGCTAAATATAGTTACTGTGAATTTTTCACATATTTAATTTAGTTTTTAATATACTTGAAATATCACTGAAACTATATTTAGCCATGAAATGTTTTGAACTAGAATAAACCAAAAGAATCATTAAAAATATTTTAAGCATTCCGCTGTCCGCTTAGAAAAAAATTCCTTGTTATTTAAATTGGTTTCTGAAAGGACTGAATGGAGCATAAACCCGGGGTAGGCACAGTGGCTCATGCCAGTAACCCTAGCTGCTCACAAGGCTGAGATTTGAGGATCGAGGTTCAAAGCCCCCCAAAAACTGTAAGTGGAGCTGTAGTTCAAGTGGTGGAGCACCAGCTTTGAACAAAAAAGCAAAGGGAAAGCTAGCAGGCCAAGTTTGTGTGCACACGTATGCACGCGCACACACACACACATACACACACAGACACACGTGAACGAAGTCCTACTCTTTGGATTGCTCTGATTCTCTTTGGGACGAGATGGAGGAACTGTGCCTGCGCCTTTTGGGAGAGATCTCATCACTGGTGCTGCTGCCATCTTCCTGTTTAGTCCAGCATGGACTCGCCTCCACACTCTCCATTTTCAGGGCAGCATAAAGTGGACCCAACAAGTACTGAGAAAACAAAATGATTGCACAATCTTTATGAATGCCTCAGGTACTAGTGACATGTTCTCTATAACATAGAGCCATAGGCAAACCAGCCTCCAACTTCATCTGTACTGTGTCAATACAGTCTTACAAGGAGGAAGACAAATCCTCTCAACTGTTTTTCCCTCTCTCAAAATACTACAAAGAAAAAAACTCTGAAAGGGAATTAGTAACTTCTTTCACATCTCAAGTGCAGCAACACAGTTAAACTAAGATTTTTTTTTTTCAGTTGTGGGGCTTGAATTCTGGACTTGGGCGCTGTCCCTCAGCTCTTCAGCTCAAGGCAAGCACTCTACCACTAGAGCCACAGTGCCACTTCCGGTTTTCTAGTGGTTTATTGGAGATAAGAGTCTCACGGACTTTCCTGCCTGGGCTGCTTTGAACCAAGATCCTCAGATCTCAGCCTCCTGAGTAGCTAGGATTATAGGAGTGATACACTGCTGCCTGGCAGTTAAACTAAGATGTTTAAACCTCCATGTTTCAGTTACTATCAGCCAGAATATTTCAGTTTACATCCGTAGCTACCATGTCCAATGAGAAAGGGCATGGTATGGTATGAGGAATTACAGGTTTTCTTAACGTGATTGATTCTAATCAGAGTAATCAAAATTTCTGAATTTAAGCTCCTTTTTAATGAACAATGCAACTAACACATTTAGGCCTCACAAATTCTATTTGAAAGCATTCTAGTCTACTAACAATCCATCAACAATGGAACAAACAAGCCTTCTGAATGAATTCTTCTGAAGTCAAAGTACAAGTCTATACCAGGGGTCATGACTAGGTAATAAAAACCATAGACGTATTATTAAAGATGTATTGTTTTTCTCATTGCTACAACTTGAACATAAACAGAAAATTTACCTGTGCAAAACGTATCCTTAGCCAGTAACTTGGCAACCACTCACCTCTTCATCTACTTGAGCCCCGAGAATGTCCACAAGAGCTCTGCAGATGTTCCTCACATAGGCCTTCCTGACTTGGAGAGCCGATTCATACCCAGCAGGCACAAAGGTCAGGAAATACTGCAGTAAATGACACAGGGCCCCCTTTAGCAGATCAGACTTGAGCCGCATAAGCACGCCACTCTCAAACATGATGCAGAGTTTCTCCAGCAGCATATTTAAATAGACTGGCTCAATATTTCCATACGCGTCTGCTTCAAAGGGGAATAGTGTTTTGATCAGCTTTGACAGCGGCTCTTCGTACAGTTGCAATTGGTCAGTGGCCATTTCTGCAAGGTCTTTTAATAATTCCAAAAGTGACTTAAAAAACATGCTGGCTGGCTGGATAGGTAGTCCTCCGAGCTCAAAGAGTTCAGTTAAAAGGGTGATTGCTAAGGACTTCACTTTTGGACTACCGTACTCCAGGAGAACACACCCTATGCGCCAAAGTAAGAGTTCTTGCCGTCTAAAAAACACATTTGCAACAATGCGAATGAGAACCATTAATAAAGTGACTTCAATAAATTCTAAATTTTGCATGCTCATGAGCTGCAACGGAGCTGCTTGTAAATAACCCATGTGTTCATCTAACTGGCTAAAAAATCTATAGATGACCACTGGCCACTCTTTTATATCTCCAGCCGCATTTCTTTGGTGGAGGTGAATAAAATCTTCGAAAACAAGTAATAATTCCTTTGTGAGGACCCCGAAAATTGTAGGATTCTTGCTTTTAAAAAGAAATAAGAGCGAGCAGATAACTTCACTAATTTTCTTGTGTAAGACGTGACAGGATGGAGCTGCTGTAATCCGTAAAAGTCTTGTGATGATCCAGTTACTGAATTCTTTAAAACAAGCAAACAAACAAACAAAAAACACAGTAAATAAACAAGTTTCTCAGAAGCGTTCATTCTAAATGCATGATGACTCTGTGTGGGTACACACACACACACACACACACACACACACACACACACACACACACACACACACACACACACACACACACACACACACACACACACACACACACACACACACCCTCAGGGTCTGGGTGCTGTTTCTTAACATTTTCACTTGAGGCTAGCACTCTGCTACTTGAGCCACAGCTCAACTTCTGTGTTATTTGATGGTTAATTAGAAATAAGAGTCTCAAAGACTTTCCTGCCCTGGCTGGCTTCAAACTATGCTCCTCAAATCTCAAACCTCCTGAGTAGTTAGGATTACAATCATGAGCCACTGGTGCCCAACTAGATGACAGACTGATATGAACGTCATTAACAATATATTGTAATTTTTGACAAAATGGAAATACATTATAGTAGTTGAGCATCTCGGGAAAGGTCCAAGCCTTCCATCCACTACTTGGATGAGCTCTGCATTTCTCTGTGCTTCTGTAAGTTCGCCTAGGAAAGGAGCGTGACCGTTTCCATGTGACAAGCTAAGAAGGGCAGGGCGGGCAGGCAGGTTCCCATGCAGCCTGCATATGAACGCACGAATGGCGCGCCTCTTACCAACACAGCTGCCTTTGGCCTCGCTTTGGTCCTGGCCTCCATCCACATTGACAAACATAAGCGGGGAGGACTTCATGATATGCTGGATGAAATCAAGCAGCATCACAGAGGTGGGCTGAGAGTCTGTCTTCTTTATGAGTTCTAGGGCAACTAAAAGAAGAAAATAAAAGATTTGTTGTAAAGACGTCTCACAAATTACACAGTAGGCATTTTATTAGAAAAGTAGACTGGAATAATCAGATTACATTCAAGTTGGGTGCCAGTGACTCACACCTATCACCCTAGCTACTCAAGAGGCTGAGATATGAGGATCGTGGTTCAAAACCAGCCCAGGCAAGAAAGTCCGTGACACTCTTATCTCCAATTAACTATCAAAAAGCTGGAAATGGAGCTGTGGCTCAAAGTGGTAGAGTGCTGGCCATGAGCACAAATGCTCAGGAACACTGCCCAGGCCCTGTGTTCAAGTCCCAGGACTAGCACAAAAAAAAAAAAAAGAAAAAGAAGAATTATTACATCTAGCACAATGCTCATGGTAACATGGTAGGGTTAAATACAGTAAGTTAAATTAACTCATTTATCATTCATCCTGCTCAGCAAACATGAACTATAGGCCTATAATATGTTACATACTATGCTGAAATCTGAAGACTTAAAAATTCTCTTAATTATCAGGTAGGTGGCTCATGCCTGTAATTCTAGCTATTCAGGAGCCTGAGATCTGAGGATCATGGTTGGAAACCAGCTCAGGCAGGGAAGTCCGTAAGACTCTTATCTCAACAACCTGCTCAGAAAAAGCCAGAAGTGGCACTGTGGTTCAAGTGGTACAGGTCAGCCTTGAGCACAAAGAAGCTGAGGGACAGTGCCCAGCCCCTGAGTTCAAGCCACAGAACTGGCAAAAAAAAAAAAAAAACAAACCCTCATAATCTTGTGAAGGTGACAAACTAATAATGCTAACACAGTACAGGTACTGTACTTATCTAGAATAAGCATAAGGAGATGCTATGAAGGAATTCTTAGATGAAGAAGATTTAGCTAAGCAGAGGGGAAGGCAGGTAATGTAACAAGAGTACCATATGAAAACACATCAACATGCATAGTTCTTTGGTGTAACTTAGCAATTTCAACTTTACTCTTTAAAAAAAGAAGGGCTAGCTGGGGGCCGGGGGCTCATGCCTATAATCCTAGCTATTCAGGAGACTGAGCTCTAAGGATTCCTGTTTGAATCCTGCCAGGACAGAAAGGCCCATGAGACTATAATCTCTAAGGAAGCATCAAATAAAACAGAAATGGAACTGTGGCTCAAGTGGTAGGTAGAGCGCTAACTTTGAGCAAAAAAATCTTAGGGTCAGAACCTTGGCCTTGAGTTCAAGCTCCAGGACTGGCACCAAGAAAAATAAAGGCTAAGTGGTTATAAATCATGTGTTTTAGGACCAAATTTGGAATGAAAATGATAAATCCTGAGTCAAATGTCACTCTATACTAGCAACGTAGATGACAGATGGGATACCTTCTTGCCATGATGATGATGCTTATCTTTCAGATGATCACAAATAGGCAAAGAGTTGATAACCCACAGCTCTGTCTGCTTAAAAAGGCAGCAACCCTCAAGAGCTTGGGGTGGCATCTGTTGTGCGTGGTTCACTTGCACAACATAAGGCCACATGATCAGACTTAGTCAAATTTGCTTTCTGTGCAATACACAAGATGAAAGAATTCATAGCAAGCAATTATGCAAATCCATGCTACTAATTAGGCTAACAGAATAATTTTAAAAGTCTAAACCACAGCAATAAGCAATACTCAACAACTTGTAATTACCCCATGTATCAACTCTATAACAAAATGTTTGGGGAAAGAAACATTAGTATAATGTTGCACATACGGAAAAGGAAACCATCTAATTTGTTGAGTTCATATAGACACTGGTTTCTTACCAACATTTACATCTGTAAGTATTCGGTCGATGAATTGACAAAGGATTTGTCTTGGCTTCTGCACCACTGTATTATACTCCTCTGGAGTGGCACTGAAACACAAATAAAAAGGTTTTGGTTGTTGTTGTTTTTTTGCCAGTCCTGGGGCTTGAACTCAGGGCCTGGGCACTGTCCCTGAGCTTCTTCTTGCTCAAGGCTAGCGCTCTACCACTTGAGCCACAGCACCACTTCTGGCTTTTTCTGTTCATATGGTACTGAGGAATCCAACCCAGGGCTTCATGCATACTAGGCCAGCACTCTACAACTAAACCACATTCCCCGCCCATAAATAGTTTTTAATCCTTAAAAGAACTTGTACCATCATTTGGGGGAAAAAAAAGCAAAAATAAATAAATCTTTACAATGAACTAAGACCTACACAGCGATCAGAACCATCCTTGCTTGAAAAGCAGGAACTGTGATTTCTCCCTCCAAGGGGCGATTTCACGAAAGTCAGTCCCTGAACAGAGTGACCCTAAAGAATAGACTGTCTCCTACATAAGGAATGAGGGTGTGTGTGTGTGTTATTTTTGTTTTATAGTGCCAGTCCTGGGGCTTGAACTCACGGCCCGGAAGCTGTCTCTGAGCTTTTGTGCCCAAGCCTGGCGCTCTACCAATTGAGACATAGGAATGAGTCTTACAGACCTTCCTGCCCTGGCTGGGTTTGAACCTGTGATCCTCAGAGCTCAGCCTCCTGAGTAGCTGGGATTACAAGGCGTGAACTACGGGTCCATGGCTTTAGAAAGAGGTTTTGGGGAAGCAGAAAAGTGACCAGAAAGGGGTGGGCGAGGGAGGGAGAGAGGGAAGGAGGGTGAGGGAGAGGGAAAGAAGAGAGTTAGGAAAGGGAAGAGAGGAGAGCGGGGAGAGGGGGACAGGAGGGAAGGGAGGGAGGAAGAAATGGGGGGGCCCCTCCGGGGCCGGAAGGTAAAGTGCGGCCTGGAAGCCCCGCCCCCAGGCGGAAGCCCCGCCCCGATGACGTCACGCCCCGCCCCCTCCCCGCCCCCCCCCTCCCCGCAATGGTTCCCACCAACGGTCCCACAACGGTCCACCAACCGCCGAGGCCCCGTGCCGCCGCCGCCCGACCGGGACGCTCCCAGCCCGGACCCGGAGCCGAGTCTCCCCCGGGCCGCCGGCTAGGTGAGCGGGGCCCGCAGCGTCAGCCGGGCCCGGGGAGGGAGGACCGCGGCCCTACCTGCCCAGCTCCCGCAGGGCGGGAATCATGGACGCCAGCTCCAGGCCATGCTCGCCCATGTTGAGGCCGCGCGGCTCTCGGCCACCACACCGCCGCAGGTTCCCGGTCTCCGCTGAGGGGAGGCGAGGGCAAAAAAGCCCGGCAGCCTACGGCGACCCGCAGGGCCCAAAGCTCCTCCCGGATGTGGCTGCTGGTGCGGCGGGTCGCGCGCTCATACTTTCCGGCTTAGGACCCTGGGGAAAGCCTGGAGCGCGCGGGGGGCTGGGGGGCGGGGCCGGCGTGTGACAGGGCGTGGCCAGGGCGGATCGGGGGCGGTGAATGGACGTGGCCTGTGGGGGTGGGCGTGGCTTTTCCCAAGGGGCGGGGTCCAGGCGGGACCGGGAAAGGGGCGTGCGCGCCTGGGCCACGTTTTCCCAGGGCTGTTCCCCCAGCACAACCGTGGGAACCGACACAGCCTGGCCTGTGAAATCTAAAGACTGGAAGCCTGTCTGTCATCCCACCTACTCAGGGGTTGAGATCTGAGGATCCAGGTTCTAAGCCAGCCCGGGCAGACACATCTGCGAGACTCTTTATCCACCAGAAGTGGAGCCGTGGCTCAAATGATAAAAGCCTTAGCCTTGGGTGAAAAAGAGCAGGGACAGCGTCCAGGCTCTGAGTTCAAGCTCCAGGACTGGCACCCATATATACAACAATAACTATCAGAAACCCACTGCAAGATTTTAAGTAAAAGAGAAGCAAAAGCAAAGCTCCATTTGAATTTGGTGGAGGATGTGGACAGAATATATACACAGGATAATTCTAATTTTTTTCATCTCCCATTCAGTCCTAAGTCTATATATTCAATATTCTCTGTGCTGTCCACCTCCACCCCACCCCCAGTGTGCCTTAATATGTGTCATTTTTTTAATTAACCATATATTGAGTAGTATGTCCTAATGTACTATATGTCAAGTGGCTCCTAGATTTCCTGTTAGGCCCCTTTTCCCCTTTATTGTGTGGGGAGATGGGGTCCCAAGGGGAGGGTGGCCCTGGAAGTCGAGAGGTTGGTGTAAATATGTGTTCCCCTGTCCCTGGTATTTGCTAAGCTCTGTGTCCCAGACCAAGTTGACAAAGGGGCACCAGCCACATTTTGGAAATTGTGTTGGATCCTCTATTATCAAATGATCTCCTTTCCCAATTAAAGCCCTCTAGGTGGCACTACAACCCAGTTGATGCAGAGATGGGCTTGCTTGGGGGTTAGGCCTATTCTAGGCCTGACATATGGACATACCATTGGACCCAGTTCTTGGTTGATGTGGGAAGGCTTGTGAACTCTTTGTCCAAGCTGCCCTCAGACTGCCATCCCTTGATCTCTGCCTCCTAAATAGCCGGGAATACAGGTATTAGTTACTAGCTCCAGGCTCCTCTGCCTTTTTTTTTTTTTTGGTCGGTCGTGGGGCTTGAACTCTGGGCCTGGGCGCTGTCCCTCAGCTCTTCAGCTCAAGGCTAGCGCTTTACCACTTGAGCCACAGCGCCACTTCCGGTTTTGTGGTGGTTTATTGGAGATAGGAGTTTCACGGTCTCTCCTGGCCGGGCTGGCTTTGAACCTCGATCCTCAGATCTCTGCCTCCTGAGTAGCTAGGATTACAGGCGTGAGCCACCAGCGCCTGGCCTTTTTTTTTTTTTTTTTTTTTTTTTTTAATTTCACAAATCCCAGGGCTCCTAGAAATACAGTTCCAAAATCTTATTGGTGGTGATACAATCAGTTGAATAGATTAAAAATCTTTTTTGTAATTAAGAATGTTTCTAATGATGTCCTTTAATAGCTATTGCAGATCTCAAACCTATTTTTGGAAAGTTTTATTACTGGTACAATTCTTATCTTTAGATAGGTTGATTTTTTTCAGATGGAGGCTCTAGACATGTAGCACTTTGGATTTATAGCTTCTGCAGATCCTTGTTTTTGTGTCTGCCCTGGCTGGCTTTGAATTGTGATCCTCAGATCTCAGCCTCCTGAGTAGTTAGAATTGCAAGTGTGAGCCACTAGGTCCTGGCCAATTTATAAGCCTGACTTTTTTTTGCCTTCCATCCAAATCAGGTTGTATCATATTTAAACTCTTCATCCATGTACAGGGAGATTGTAGTTACTTAAGTCAGGTAAAGAATGCATTTCTTCGTGTACAGTGTCACCTGCACCCTGATTCTCTGGTACAATGATTTTGAGGCCTGTATTTAAAATTGCTGGGTAGCATCCCACTTATTTTTTTGTTTTGTTTTGTTTTGTTTTTTTGGGTCCGGTCATGGGGCCTGAACTCTGGGCCTGAGCGTTGTCCCTCAGCTCTTCAGCTCAAGGCTAGCGCTCTACCACTTGAGCCACAGCGCCATTTCGGGCTTTTTTCTTTTTGCTTATGTGGTGCTGAGGAATCGAATCCAGGGCCTCATGCCTGCAAGGCAAGCGCTCTACCACTGAGCTACTTCCCAGCCCTATTTTTTTTTTTTTGTCGGTCGTGGGACCTGAACTCTGGGTCTGGGCGCTGTCCCTCAGCTCTTCAGCTCAGGGCTAGCACTCTACCACTTGAGCCACAGCACCACTTCCGGCCTTTTCTGTTTATGTGGTGCTGAGGAATCGAACCCAGAGCCTCATGCATGCAAGGCAAACACTCTACCACTGAGCCACCTTCCCAGGCCCCCCCCCCTTTTTTTTAATGATTTGAGCTGTTGATAATTGGATTTCTTCCCAATTGGAGCTATTGTATAATAATAAAAAAAAACAATGTCATAAGCACTCCTATGGGTCTTTGTGTATTGTATACTTCAGTTCCTGGGTAACACCTATCGATGGCATGGCTGAGTCACAGAGCAGGCGTATATCCAAGTTCTTGGGAAATACTGTATTTTGTGAGCACTTACTCGACTCCTGCAGTGTATCTGGGATCAGATCAAGATACGGAGTTTATTCTTTTCTCCAGATGGGATGCAGAGGAAAATCTTCATGCCCTATGACGGGCCTGCTTCCATAGTCAACTGCTCGTCCAGTGCTTTGAACTCTTAAAATAATGGTAGCCTTCTTCCTCCAGCCTTGTCACTAGGATTGTGTGTGCATGTGTCTGTGTGTGTCTTTGCACATGTGTCTCTTTATGCGTCTGTCTGTGCATGTCTGTGTACGCGTATGTATGTGTGTCTGTGTGTGTGTGTGTGTGTGTGTGCCCGTGTCTGTGTGTCTGTGACTGTGTGTCTGTGGTTGTGTGCCCGTGTCTGTGTGCCCGTGTCTGTGTGCCTGTGTCTGGGTGTGTGTCTCTGTGGCTGTGTGCCCATGTCTGGGTGTGTGTCTCTGTGTCTGTGCCCGTGTCTGGGTGTGTGTCTCTATGGTTGTGTGCCTGTGTCTGGGTGTGTGTCTGTGTCTGTGTGCCCGTGTCTGGGTGTGTGTCTCTATGGTTGTGTGCCCGTGTCTGGGTGTGTGTCTGTGTCTGTGTGCCCGTGTCTGGGTGTGTGTCTGTGTCTGTGTGCCTGTGTCTGGGTGTGTGTCTGTGTCTGTGTGCCCGTGTCTGGGTGTGTGTCTCTGTGTCTGTGTGCCCGTGTCTGGGTGTGTGTCTCTGTGGCTGTGTGCCCGTGTCTGGGTGTGTGTCTTTGGCTGTGTGCCCGTGTCTGGGTGTGTGTCTCCGTGTCTGTGTGCCCGTGTCTGGGTGTGTGTCTCTGTGTCTGTGTGCCCGTGTCTGGTGTGTGTCTGTGTCTGTGTGCCCGTGTCTGGGTGGTGTGTCTCTGTGTCTGTGTGCCCGTGTCTGGGTGTGTGTCTGTGTCTGTGTGCCCGTGTCTGGGTGTGTGTCTGTGTCTGTGTGCCCGTGTCTGGGTGTGTGTCTGTGTCTGTGTGCCCGTGTCTGGTGTGTGTCTCCGTGTCTGTATGCCCGTGTCTGGGTGTGTGTCTGTGTCTGTGTGCCCGTGTCTGGTGTGTGTCTGTGTCTGTGTGCCCGTGTCTGGGTGTGTGTCTCTGTGGCTGTGTGCCCGTGTCTGGGTGTGTGTCTCCGTGTCTGTGTGCCCGTGTCTGGGTGGTGTGTCTCTGTGTCTGTGTGCCCGTGTCTGGGTGTGTGTCTCTGTGTCTGTGTCTGTGTGCCCGTGTCTGGGTGTGTGTCTGTGTCTGTGTGCCCGTGTCTGGGTGTGTGTCTGTGTCTGTGTGCCCGTGTCTGGGTGTGTGTCTCCGTGTCTGTGTGCCCGTGTCTGGGTGTGTGTCTCCGTGTCTGTGTGCCCGTGTCTGGGTGTGTGTCTCTGTGTCTGTGTGCCCGTGTCTGGGTGTGTGTCTCTGTGTCTGTGTGCCCGTGTCTGGGTGTGTGTCCGTGTCTGTGTGCCCGTGTCTGGGTGTGTGTCTGTGTCTGTGTGCCCGTGTCTGGGTGTGTGTCTGTGTCTGTGTGCCCGTGTCTGGGTGTGTGTCTGTGTCTGTGTGCCCGTGTCTGGGTGTGTCTCTGTGTCTGTGTGCCCGTGTCTGGGTGTGTGTCTGTGTCTGTGTGCCCGTGTCTGGGTGTGTGTCTCTGTGGCTGTGTGCCCGTGTCTGGGTGTGTGTCTGTGTCTGTGTGCCCGTGTCTGGGTGTGTGTCTCTGTGGCTGTGTGCCCGTGTCTGGGTGTGTGTCTGTGTCTGTGTGCCCGTGTCTGGGTGTGTGTCTGTGTCTGTGTGCCCGTGTCTGGGTGTGTGTGTCTGTGTCTGTGTGCCCGTGTCTGGGTGTGTATCTGTGTCTGTGTGCCCGTGTCTGGGTGTGTGTGTCTCCGTGTCTGTGTGCCCGTGTCTGGGTGTGTGTGTCTGTGTCTGTGTGCCCGTGTCTGGGTGTGTGTCTGTGTCTGTGTGCCCGTGTCTGGGTGTGTGTCTGTGTCTGTGTGCCCGTGTCTGGGTGTGTGTCTGTGGCTGTGTGCCCGTGTCTGGGTGTGTGTCTCTGTGTCTGTGTGCCCGTGTCTGGGTGTGTGTCTCCGTGTCTGTGTGCCCGTGTCTGGGTGTGTGTCTCCCTGTCTGTGTGCCCGTGTCTGGGTGTGTGTCTCTGTGTCTGTGTGCCCGTGTCTGGGTGTGTGTCTTTGGCTGTGTGCCCGTGTCTGGGTGTGTGTCTGTGTCTGTGTGCCCGTGTCTGGGTGTGTGTCTGTGTCTGTGTGCCCGTGTCTGGGTGTGTGTCTCTGTGTCTGTGTGCCCGTGTCTGGGTGTGTGTCTGTGTCTGTGTGCCCGTGTCTGGGTGTGTGTCTGTGTCTGTGTGCCCGTGTCTGGGTGTGTGTCTTTGGCTGTGTGCCCGTGTCTGGGTGTGTGTCTGTGTCTGTGTGCCCGTGTCTGGGTGTGTGTCTGTGTCTGTGTGCCCGTGTCTGGGTGTGTGTCTCTGTGTCTGTGTGCCCGTGTCTGGGTGTGTGTCTGTGTCTGTGTGCCCGTGTCTGGGTGTGTGTCTTTGGCTGTGTGCCCGTGTCTGGGTGTGTGTCTCTGTGTCTGTGTGCCCGTGTCTGGGTGTGTGTCTGTGTCTGTGTGCCCGTGTCTGGGTGTGTGTCTTTGGCTGTGTGCCCGTGTCTGGGTGTGTGTCTCCGTGTCTGTGTGCCCGTGTCTGGGTGTGTGTCTCCGTGTCTGTGTGCCCGTGTCTGGGTGTGTGTCTCCGTGTCTGTGTGCCCGTGTCTGGGTGTGTGTCTGTGTCTGTGTGCCCGTGTCTGGGTGTGTGTCTGTGTCTGTGTGCCCGTGTCTGGGTGTGCTTGTGGCTGCTGTCAGGCACCTCGCCGGGTGCTGAGGACAGGGGACAGCCCAGCCGGGCAGAACATTGGGGAACGCACGTGGCCGGGCCTGCCTTTGTGTGCGTGCGTTAGTAAGTTAGTTGCCTTTCGTGCGCTCGAGTTGTTCGCCCGCACCGCAGCGTGGCGCAGCCTCCCCTAGAGACGCGGGCGCCGCGCCTCCCGCAGGCCGGCGGCGGGACCGCAGGGCTGGCTGGGGAGGGGGCCGCGGAGGACCGGGCTGCGGAGGAACGCGAAGGCTGCGGAGGAACGTGAGCGACGCCGGCGCGGCCACGCCCACGGCCGCGTAGCCACGCCCACCCCTCCCGGCGTGGCCACGCCCACCGTGCCCCGCTGCACCTGCAGCGCCCTCCGCCCCCGGCCCTTACTTACCTTGGGCGTTTGCAGCCAAAACCTGGCGGGTGGCTCCAGTCTGAGGACCGGGTGCGGTCCGAGCATGCGTCGTGGCGCAAGCGCTGCGGGCAGGTGGCCGCGGGCAAAGCTCGGAGGGCGGAGTCCGGTTCTCCGGAACGGGTGCCTGCGGAGCATGCGCGGTGGCGCGAGCGCCTGGGGAGACGGCCGCTGCCCGGGGGCGACTGGCAGGTGCCTGCCTGGGTCCGGAGGAGCCGGAGCTGCGGGACGGCGGCCGCCGCAGGTGCCGGGCTCGGGGGCGCGGGGCGCGGGCGCCGGCGGGAGCGCCCGCGGCGCCGGGTGAAGCCGAGGGGTCGCGCTGCCCCGCGGGAGCCGCGAGTTGCGTCCCGGCCCCGCGGGAAGCTCCGGCGCGAACTCGGGAGCGGCGCCCGGCCGGCCGGGGCTGCGCGTCGGGGCCGGGGCCGGGGCCGGGGCCGGGGCGCCTCGGCCGGGCGGGCTGGACGCTTTTCCTGGAGCCGAGGGTGGGGATGGGGGGTGGGGGTGTGTGAGGTGGGGGTGTGTGAGGTGGGGGTGTGAGGTGGGGGTGTGAGGTGGGGGTGTGTGAGGTGGGTGTGAGGTGGGGGTGTGAGGTGGGGGTGTGTGAGGTGGGGGTGTGTGAGGTGGGGGTGTGAGGTGGGTGTGAGGTGGGGGTGTGAGGTGGGGGTGTGTGAGGTGGGTGTGAGGTGTGGGTGTGAGGTGGGGGGTGTGAGGTGGGGGTGTGAGGTGGGGTGTGTGAGGTGGGCTGGGATGATGGGGGGTGAGGTGGGGGTGTGAGGTGGGGGTGTGAGGTGGGGGTGTGAGGTGGGTGTGAGGTGGGGGTGTGAGGTGGGTGTGAGGTGGGGTGTGAGGTGGGGGTGTGAGGTGGGGGTGTGAGGTGGGTGTGAGGTGGGGGTGTGAGGTGGGTGGGGAGTGGTGGGGGTGTGTGAGGTGGGGGTGTGAGGTGGGTGTGAGGTGGGGGTGTGTGAGGTGGGGGTGTGAGGTGGGTGTGAGGTGGGGGTGTGTGAGGTGGGGGTGTGTGAGGTGGGGGTGTGAGGTGGGGGTGTGAGGTGGGGGTGTGTGAGGTGGGTGTGAGGTGGGGGTGTGAGGTGGGGGTGTGTGAGGTGGGGGTGTGTGAGGTGGGGGTGTGAGGTGGGTGTGAGGTGGGGGTGTGAGGTGGGGGTGTGTGAGGTGGGTGTGAGGTGTGGGTGTGAGGTGGGGGGTGTGAGGTGGGGGTGTGAGGTGGGGTGTGTGAGGTGGGCTGGGATGATGGGGGGTGAGGTGGGGGTGTGAGGTGGGGGTGTGAGGTGGGGGTGTGAGGTGGGTGTGAGGTGGGGGTGTGAGGTGGGTGTGAGGTGGGGTGTGAGGTGGGGGTGTGAGGTGGGGGTGTGAGGTGGGTGTGAGGTGGGGGTGTGAGGTGGGTGGGGAGTGGTGGGGGTGTGTGAGGTGGGGGTGTGAGGTGGGTGTGAGGTGGGGGTGTGTGAGGTGGGGGTGTGAGGTGGGTGTGAGGTGGGGGTGTGTGAGGTGGGGGTGTGAGGTGGGTGGGGAGTGGTGGGAGTGTGAGGTAGGGGTGTGTGAGGTGGGTTCGAGGTGGGGATGTGGGGTGGGGGTGAGGTGGGGGTGTGTGAGGTGGGTGTGAGGTGGGATGGGGGTGTGAGGTGGGGGTGTGTGAGGTGAGGGTGTGTGAGGTGAGGGTGTAAGGTGGGGGTGTGAGGTGAGGGTGTGTGAGGTGAGGGTGTGAGGTGGGGGGTGTGAGGTGGGGTGATGGGGGTGTGAGGTGGGGGTGTGAGGTGGGGTGATGGGGGTGTGAGGTGGGGGTGTGTGAGGTGGGTGTGAGGTGTGGGTGTGAGGTGGGGGGTGTGAGGTGGGGGTGTGAGGTGGGGTGTGTGAGGTGGGCTGGGGTGATGGGGTGTGAGGTGGGGTGGGGGGGGTGAGGTGGGGGTGTGTGGGGTGGGCTGGGGTGATGGGGTGTGAGGTGGGGGTGTGTGGGGTGGGCTGGGGTGATGGGGTGTGAGGTGGGGGTGTGTGGGGTGGGCTGGGATGATGGGGTGTGAGGTGGGGGTGTTTGGGGTGGGCTGGGGTGATGGGGTGTGAGGTGGGGTGTGTGGGGTGGGCTGGGATGATGGGGTGTGAGGTGGGGGGTGTGAAGTGGGCTGGGATGATGGGGTGTGAGGTGGGGGTGTGAGGTGAGCTGGGATGATGGGGTGTGAGGTGGGGGTGTGAGGTGGGCTGGGGTGATGGGGTGTGAGGTGGGGTGTGAGGTGGGGGTGTGAGGTGGGCTGGGGTGATGGGGTGTGAGGTGGGGGTGTGAGGTGGGGGTGTGAGGTGGGCTGGGGTGATGGGGTGTGAGGTGGGGGGTGTGAGGTGGGGGTGTGAGGTGGGCTGGGGTGATGGGGTGTGAAGTGGGCTGGGATGATGGGGTGTGAGGTGGGGTGTGAGGTGGGGGTGTGAGGTGGGCTGGGGTGATGGGGTGTGAGGTGGGGTGTGAGGTGGGGGTGTGAGGTGGGCTGGGGTGATGGGGTGTGAGGTGGGGTGTGAGGTGGGGGTGTGAGGTGGGCTGGGGTGATGGGGTGTGAAGTGGGCTGGGATGATGGGGTGTGAGGTGGGGTGTAAGGTAGGGGTGTGAGGTGGGGGGTGTGAGGTGGGCTGGGGTGATGGGGTGTGAGGTGGGGTGGTGGGGGGGTGAGGTGGGGGTGTGTGGGATGGGGTGTGAGGTGGGTGTGTGGTATGGGGGTGATGGGGTGTGAGGTGGGCTGGGGTGATGGGGGTGAGGTGGGGTGGGGTTAGGTGGGTGGGGTGGAGTTGGGGTGAGGGTAATGGGGTGGGTGGGGGTAGGATGGGGTAGGGGGAAGGGGGTGGGGGTGGCATGAAACAGATGCCAATTTCTTTAAGTTTGGTGTGGTTGGCTGCAGATGAGAAATTGAGGCGCTTCCCTTCCCTGGGGATGGGGGAGTGGGAGCGGCTTGGCTTTGAACCCTGATCCCCCTGAAGAGCTAGGACTTACAGGTGTGGACCACCACCTCTGGCTTCAAGGCCTCTTTATTCACCCCCCCACACACACCATACTACACACACCACACACACACACACACCACTACACACATCACATACCACATACATAGCACACACACTACACACTACACTACACACCCACAGCACAAACACAGCACACACAGCACACACTACACATACCACACACGTACCACACACGTACCACACACACACACCATACACACCACATTACACATCACATACCACATACATAGCACACACTACACACCACACTACATACCCACTGCACACACACTACACACACCACACACACCATACACACACACACCATACACACACACCACACACACCATACACTACACACACACCATATACACACACCATACACTACACACACACCACACACACACCACACACACACACACACACTCGCAGTTGGCGGCTGACACCCAGGGTTCTTTGCTCTGGCTCTTTGCTCTCACTTGCGTGAGGCCGGTTTGGTGCCACACAGAAATCTTGAAGAAACCATAAGCCCTATGCTCCCCCCCCCCTGCAAAAAAAAATCCAGGTTGGGGGGGGGGGGGCGTTGGGTTGGCCGGAAGTGCAACTTCAGAGCCTCTTCCCCTTGACTTTCTCCTTCTTTAGTGACACTCTGTAGGTGGATGGTGACATCTGTGTTGGGGACGGGGGGGGGGGGGGGGGGGGAGGAGAGAAAGTTTAGGAAAAGGAAAAGTGAGGTTCAGACTGAGAAGCGTGGAAAGGGAATACGGGGAGCCCCTCCCTCCCTCACACCCCTGATAAATGTTTTAATGGCAGAAATAATAGACAGTCGGCGTGCCGCGGGGCCGGAGCGGCCTTTGAGGTCAGCCAGTTCAGCTGCTTCGGTTTACAAAGGAGAAAGCGGAGAGGCTGGGGAGAGGTTGGGTGACGCAGCGGCCAGGCTGGGCCTCAGAACCGTGTTCCTGATTTCAGGGATTTCTTTTTAAAGCCATGTCTTGCTGGTAATCTTGGCACTTGTCTGTTCGGTTGTATTTATGTAGCTTTCTTCTTCCTTCCCTCCTCTGCTGTCTGGGCAATGCAGCAGGTTCTTCGTTGTGTGTGTCCAGGCAGGACTACAGGGTGTTGCTCAGGGTGTTGTCCCTTCCTAGAGGCCTGGCCTGGCCTTTCCTTGCCTTGCCTTTTTCTCCCTCCCTCGCTTCCTCCCTTCCTTCCTTCTTCCCTCCCTCCTTCCCTCCCTTCTTCCCTCCTTCCTTCTTCCCTCCCTCCCTCCCTCCTTCCTTCTTCCCTCCCTCCCTCCCTCCTTCCTTCTTCCCTCCCTTCCTCCCTCCCTATCTTCTTCCTCCCTTTCTTCTTCCCTCCCTCCCCGATGGGGGCATCACCTCATCGCAGCAGTGAGATGGCAGCCAGGTGACGCAGGTGGTATCAGACACTGTCCAGTACTGCATAAGTGAATATCGGTGTGCTCGGTGGCAGGAACGATTCTGGAATCAAGAGGTAGCTCTGTTCTCTCCTTGGGCCCAGGAGGAACTGAGATTGGCTTGCCTAAGCCTGGTGCATGTCAAAGCTGGGAGTCATGCACCGTTCTCCAATACTGGCTCCCAGCTCCCTTCCTTCACCTTTACTTTTCCTATTTGCAGTATTGAGGACTGAAGCCAGAGCCTTGTGCTGGCCAGCACTCTATGCTTTAGCCATGCCCCCAGGCCCTTTCATGTTTTGTTTTGTGCCAGTCCCGAGGCTTGAACTTACTGCTGAGTCCTTTGCCTGAGATTCTTTTTCACTCAAGGCTAGTGCTTTTCCATTGAGCCACAGCTCCATTTATTTTAGGTAGGTTAACTGGAGACAAGAGTCTCACAAACTTTCCCGCCCTGGGGAACCATGATCATCAGATCTCAGCCTCCTGAGTAGCTAGGATGACAGGCGTGAGCCACTGGCACCCAGCTGTATTTTTTTTTTTTGAGCTAAGAATCTCTTGATAATAGTTCCCTAGACTTGCCCAGAACTCTCAATCATCCTGACTCTGTCTCCCTAAGAAACTGAGATTAAAGATTTGGGCCATGACACCTGGCTAACCCTTACTTTTTAAGGTCATTGGTCCCAAGACTCATTTGACTTGCCAATCAGGACCAACCAGTTCATAACGTTGTGGGTTGAGAGCCAATCAGAAGAGACCCATCCAGAGGAGGAAGTTTGGTGACCAATGGGAGAATGTCTCTGCCCTGGACAGAGATACTAGAGGGGTGACCACTCCATTCACAATTGAGTGTGCAGAGCTGGGACCGGGCACCCATGATCTGCCCACGAGAAAGTTGAGAACAAGTCTGGAGAGGCCTCTGGTTAGCTTGGCACAGGCAGGCTGGCCAGTCTGTGGGTGCAGAGTATATTTAGAGTATCCTGCATTGCCAGGGAGTGAGACACTGAAAGAAGGGGGTCATAATCAGACCATACGTGCAAAAACAAGGCAGGAGCCACTGCTTGTGAACCCCAAAACACAGTGGAAGAGGTGTTCTGGGATATATTTATTTGGAAGAGAGCAGCAGATAGCTGCTTTGCAAATCAAAACAAAACCTCCTGGTGTTGTGTCATTGGCTGGCACTTTGTTGTTGTTGTTGTTGTTGTACACTGTGATTTATTATCTTCCTTTGGACCCGCTCTTATGGCAGGGAGAAGTAAAGGGGTGCATACCGGTCATTCCCAACAATAGCGGGAAGCAAAAAATATGTAGATTGAGGTCCAAGTGAATAACCAAGGCAGAAAGCAAGACCTTATCTTAAAACATACCCAGTGCAAAAAAGAACAAAGCTGGGACTGGAAGCGTGGCTCAGAAGTAATGAGCACCTGCCTCGTAAGCACAAAAGAGGACCTGAGTTCAAATCCAGTATTACTAGCTCCCCACTTTGCCCCCTCCCCCCCCACACACAAAGAACTTAAGATGGTTGACAGAATGGAAAGGAAGGGATGACCTGGTAAAAAGGATGATTCTTTTTTTGTCAGTCACGGGACTTGAACTCAGCCTGTGCACTGTCCCTGAACTCTTTTGCTCAAGGCTAGTCCTCTACCATGTTGAGCAGCAATGCCACTTCCAGTTTCCTGGTGTCCATTGGAAATAAGAGTCTCACAGACTTTCCTGCCCAGGCTGGCTTTGAACCACGATCCTCTGAGCTCAGCCTCTTGAGTAGCTAGGATGACAGGTATGAACCACCAGCGCCTAGCAATTATCTTCTTGTGTGTATGTGGTTCTTTTTTTTTTGGGGGGGGGGGGTGCTCCCAGTCGTGGGGCCTGAATTCTGGGCCTGGGCGCTGTCTCTCAGCTCTTCAGCTCAAGGCTAGCGCTCTACCACTTGAGCCACAGCGCCACTTCCGGCTTTTTTCTTTTTGCTTATGTGGTGCTGAGGAATCGAACCCAGGGCCTCAGGCATGCAAGGCAAGCGCTGTACCACTGAGCCACCTTCCCAGCCCCCTGTATGTGTTTTTATAGCAAGACATTATTGCAAAGTGATCGGGCAAGTGCAAAATCCAGCAGTATGTTGAAATTAATATCTAATTTACTTAAAAATACCCAAAGAGCATGTACCTTCTGGGGAAAGGACTAAAGGGCGTAACTTTCTCAAAGCAATCCTGAATTATGTGTGTTTGTGTGTGTGCTCGCATGCACATGCACGCTGGTACTAGAGCTTGGACTTTAGGCCTGGACTCTCTCCTCTAGCTTTTTTGTTCATGGTGCTCTACCACTTGAGTTACAGTTCAACTTCTGGGTTTTTTGTGTTTTTTTTTTTCTTTTTTGTCTTGTCTGCCTAGACTGGTTTTGAAGCATCATCCTCAGACTTTGAGTAGCTAGGATGACAGGCATGTGCCACAAGCACGCAGCTTCTTTATAGAGCACCCTCATAGGGCAAGTGGGAAAGTTAAAGCTTAGAGGGAAAAAAAGTCCATCTGAAAGACAGCCGGCCTGTAGGCTCGTGAGAGAGCTGAGATCTGACTCGCCGCTTATGAAATAACCCACACTGTGTTAGTTGGGAAAACTTGTGGAAATCTAGGAGCCAGTCTTTGATCTGCAAAACAAAACTGTAAGGGGGGCTGGGAAGGTGGCTCAGTGTAGAGCGCTTGCCTCGTATGCATGAGGCCTTGGGTTCTATTCCTCAGCACCACATAAGCAGAAAAAGCCAGAAGTGGCGCTGTGGCTCAAGTGGTAGAGCGCTCGCCTTGAGCTGAAGAGCTGAGGGACAGCGCCCAGACCCAGAGTTCAGGCCTCACGACCAACAAAAACAAAAACCCATAAGGATGATATTTTCCCCTTTTCTTTTTTTTTTAATTTTGTAATTGCTTTAGTGTCTTTCTCTCCTTTCCCTTTGAAGCATTTCTAGATGCCCAGATAAAGCTAAAGATAGCAGTTGCTAGGTGTGGGCCTTGGTTCTGTTGGGGTGTAGGGGGTGGGCGCGTGATGGGGTGGTGGTGATGGTGGGGTACCTCTGGAGATTTGGAAGTCATTTTCCCCTCCCCTGGGGGTGATCTTTAGAGTCCACTTTTGTGCCTTGCTGGATTCTTTTTTTTTTTTTTTTTTTGTCGGTCGTGGGGCTTGAACTCTGGGCCTGGGCACTGTCCCTCAGCTCTTCAGCTCAAGGCGAGCGCTCTACCACTTGAGCTACAGCGCCACTCTTGCTGGATTCTTGGGGGGGACCCTATCCCGGACCTGAGGCCGTTGAACTGTAGCCCCTCAATTCCCGGGGAGCACCCACATCTGAACACACCTCGTCCACGGCGAGGGCTCTAGAAAATGGCAGGGTTCTGAAAGCAGTGCGGGCGGTGTGGCCACACCGTGGATTCCCACCCCACCCCTACCCCCCGGGGGTCACGGGATGTCCACACCCAGGGCCAGGCCCAAGACTTGATGGTCAGCATGGTGTAGGGAGTTGGCAAGGGATGCAGGCCCCTCTCCTGGTGAAGAGTCAGTCCACTTGTGCTGCTCAACCTCGAAGACATTCTTACTTCTGGTGCCGATTCTAGGTCTTGGATTCTTGGAGGTTTCTTTGCTCCGGGCTAGCACTCTACCGCTTGAGTCATACCTCCACAGCTGTCTTTTTGGTGGGTTAACTGGAAATGAGTCTCACGGACTCTCCTGCCCAGGTTGGCTTCAAACTACAGTCCTCAGATTTCAGTAGCTCTTGAGTAGTTGGGATTACAGGTGTGAGCTGCTGTACCCGGCAACATTCTTTGTTTGCTTCACCCCTCCCCGTGCGGTCAGTGTGGGGCCTACACCTTCTGTTCATTACATCCTGAAGCTCCTTTTGGCATTGAGTTCTGAGGTAGTATGTTCATGGTGGATGGGTGTGTGTGTGTGACGCATCTGCAGGGAGAAAGGAGGCTTTTGTGTTGCGTGTGGATTTATGGGTTATAAAATGATTACACAGCTTTGACTGTTGGGAACTTGGCTACCGGGTCACCAGAAGCTTGAGGCTGTGTGTCTTTCCTCGTCTTATTTCTTTTCTAGTTGGCTGATTTGACTCGTGTGTGTGTGTGTGTACGAGTGTGCATGCATGCGTGTTCTGTGTCTCATGCATGTACCCTGTCATGTGGTTTCTACAAAGACAAATGGCATTTTATTAAAATGGTGGGTAGGTAGGATGAAGGGTTAAATTATTAGGAAAGTGTCTCTAACTCTCTGTCTGTCTGTGTCTCTGTCTCTCTGTCTCTATCTCCCTGTCTCTATCTCTCTGTATCTGTCTCTGTCTCTGTCTCTCTGTTTCTCTTTCTCTTTCTGTGCTGGTATTAGGCTTGAACTCAGGGCCTGGGCACTATCCCTTAGCTTTTTCGCTCAAGGCTGGTGCCCTACTACTTGAACCACAGCTAACACTTTTTTTTGGAAGTTCATTGAAGATCAGAGTCTCATGGACTTTCCTGCCCGGGCTGGCTCTGAACTGCGATCCTCACATCTGAGCCTCCTGAGTAGCTAGGATGACAGGCGTGAGCCACTAGCACCTGGCATCCTCTTTTTTTTTAATTGTAAAGATACTATACAGAGGGTTACAGTTACATGAGTGAGGTAATGAGTACACTTCCTCTTGAACATTGTTACCCCCTCCATTGTTTTCCCCCTACCATCCCTTCCCTCCCTCCCTTCCCCGAGGTTCTTTTTTTTTTTTTTGATTGTGATTAAGTGATTACGTAATTTCAAAGTCACAAGTTTATTCTAACTTCCCTGGAGCAAATTGTCTACCACAGTCTGTAATATATAACAGTGTTCACATGTTATATACCATATTTGTGATCAGCAGAATGGGGATATTTAGTAGTGGTTCAACCAGATGAGCGGGAGTTCTTTGTTTCTTAAGTCCTGTTAGTTTTGTCGTATCACCTAACATTTTGGATTTAGCATCCACTTATCAGGGAGACCATGTACCGTTTATCTCTTCGTTCTTGGCTTACCTCGCTCAACATGATTCCTTCTAGCTCCATCCATTTCCCTGCAAATGCCATTATTTTGTCATTTCTAATGGCTGCATAATATTCCATTGTGTATAGATACCACAATTTTTGGATCCATTCATCTGTGGTGGGGCATCTAGGTTGTTTCCATATCCTAGCTATTGCGAACAGTCTGGCATCCTCTTTTTATAAGGCATGCATTTTTTTAAATCAGAAAATGCTTTCTAGGAGCACTAGAGATAGCTTTGTTCATAAAGTCCAGCTGGCTAAAGGACTTTCAACTTTATAATAGACTGAGGTTTTATGAGTGAATTTTTCTGAGCAGCTCACAGTTGTAAAACCATAAGAATATTTGATTCATAGCTCATGGCACAGAGACCTTGCCTCCTGCTAATGACCTCAGCTGAACACACATAAAAGAGGAAGGATGGTCTTTTGTTTTTGAAGGTGTGTGTGTGTGTGTGTGTGTGTGTGTGTGTGTGTGTGTGTGTGTGTGATGTGCTTCTTTATGATAGAAAGAAAGCCAGGGCTTGGCAGTATGGTTGACTCAAAATACCCGAGGGGGCCAGGCGCTGGTGGCTCACAGAAAAATCCAGAAATGGAGCTGTTGCTCAAATGGTGAAGTGCTAGCCTTGAGCATGAAAGCTCAGCACCCAGGCCCCAAGTTCAAGCCCCAGGGCTGACCTAAAACAACAAAAGCCCAGGAAAGAGGACCTGGGGGGCACAGGGGGAGAAGAGGGAGAGAAAGGCCAGAAATCGTCAGCCCGCCTGCAGTGCTCGTGGGCTGCCCCGTTTTCTATCCTTCCTATCTCAGCTGCCCTGATATCTGGCTGGGTATGGGAGAGGTGGGTCCAGGGCTGACGGCTCCGCTCCAGTCGCGGCTACTCTCTTGAGGCTCTTAGGGTGAAGGCAAGCCTCGATCTCCACAGTGTACCTGACCTTTCTCCCCACTGTCTGCTCAGATCCCAGGGGTCAGACCCCAGGTGGACGCAGGCAGCCCCAGGGCCTCAAACCAACAGTAATCCGAGCAATTGGAACCCCGGAACGTACAGGCTGCCGTCAGGGGTTGGTCTCAGAATGCAGATCACATGGTTGACATCAAAGAAAAGCGAGTTGGGAATGGACCCAAAGGGGCAAGGCCCTTGGCAGGCACCGCCACCCGTCTGGGTCATTCTACTCTGTCATCTGAAACACCATGGCCACAACGTTCCTTCTTTGGGTTGGTCCTGGGTGATAAATATCTTGTTTCCTGATGCAAATTCATGCAAACCAGAATTTTGAGGTTTGACAGATGAGTCTGCTGAGGGTTTTAGTATGAGTCTTTGGTAATTGGGGGAAGTGGAGGTTTGGGGGGGCTTTAGGGGGGTACAGATAATACCAAGAAAGTATATCATTGAAGCTTTAGTCTAAATTTCAAGTGTAGGGTTTCTAACCTTCCAGAACCAACCAGAAAAATCTCAGGCTCAGTGGAGAGGTCTCTGGGAATTCTATTCTGATGAAGCTCCCTGCCTTCTGTTTTCTTCCCACCTTAGCTCCCAGGACAGCTGTGGATCCTCAGCGCGAAGCCAACAGGAGCCTAGTTCTCACCGAGTTAAGAACTATCAGTTCCTCGAGGTGCCAGCCATGAAATGCAGCTCACAAAATCCACAGGGATGAGCCTGGCACCCAGTGGCTCATGCCTTTATCCTAGCTACTCAGGGGGCTGAGATCTGAGGATCAGGGTTCAAGACAGCCTGGAGAGGAAAGCCCCTTGGGAACCCTGATCTCCAGTGAACCATCAAAAAGCCAGAAGTGAGGCTCAAGGGGTAGAGAGCTGCCTGGAGCAAAAGAAGCTCAGGGACAGTGCCTAGGCCGTGAGGTCAAGGTTGTTATTACTATTATTTTTTAAAGCAAAAGTAGTCATGAGAGTGAATTAATTTTGGAAAGGCAACAGCAACAGCCCTTTCCTGGATCCTGTTTATTATTTGCAGACAGTCTTGGTAAAACAAAGATTACTATCTGTGGGAAAGATAATCTGACCAAAAACCCCCACAAAAGCAAAAACCTCTGCACACTTAGTCCAGCCGAGCGAGCGTCAGAGCGTCAGGGCATTGGAAAGCGCAGCCATCTGCAGTCCATAGCCTGTGGCCTCAGCCCTCAGCCGAGGTTGGAGAGTCCAAGCCTATGATGGTTCTCCCTGTGAGGAAGGAACCTTTGATGATTAGACTGGAGAGGGAATAGAAAAGCAGAGCCTGGAGGAGAAGCAGGAAGGGACTAAGGGACTCCACCTTGCTGCTTTTCGCCACTACGTGGCCAAGACTTCCAGATTGACTTGCCTGCCTGTGGTCCCTCAACTTGGAAATAGCAGAGATAGAGCTCATCCCTGTGTGTTCTCGTTCCAATCCTTGAAAAGAAAGAAAAAAAAAGGTCGGGGTTAAGCCGGGCTCGGCAACTCACGCCTATAATCCTAGGTACTCAGGAGGCTGAGATATGAGGATCATGGTTCAAAGCCACTCAGGGAGTGGCGCTGTAGCTCAAGTGGTAGAGCGCTCGCCTTGAGTTGAAGAGCTGAGGGACAACGCCTAGGCCCAGAGTTCAAGCCCCACGACCGACAAAAAAAAAAAAAAAAAAAAACTATATACAAAACCACTCAGGGCAGGAAAGTCTTTGAGACTTATCTCCATTAAACTGGTCAGAAAGAGCCAGACGTGGCACGTGGCTCAAGTGGTAGAGTGCTAGCCTTGAGCAAAAAGAAGCTCAGGGACAGCGCCCAGACCCTGAGTTCAAGTCCCAAGACTGGGGCTTACATACAAAAAAATGATCAGAGTTTAGCATTGGGATTACAGTAATAGCCAAGACAGACACAGGGTCTCTGCCGTAGGAAACTGGTGCTTTTCCAACCACTGATTATTTTCTTCTTTTTTTTTTCTGGCTCAGAGGGGGGAAAATTGAAATTGTGTGTGTGTGTGTGTGTGTGTGTGTGTGTGTGTGCGCCAGTCTTGGGGCTTAAACTCAGGGCCTGGGCACTGTCCCTTAGCTTTTTCACTAAAGGCTCGCACTCTGCCTCTTGAGCCACAGCTCCACTTCCAGCATTTTTGGTGGTTAATTAGAGATCAGAGTCTCATAGACTTTCCTGCCTGGGCTGGCTTCAAACCTCCATCCTCAGATCTCATCCTCCCAAATAGCTAGGATTACAGGTGTGAGCTGCATGATCCATGGTGCAGGGGTTAGGAGGGTAGCGCGGGGGGCCTTGTTTTTACAAAACTGCGAAGAGAAGAGGCGAATGTCAGAGATAGGTGCTGAGTGTTAAGTTGCACATCACTCAGAACATCACCTTGAGCCCAAACGCATTGAAGAATGGCAATCAGTCCGATAACCAAGGCGACTCCTCATGTGCTGCTCAACGGGGGCTTGTTGGGCATCAGTGGTCAGCTCACCTTGCCGCACCTCGCCCATTCTTGTCCCAGCTCTACCCTGTCCCTTGGGCAGAGGTGGTGACGGGGAGAGACCACGCTCACGCAGCTTCCGTGATGGCCTATCATAATGATTTCATTATGTTGGTCATGACTGTTCACCTCTTACCGTGCCTGATTTGTAGCTTGCATCCCGTCATTGGTATGTATGTACAGGAAAAGCATGGAGATATATATAGGTTTAGTGCTGTCCGCTCTGGGTCTTAGACCACAGCCTGCACTGTTTTCTTGATAGCAGTTTATTTATTCTTGGTGGTACTGGAGTTTGAACTCAGGGCCTTGTCCTTCCTCTACAGGCTTAAGTACAAACACTTGAACCATGTCCTTAGCTCTTTTTTTTTTTGGACAGTCCTTGTTCTTGAACTCAGCTCCTGGGCACTGTCCTTGAGCTTTCTTTTGCTCAAGGCTAGCACTCTACCACTTGAGCCACAGTGCCACTTCCGGCTTTTTCTGTGTATGTGGTACTCAGGAATCGAACCCAGGGCTTCCTGCATGCTAGGTGAGCACATTACCACTGAGCCAGATTCCCAGCCCCCAGCTCTTTTTGATTTACTTATTTTTACAATGAGGTCTTGCTTTTTTTTTTTTTTAACTAGAGCTGGCCTAATATACCATCCTCCTGTAGTTGGGATGACAGGTATGAACCAATATACCCATCTTCTTTTATTATTATTAGTTGAGATATGGGGTCTTGGAAACCTCTGTCCCAGGCTGGCTTTGAAACGACATCTTCCCCAACCCCTGCTTCCTACATGGCTAGTATTACAAATAGCAACTCCTGAGCCCCGCTAAATCTGCCCACTCTTGACATTTCAAAGAAATGTCATTTGTGGCCTTGTTGTGGTCAGCTTATTTCACGTGATATTTTCAAAATTCCTCATATTCTAGCATACATCCGTATTTATTTTTTGTGGCCATAATAGTCCATTTTGAGGATATATGGCATTAACAAAAATGTACTTATCATTCGGATGCAGTGGCTCAGGCCTGTAACCCTAACTACTTTGGAGATGAAGAACAGAGGATGTGGTTTCAGGCTAGCCTGGGCCACAAAAGTAAAACAAAACAAAACAGCTGTTCAGGAGACTCCATCTCAAAAGAATGGCTGGGCGTCATGGGGTATACCTGCCATTCCAGCTACGGGGGAAGCATCATGGCCGCACACAGTGGCACGAAACCATCATCCCCAGCAACACACCGAAAGTACAAACAGGAGGATCGAAGACCAGGCCTCGCATTAAGCCCTACCTTGGAAATAGTCTAGGCAAAAGGAGGGCAGGAGGCATGGCTCAAGTAGTAGAGCTCCTTCCTGCCTTGCAAGTGTAAGGCACCGAGTCCCGTGTCCAATACTCCGTTTGTCACTTGATGGGCACAGCCTTTTCTCTTCTGCTTGGGATGAACAATGTTGCTACAGATGTCCCCTCTCTCCATGACTGGGAATTGAACTCAGGGCCTTTCAGTTGCAGGACCAGCCACTCTACCACTTGAGCCACAACCCCTCAGCCCATTTGCTCAGGTTATTCTTTGAATAAGGTCATGCTTTTTGCCCACTTGGCCTGGACATTAATCCTCCTATTTACCCTTCCTTTCCCAGCTCGGATGATAGGCTCCTAACTTCACACCCAGCTATTGGGGGAGGTGGGCTTTGTTTTGTTTTGTTTTTAAGTTTTTGCCTGAGCTGACCTTCCTGATCTCTGTGTGAATGATCTTCCTGAGCTCTGCCTGCTAGGTAGCCAGGAACTCTTTAAATATTTAGCTAATGTGTGTATTTTCCGCATTTATTATGATCTAGGTATCTCAGAGGATTATAATGTGGGTATTACACAGCCGACCATTAGTCATGTTCCGACAGCTGCTCCCACCCATAAAATAATCACAGTAGACTGGTAGATCACCACCCGAAAAGTTGACTCTTGTCCTTCAAGGGGACATGCTGTTCCTTGCCTGGTCCCTGGGCTCCAGCCTACCATTGATCGGCCCTTAGGCACCATCGATTCGTTTCTATTTTCTAGAATTCCACATAAATAAGATCGTCTGCTGTGCACTTTCTGGTTTCCCCTGGTCCCTAACTTTGACCTTAACTTTTCTTTTCACTTTGTGAAGCGGCACGGTGACACCCCTTCTTTGCTTTTATGGAGGTGTTGTAAGGATGGCCGGGTAGTTCCTCTTCAGGGACCAGCCCCTCTGGGGAAGCGGGGTATGGTTTGTAGTGGATCCTTTGTTCTTGCTTTAATCCACAGAATTTGATACAGTGCTGCCAATTAGTTGGTTTAAAAAAAAAAATCTTTGCTTGGGGGCTGGGAAGCAGGCTCAGGGGTAGAGCGCTTACCTCTCATGCGCAAGGCCCTGGGTTCCATTCCTCAGCACCACATACACAGAAAAAAGCCAGAAGTGGAGCTGTAGCTCACATGGTAGAGTGCTCACCTTGAGCTGAAGAGCTGACAGTGCCCAAGCCCAGAGTTCAGGCCCATGGCCAACAACAACAACACAACAACAACAACAGATTTTCTTGAAATTAGCCCAGTGACTAAAAACACTCAGTCTCATATAGAACTCATTTCTTTTATTATGTTTTTTTTTTTTTTGGGGGGGGGGGGTCTGGTCATGGGGCCTGAACTCTGGGCCTGGGCGCTGTCCCTCAGCTCTTCAGCTCAAGGCTAGCGCTCTACCACTTGAGCCACAGCGCCACTTCTGGCTTTTTTCTTTTTGCTTATGTGGTGCTGAGGAATTGAACCCAGGGCCTCAGGCATGCAAGGCAAGAGCTCTACCACTGAGCCACCTTCCCAGCCCTTATTATGTATTTTTTTTAGCATAACATTCTCTAATTCTTTCTAGGCACCTCAGGTATGCTTAATTGCTTAAAAGTATCTTTTTTTTTTATTTTTTTGGCATGATGGAAACAGCATTGTCATTTGACATGAAAGTAACAATGGAATCTTCATAAAAATAATATGGGAGGGCTGGGAGCCCTCTGGTCCTGGAGCCTGAACTCAGGCTGCTGTGGAGGCCAAACCCTCGAGCTCCAACCCTTGGAGCTGGCTGCTGCTTTCCAGAGGGAGACCCAGCCCTGCATAGGGAAACTGAGTTTTCCATCCTTTCCATTGTTTCTCTGGCTCCCCGCCAAAGCCAGAGACAAGCCAGCAGCAGCAGCAGGTACATTGCTCTTTCCCTGAGCCCCTGGCAGCAGCCTTGTGGCAGCTTCTGGGGCTAGCTCTGCACAACTGGTCAACTAGGGACACGGCCTCTTGGTACTTCCAGTGGAATGCCTTCTTGTATTAACTGCTGGTGGCTTTGAAGGATCAGAGCAACCTCAAGTTCAGGGCCGCAGGATTCAGAACTCCTCCTTTCCCTTGGCTTGAAGGAATTTCTTTCCCACTGGCACTACTTGTGAGATCAGAAAGGAAGTTCTGGTTTATTCAGGGTTGGGCAAAAAAAAAAAAAAAAAAAAGAAAAAAAAAACCCAAAACTTCAACTCATTAATTCTTCATTAGACTTTTATTTATTTATGTTGTTTTGTTCTGGTCCTGGAGCCTGAACTCAGGCCTTATGTTTAGCTCAAGGTTAGCTCTCTACTACTTGAGCCACAGTTCTACTTCTGGCTCTTTGGTAGTTTCCATAATTGGAGATAAACGTCTCATGGACTTCTCTGCCCAGGCTGGCTTCGGACTGTGATCTTTAGATCTTAGCCTCCTGAATAGCTAGGATTATAGGCGTGAGCCACCAGCACTAGCTAGACTTTGATTTTCTTTCTTTCTTTCCTTTCTTTCTTTCTTTCTTTCTTCCTTTCTTTCTATCTTGTTCTTGTTGTTGGTTGTCGAGCTTGAACTCAGGGCCTGGGCTCTGTCCCTGAGTTTTGTGCTCAAGGATAGCACTCTGTCACTTTGAGCCACAGCTCCTCTTCTGGTTTTCTGGTCATTCATTGGAGGTAAGAGACTCATGGACTTTCCTTTCCTGGCTGGCTTTAAACCAGGATCCTCAGATCTCAGCCTCCTGAGTAGCTAGGATGACAGGCGTGAGCCACTGGTACCTGGCTTGGAGCCTGATTTTCTTATCAACCATGGATATACATTATTTGGGAAATGCTGGTGATTGAATACAGTTTTTACTATGTTACGTGGAATATGTGGATGTGTGCGTGTGTGCATGCATGTGTGTAATTAAAGCTCTCTTCCACTGTTTTGCCAAATTTGGGGGCAGAACTTACATCTTCCAGAAGTTTCCTTTATCAATGACACACGCCTGCTCGGCTCACCTCCTTGCAGCAATTTTCATAGTTTCTAAGTGAGACTCCAAGTCTGCCCTCGCCCTCCTCAGCGCCGGCCACCCTGGCTACTGTCCTTCTCACTATTTTCTTGGTAAAGCAGAAAACGAGCAGTTGCCAAGGCCCAGGTAGAGCTAAGAAGCTTTTGAATGATGCATGTCGAGGAAACTTGGCATCTGATATCATAGGCAACTTGAAGAGATCTTTGGGGCAAGAAAGAAGGGCTCCTGCATTTTCTTAGACTGGGCCAGCTTCTAACAAGCTCAGTGCTGCCTTTGTGCGTGATCCGCCTTCTGTCAGCCAAGCAGAGAGTTAGGACTGGGTGTCTACTTCGGGCGTCCATGTACCCTCTAAATTCATTTGCAGGAGTCATGCCCAAAGAAACAAAAACAACACACTCGGACCAGTTAGTCCTGGCAAGTGGAGGCCGTAGAAAAATCCCACAGTTTAAAAAAGCAACAAACAAAAAACTTCTTTGGCTTTGAACCAGGCCCTGGAGTCCAACAAAGGTGGTCCCCTTGAGCTCCTGACAGGCAACCAGAGCCTCCATTGTGTTTCAGCAGGGCCCAGAGATAATATTCCTTTATGAGCCTCCGTGGATATCAGCTTGCAGCCCGGAGCCTGGAGCTTGATACTGGAGTCGCTTACCGTGTTACTGTGCATAGCTACAGATGTTATTAATGACGTGGGCTTTTGCAGGCATTTACAAGTCAGGGCTGTGAATGCGGATGTTGCTAAGGGTCCGGTAACGCGAGCTGCGGAGGCCAGGGTAACCCCCAGGGATGAGTGCACCCTGCCCAGCCAAGTAGCTCAAACTCTAGAATATTCCACCAAGTGCTGCTGGCCTAGGATTTCCCCCTCCCCCCCCCCCCCCCAATCTAAATGTCAGTTGAGATTCCAGTTGACATTTTTGGTTTGCTTGTATCAGTCCTGGGGCTTGATCTCCGGGCCTGGGTGCTGCCCCTGAGCTTCTTTTGCTGAGGGCTAGCACTCTACCAATTTGAGCCATAGGTCCACTTCTGGCTAATTAGACGGTTCATTGGAGATAAGAGTCTCAAAGACTCTCCTACCTGGGTTGATCTTGAGCCATGATCCTCAGATCTCAGCCTCCTGAGTAGCCAGGATTATATGCATGAGCCACCAGCGCCCTGGCTGAATCTCAGAATTTCTAATGTGGAATGATACAAAGAATTATTTAAAAAAAAAAATTCTGCCTACTTCTGACCCTGTTCTTCTGTTAGAATCAAGGTTCCTGTCTTTTTCTTTCCTTTCATATGTGTTCAGACATCCCAGGGGATTGACCAGGGACTGTCACCAGCCGTTAGACACAAATGGTGGCAACGTCCTGTTACCTTAGCTGTTAAAATTGCTTAGTACCCCCATTAGGGGAAAACGTGTTGTGCATATACCACTCCCAGGGTCTAATTTGAACATCCTTTAAAAAAAAAAAAAAAGGAAAGATAATTCAACTGTGTGTGACTGATCACAGTCCAAACGCAGGTTCAGTAAGGTGCATAGCATTGCTATTATGCTTCATGTGGAAGGTGCCAATGAAACACCAGCAAATTCCATGTTTAAATTGGGCCGAAACCAATTATTCATGTGCAGGAGATCATCTCAACTTGTACAAAATCAAAATGGATCATAGAACACAAACCCTGGAACTTTTTAATTTTTTTCTCTCGGTCCTGGGGCTTGAACTGTGGGCCTGGGTGCTGTGGACTCCTTTACATGCTCAAGGCTAGCAAGCACTCTACCACTTGAGCCACAGCACTTCCAGCATTTTCTGTGATTAATTGAAGAAAGAGTCTTAATGGACTTTCCTGCCCAGCTGGCTTCGAACCGCCATCCTCAGATCTCAGCCTCCTGGAGTAGCTAGGATGACAGGCGTGAGCTACTGACACGGGACAAGCCCTGAAACTTTAAATCTACTACAAGAAGACTGGATGTGCTAGGCGCTGGTAATCACTTCCATAATCAGTGGAGCTCTGATTAGCACTTTTGTGTGAACAAACCCACCCAGAGACCTGGGAAAGAACTTTCTGGAAGGATTAGAAACAATGTGCTTGGTCACTCACACCGCACCAGGAATAGTGCCTGATCCTACCAGCCAGCCTGGAAGCCAACAAATGTGTGGGTCATGTGGTAGAGGCGGTAGAGGAGGATGGAGTCTTAGCCATGGTGATAATGAACTCTCCCATAGTTCCTCACTTCAGTGCTAGAGAAATGCTGCGATTCAACGTTCTCTGTAATAAGGACACCTCTGCAGCTCGGTGTTTGGCCTTAGGTGCTTTTCTTCCTTTCCTGTCCCTCCCTTTCTCTCTACCTGTCCTCTCTTCCTTTATTTTATTCTCAGTGCCCAGGTTTGAACTCAGGCCTTGCACCTGCCAGGCAAGTGTTGGATCACCTGAACCACGCCCACAGCACTTTTTATTTATTTTGCAGCCAAGGTCTCACACTTTTGCCCAGGCCAGCCTTGGACCGTGATCCTCCTAACCCCTGCCTTCTGCAGAGCTGGGTGTCTGGTTTTTCTTCCCTCCCTCCTTCCCTCCCACCCACCCTCCCTCCCTTCTATCCATTCTTCTGGCATGCATTAGCTATGCAAAGGAAGTCTTCGTTGTTACTTTTGCATGCATTCCAGCGCACACTGACAAAACTCACCTCCTCTGTCTGGCATATTCTGTGAGACAGGATCTTGATAGTGTTTTGTTTTGTTTTGTTTTCCTTGTGTCTCAGCTGGTCTTGAACTGCAGTACTCTTGTCTCTGCCTCCCAAGTAGCCAGGATTATAGTACCAGTGTCCTGGAGGGGGAAAACCAAGTAAGGGGTGATATTGTCTAAAAAATGAAATGTACTCATTACCTGACTGAAGAACTGACACTCCTCTATACAACACCTTAAAAATAATATATATTTTTTTAAAGAGCCACGTACTGGTAGCTCCCCTCTGTAATCCTAGCTACTTAGGAGGCTGAGAGGATTGTGGTTCAGTTATCTCCAGTTAACCACCAGAAAATTGGAAGGGGAGCTGTGGCTCAAAATGGTAGAACGCTAATCTTGAGCAGAAAGAGCTCAGGGATAGTACTCAGGCCCTGAGTTCAAGCCCTATACCGACTAAAAAACAAAAAGGCTTTGAACATTGCCAGATTTTTTTCCCCTGGCTGAGAACCACTGCCCTAGACTAAATGTCCCTCTGGACATGCCTAACAAAGCTAAAGAGCAATACCGAAAAGGACCAAACTCTTTTCAAAATAATTTAATTTCATTGGAGGACAAAGATCAATAATGGTTCTAGGATACTTTTTTTTTTCTTCAGAAATTGAAAAAAAAATGTTTCAAATTCAGACAGAATTAAAAGGGATCTTGAAGAGCCAAAACAATCTGGAAGGGGGGAAAAAACAAACCCAACAGGTTAGAGAGTCATATCATGCAGCTTACAAAACAACATGCCTGAGAGTTCTCAGCTCCTGAAAATACCTTTTAGATGTATCTGGGCAAAGAATGAAATACTTCAAGTTTAAGCCAGTGTGTGCTTTGGCGGCGAAAGTTCAAGCCCTGTCCCTGCCCAGGCTCTTCAAGCTTCACCAGTGGGAGTGTCACTCAGGTTGCTGTGACTCCGAGTGTTGGAATTCTGGGCTAGAAAGAAACCTTCCCGTCCTCTCCAGATACTGTTTCATGTTGCTACTGAACTGTGCATTCCAAGAAACTCCGCACCTCAGGCAATTACCGTGGAGCCACTACCTCCCTATGGTGTGATTTCCTGTGACTCAGTAACACATAAGACAGAACACAGGAACAAAGGGCTTTCCAGACACCCCCAAAAATGTACCGTAAAACAATTCACATCATTTCCATAGAGGATGATGGCCTCCTACGCCCTCTGCTCTGCCACATTTCCTTGTTCATCTAGTGTTGGGACAGGAGCACCAGAACTTAGAGGGTTCAGTGAGGGAGGGATGGGGGGGCTGGGTTATGAACCCCATTAGAAAAGGGTTAGGAAAAAAGTTGACACAAATTTGAGAGATTCAGAAGGAAGGCCAGCAATTAGCAGGTGAGTTAAAAAAAAAAAAGGGGGGGGGCTGGGAATAGGGCTCAGTGGTAGAGCGCTTGCCTAGCACGCATGAAGTCCTGTTGTGCCAGGCTGCAGACCCCCAAAGACCACCAAGGAGCCAAATCCATTGCAAGTACACAAGAGTCGTTTATTGCAAGCTTGAGCCTGGACTCAAAATCGTCACCAACGCAGCAGGTCAGAGTTGAGAGTCCCAGCCACATCTTCAGCAGGGTTCTTATAGGGTTTCCAGCAAGAGGAGGGGGTTTCCATCCTAGCAGTTACACGATTGGCTTAAGGCTCGCAGGCTTCTACATAATTGGTCAGCGGGCAAGTTTCAGGGTAGGCTTATTGGTTAAGGGCATAATCATTTCCAGTATAAGGGTAGGGGCTTTCCTTAGTGATTACAGAATTGGTTAAATCATACATAGCAAGCAGATCATTGGTTGGGATATAGAAGACTAACCATAGGATGTAGGCAACACTATATTTTTAAACTGTTTATGACCCTACAGCTGCTTTTTCCAGGAACTTGACCAACCTGTCTATTCTCCAGTAACTGGGGTGGTCCCTTCCCATAAGTGGCTAACTTGTGTTTTGCCTTAACAGTCCTAGGTTCGATTCCTTAGTACCACATACACAGAAAAAGCCAGAAGGGGCACTGTGGCTCAAGTGGTAGAATGCTAGCCTTGAGAGAAGCTCAGGGACAGCACCTAGGCCCTGAGTTAGAGTCCCAGAACTGCCACTCTTTATTGTGTCTATCTATCTCTGTCTGTCTATAGTCTCTCTGTCGGTTGGTCAGTCTGCCTGTCTATCTATCTATCTATCTATACTAGACTTGGTGCTTTTCCTGCTCAGCCCAGTCACTAGATCTCAGTGAGATTGTGAATAAAAAAGTGACTTGCAAAGAAGGGGAGAGGACCCAGACATCTGCAGAGTTACCAACCAGCGGAAATACCTTAGAACCCTCTAGAAAAAAAAGTGTCGTCGAGGACTTTCTCTTCTTTACAAAGTATTATGGGTAAATTGCTCTATTCGACAAGTTTCCATATTGATTCTGCCCATTTATAGGAAAATAAAATCATTTTAAGTTAATGAATTCCATACATTTGAATAGGCATGGCCAAAGAATAAAGTCCTAGTCTTATTTTTCTCATTTCAAATGCAAGGTCAATACCAGAACTGTTAATTTACAGCCTTTCTGTGTAACGCCAGTGCTAAAATTGGACCACTATTTTTAAAACTTGCAGCAAGAAAGAGAAAAAACCGGTCGTGAGCAGGGGCAAGGACAGGCAAGGTAACCACCACCACAAAGCTTACAAAGAAAATGATGACAGAAACAGAAGTTTTTTCTGATCTATGGGGTTGTCCTTAAAAATCCTGCTAAGGCTAGGCACTGTGGGCCACACCTGTAATCCCAGCCTCAGAGATCTGAGGATCATCATTTGAAACCAGTAAGTAACTTCAAGAAACTGTCTCCAGTTAACCACCAAAATGCCACAAGTGGAGCTATGGCTCAAGTGGTACGGTACCAAGCCTTCAATGGGAAAGCTACATTCAAGCCAGGTCTTCAGTTCAAGCCCCAATACTGGCACCAAAGGGGTGGGAAAAAAAGAATTAAAAAAAAGAAAAAGTTATATAATGTTCTTCCTTTTCACCCCCCTCCCTGAAATGTACCCACCTGAAGATGATATCAAAAGGCTATGACGTGATCTTTCTAGGTAGTGAGATCATGGGTTATCTTAATGTTCTTTGGGAAACGTTTTTCTCCCGCAGTTCGCTACATATCCCAACCTCGCCTTCTTGTTTTCTTACAGCCTACTTGTACATCTTTGTTTTTCCCTTTTCATTTTTCTCATGTACTCAGAGTTAGCAAGGTCCGCTGGCCCGGGGGGGGGGGGGAGGGGGGTCACGTCATGCAGGGAAGGGGAACCGTGTAGAAATGGCAGGGTTATTTCTCCAGATGTGCTGACTCGAACGTCCCCTTTCTGTGGATGTCACTCAGGGTTTTGAAGTGTGACCTTCAGACTTCATCCTTCCTATGTGTCATTGCGAGACTTTTCTCAAACTTGAAAGGCTTCTTTTACCGAAATAGTGGGGTGGAGTGTAAATGAGAATTGTATCCTGGGAGGAAAGTTGGTGCCTTATAAACACAGGGTGAGCAAAGGTAGCTGACTCATAGTTATTGTTGGCCTTGTAGACTGGTAGAACATTACAAAGAGACCCAAGTTATTCTTGCTCAGCTCCAGATGCTCTTTCTCTGGCTGTTACCATGGTTTAATGTTCTCTTCCTTTCTTTCTTTTTGTCGGGTGTAGGACTTGAACTCAGGGTCTGGGTGCTGTCCCTCAGCTCTTCAGCTCAAGGCAAGCACTTTACCACTTTGAGCCACAGCGCCACTTTCGGTTTTTTGGTGGTACATTGGAGATAAGAGTCTCATTTTTTTCCTGCCCAGGCTGGCTTTGAACTGCGATCCTCAGATCACAGCCTCCTGAGTAGCTAGGATGACAGGCATGAGCCATGGATGGCCCACCTTAAAACATTCTCTTTATGACATTGCTTTTTTTTTTTCTCCTAGATCTGAAGAAGGGCCTGAAAAAGCCTTTCCTGCCCAAGAATGGAAAACAGTGCCACCACCATCTCTCGGGAGGAGCTTGAGGAACTACAAGAAGCATTCAATAAGATTGGTATGCATGAGGAACAGTAAATACGTTATTTTCATTGATATCACTCTTCAGGAATGAAACAGTATATTTTTTTGTGTATGTGCCAGTATTGGAGATGGAACTCAGGGCATGGGTGCTGTCCCTGAGCTCTTTTGCTCAAGGCTAGCACTCTACCACTTGAGCCACAGTGTCATTGTTGGCTTTTTCGTAGTTAATTGGAAATAAGAGTCTCTGGGTCTTTTCTTACTCTGGTTGGCTTTAAACCACAATCCTCCTATCTCAGCCTCCTAAGTAGCTAAGATTTTTTTCTTTTTACTATTACTAATTTCCTTCACATTTATTCCTTTCTTCTTCTTCTTTTTTTTTTCCCTATCTAGGTTTTATTGGCTTCTTTCTTTCTGTAAGATAAACTAAAGACTGGCATGAACTTCTCGGTGAACTGGACTTTGAGTTCTTTGTAGAGATTAACCTAGGTTAATGAATGACACTGTAATTGGATATGCTGCACGTGGTATCCTCAGTCCACAGGGGGAAACATTACAGAAACACTTCCTTGTGCACAAAGATGAACTCTGCCCTCTGAGCCTTTGTCCCTACAATAATACAAATACTGTCTGAATTCATGCAGGACAATTGTTCACAACGGAGTTTCACTTTTGAAGATCCTACGTCTTTCTTTTTCCTTCCCCTGAAATTCACGCGGAATGTAAAAGCATTTGAGTACAGTTTGAAGGGCTGTGTGTCTTCTTTGTTCTCCTTTTGCTTTTGAGACCCATGCAGTGTTCCTTCTTTGTGACATTCTCCTCTTGCCAGTTTTGTGTATTTTTTCTAAAAATGATCCTCAGACCCTGCTAGATGTCCAGGCTTTACCTTCCCTGCTTTGAGAACCTGATCAACAGGGAGGATGCAGGAGCCTTTTCTTGCTGTAGTTGATAAATGTATGAGCAAAAGGAGAGCCCTGGGACAGTGGAGCGTAGTGGGTAATGAGACTGTGCGATGCCTCCCGCTGCATCCCTCCACATCCGAAGTTTGCCCTGCGTCTGTAGACCCCGTCTCTCAGGCAGTGATGAAAAATAAATCAGAGCTGGGCATTGGTAGCTTACTTACTCTATAATCCTAGCTCCTTGGGAGGTGGAAAACAGGAGGATTGTGATTGAAGGCTAGGCAGGGCAGAAAAGTTCACAAGAACTATTCTTTTTTTTTTTGCTGGTCGTGGGCCTGAGCTCTGGGTCTAGGGGCTGTGCCTCAGCTCTTCAGCTCAAGGCTACTAGCACCCTACCAACTTGAGCCACAGCGCCACTTCCAGCTTTTTTCTGCTTATGTGGTACTGAAGAATCGAACCCAGGGCTTCATGCATGCAAGGCAAGTGCTCTACCACTGAGCCACCTTCCCAGCCCAACGAGAACTATTCTTAACCCATAACTGGGCACAATGGTATGTGTCTGACATCTCAAACTACAGGTGATTGACAGGAATATGGGCCCGGCCAGCACAGGCAGGGGGAAAAAAACATCGATGGCTCTCTGCACAGAAAGGAAATGGGCACAGCAATGCATGACTGTCATCCCAGTGTTACAGGTAGTCTCAAAGAGGGTGGATCTGGGATCAGGCATGCCCCTGGTGGGAAGAGAGACCCTAGCCTGAAAAATAAGAGCTGGATGGGCAGCGCAGTTCTAGCATATACCACTTTAGCAAGTGTGAGCTTAGCCCTGAGTTCAAGCCCCAGGACTCCCAAGAAGAAAGAGCGACAAAACTGAGAGTCAGACTGCTGGGCCCACGAATTTAACGATCACAGTTTTCTTGCTCTTATATTTTTTTTCCCCATGAACCTAGTGAATAATGACCAAAAGGAATGAACTTGAAATGCAGGGTCAGATACATTTCTAGAGACGATTACAAAGGAAGATTTATATTAAAAAGTAAAGTTCTTCAAAAAGGAAAGAAAAAAAAATATCACAAGATTTACAGATCTTCCTGTGAAGTAAAGCGCCTTGTACAAATCTCTGGGTTTTCCCAGGTCTCCCTGTGAACAGTCACGAGTACATTGCACAAATACAGGATGTACACAAAAATCACTAAAAATGCATTTTATAGAGTATTGTATGCAGTGCTAATTTTCCAACCAAAAAAAAAGTGGGCAGTTATTAAAATGTTCTGTTCCATTTAGGTATGGAAACAGAGGCAACAAGAACAAATGGGTCTTCTTGCCTGATTGTTATTTAACAGACATGTCTGAGCAGAGTGCTACATGGACCTTCCCAAAATGTATGGATTAGTCGTCTCTTTTCTTTGTTTCACACACCAACTGTAATCCTTTTTTTTTTTTTTTGGTGGTATTGATATTTGAACCTAGGGCTTCATGTTTGCTAGACCCATTAAATTAATATTTAATATATTTAATGGAATATTAAAATTGTTAAAAATTCTAAACAGTATCCTAAACTTCCATCTCAAGAGTCCAAAAGATAAGTTCCTTTCCTCATCAGTAATCCAATTACCGTGATGACAGCTCTTTTGTTGAGAGGAAAAAGCAGCCTAAGACACAAGCCAGTGGTTACCAGATGAGCTAAGTCAGCCTTGGCGATACCCACCCAGCCTGCAGGCACAGCACGCCACACGGGCGGTTTCTGGTGCCCGCTGGGCAGCCAGGATCTGCGGTGCCTTCATTCTGGGTGAAGAAGTGATATGTAGTCTCTAGGAAAAACCCCAGGGAAGGGCATTTCGGTGATCACATGGAAACACCCAGAAACTTGTTGCCAAGAGTCCAAATATAGCCGTGAGATTGCCGGCACACCTAATCTCAAAATGACAGCAGGCAGAATGGTATCATAAATACGTAATGACGAAGCGATGAATTATTGAAAGCGAAACAAGCTGTTGCCAGGACAGTGAGGGGCAAAAGTGCTTTACGTGGATTTTACAGGACACGTAGATCCTTTCTGCAAGGAGTATGTGGCCCGAGGATCTGTTTCATAGATCTAGTTTATAAATCCATTGCAGGAATCTACAAATATCAATCCATTTTACTAGAGTCTGAGTGCATGTGCCCCTTGACCACGTATGACATTTCTCTTCCCCATTTCTCCCAACCTCCCTCTTTCTTTCCCTCCCTCCCTCCCTCCCTCCCTCCCTCCTTCCTTCCTTCCCTTCTTCCTTTCCTTCTTACCCCTCCCTCTCTCCCTCCCTTTCTTTCTTTCTTTCTTTCCTTCCTTCCTTCCTTCCTTCCTTCCTTCCCTTCTTCCCTCCTTCCCTCCTTCCTTCCCTTCCTTCTTTCCCCTCCCTCCCTTCCTCCCTCCCTCCCTCCCTCCCTCCCTCCCTTCCTTCCTTCCTTCCTTCCTTCCTTCCTTCCCTCCTTCCTTCCCTCCTTCCTTCCCCTTTCCTTCCCCTCCCCTCCCTCCCTTCCTTCCTTCTCCTCTTTCTTGGTAGTGGGGTTTGAACTTGGCCTTGCCCCTATTAGGTAAGTGCTGTACCTACCACTCAAGCCACACCTTCAGCCTTTCGCTCTGGCTGTTAGGAGAACGTTTTTACCCTCTCCCCCACGCTTGTCTGCACTGCACCATCCTCCTGTCCGGGCTTCCTTTCACAGCTGGAGGCAGGCGCCTGCCCCCTCTCCCGGGCTTTTCTGTGAAAATGGAACTTTGTGACCATTTTTGCTCAGGCTGTGCTAGTATCACAATCCTGAGGTACTTTTTCTATCTAGCTACTAGCTAGAATGATGACTGTGAGGCACTGGGGTCCGGACCTCAAGGTTTATTGCTTTGAAGCTTAGTCATTTCCCCAAACTCAGTTTCTTGCCCAAGCCTTGTCCATTCTATGCACTTAAAATCCATATAGCGGTCCTCAATCTATGAAGAGAAGCTGCAGTTAAAAAATGAATGATTTAATCAAGTGTGGCACATGCACTGCATAGTTCAGGTGTAGGAAGATACTCCCTGTCCCCTGGGGAAACAAGCACCCAAGGGTGTCCCCATCCTAGAGGCTGGCTGAGGGCTGATCTCCAGCAGCACGGGTGACGCAGGGCCCATCAGTATCTGCCTTTGCAGATATTGACAACAGCGGCTACGTCAGTGACTACGAACTTCAGGACCTTTTTAAGGAAGCCAGCCTGCCTCTCCCTGGCTACAAAGTGCGTGAGATCGTGGAGAAAATTCTAGCGGTTGCTGACAACAACAAAGATGGCAAAATCAGCTTTGAAGAGTTCGTGTCGGTGAGTAATGGCCGGTCTGCTGTTGGTCCTGACTGGCTGGTGATCAGATTTGGCTCCAGGGAACCCGAAGGAGCCCGCTTTAACATGAGGAGAATGCTCATAGCAGCTGTTATTGTGCAAGTAATAATGTCTACACGTGACTCATAAAGCTGAGGACAAAGTCACAGCATGGAAGTCAGCTTTTTTTAAATTTTTATTTATGTTTTAAAAATATAATAATTTTTATTTTTATCATTCAGGTATTGTACCAGAGGGGTTACCATTGGCTAGAACCCAAGGCTTGTCCCTGAGCTTCTTTGGCTCAAGGCTAGTGCTCTACCACTTCAGCCACACCTCCACTTCTAGCTTTTTGGCAGGTCCATTAGAGATGGTCTCACAGACTCTCCTGCCCAGCTGACTTTGGATCACAATCCTCAGATCTCAGCCTCCTGAGTAGCTAGGGTGACAGGCATGAGCCACCGGTGCCCAGTACAAGTCAACTTTGGGGAGTCGTCGGTCATTCATGATATTTGAGCTCAGCGCATATTGACCATTACCATCAGTGTATACATAGTTAATGAAGTTGATGTTATCAGGTTTTGCATTCTCTTTTCATCAACTCACACCTAGGCAGTGAATCAGGTAGCAAGCATGAAGAGACAGGGTCCTACTTCCACAGAGATCCCGTGGGTGAGGAGGACAGAGTTGTGCAAAAGGGACAGACCACTGCCGTGACACAGCCGTGTAGCTCATAGGAGCATTTGTAGCAGATGGAGTTGAAGCTGAAACTGGAGGACCCAAGGACTCGGGGAAGACTGAGATCTAAAGAAAGTTTAGATGGAAAAAGGGGGCTGGGGGGGGAATTAATATGGAAGACATTAGAAGTGGCAGTATGTCATTGTGGCTTTAGAAATGGTGAGTCATCTCACACAAAGAAGGGACAGTGTGGTTACAGCCCAGTTCTAAGGAAGACCATGTAGCTGCAGACACGAGCAAGGCCATGTAGGGTCTGTCTGTCTGTCTGTCTTTCTTTCTTTCTTTTCTTCTTTTTTTTTATACCAGTCCTGAGACCTGAACTCAGGACCTATGCACTGTCCATGAGCTCTTTTGCTCAAGGCTTGCACTCTACCACTTGAGCCACACCCCTACTTCTGGCTTTTTTGGTGGTTCATTGGAGATAAGAATCTCATAGACTTTCCTGCCAGGCTGGCTTCCAACCACCATGATCCCCAGATCTCAGCCTCCTGAATGGCTAGGGCTACAGTTCAGAGCCCATTAATGCCCAGTGGGTTTAACTTTTTATCGTTAGAACAATAGGAAACCAATGAAGTAGGAAGAAAGAGCAAAGCGGTAAGATTAGATTTGTACTGAAAACCACTCAAATGGCTGTCCACTGCAGGGAGAAAGGATTTAGTCTATTCTTGCCAATCCCTGGAGAGTCTAGTACTAGTGACTAGAAAATGGAACTCCCAGCAGCCCAAGCTATTTCTAAGAGCTAATTGGTTTATTTTAATATGCTGCCCTGTGTTACAAGAGCTGATTGGTTTATTTTAATATACCTCCATGTGTTACAAGAGCTGATTGGTTTATTTTAATATACCTCCATGTGTTACAAGAGCTGATTGGTTTATTTTAATATGCCTACATTTGGGATGCTCAGACAGAGAAATGCCCTCACTAAGGTATTTCTTAAAATTTTTGTCATGTAGTTAGTTATTTCTTAGCTTTTCTCCATACAGGAAAGAGAACATCCTGGCACATCAAGAAGAAGAACAAATTTTTTTTTTTTGGTTGGTCATGGGGCTTGAACTCTGGGCTTGGGCACTGTTCCTCAGCTCTTCAGCTCAAGGCAAGAGCTCTACCACTTGAGCTACAGCGCCACTTTCAGTTTTCCTGTGGTTTATTGGAGATAAGAGTCTCACAGTCTTTCCTGCCTGGGCTGGCTTTGAATCACGATCCTCAGATCTCAGCCTCCTGAGTAGCTGGGATTACAGGTGTGAGCCACCAGCTCCCGGCAAGAAAAACAACTTTGACGTGTTCATTTAAAGTGTAGTTGTAGCTTGTCCCAGAGACAACCATTTGTCCATTTTGTGTTAAGTGCAAATATATTGGATTCATGTTTCCTTTGGTGTTGTTTCAGATGAGTAAGTATAATAGATAACCTTCCTGTGTCCAGATCTTTCTTTCTTTCTTTCTTTCCTTCTTTCCTTCTTTCTTTCTTTCTTTTTTACAATTATTTAATCACCCATTGCATTTCTATCCCATTTTAGCTAATGCAAGAATTGAAAAGCAGGGATATCAGCAAAACTTTCCGAAAGATAATTAACAAGCGGGAAGGAATCACAGCGATCGGAGGCACTTCCTCCATTTCCAGCGAGGGTACCCAGCATTCATACTCAGGTAACCCCTGCTCCAAACTGGCCTCTTATCATCCATTCCATAGTGCCATATTACATACTGATGTTCTAATCAAGCATGTACTGGAGAGGTGCTCTACCACTTGAGCCACACCTTCAGCCCTTTCTTTAAAACTTATTGTTGTTCACGGGGCTTGAACTCTGGGCCTGTACACTGTCCCTGCCCTCTTCTGCTCAAGGCTAGAGCTCTACCACTGGGAGGCACAATGCAACTTCTGGTTAATTGGAGATAAGAGGCTCATGGATTTTCCTGCCTGGGCTGATCCTCAGATCTCAGCCTCCTGAGTAGCTAGGATTACAGGCATGAGCCACCAGTGCCCAGCTGCCTTCAGTCCTTTTTCAGATAGGGGATTGGGCTTGTTGCCTGGCCTTGGACCTCTCCTATAGCTGGGATTACACGTATATACCACCATGCCCAGGTTCTTGGTTGAGGAGGGAGAGAGTCTTAGTAACTTTTTGCCTAGGCTAGCCTTGAACTGCCATCCCCCTTTTCTTCCCAAGTAGCTGGGATTGCAGGCATTTATTTTCGTAGATCTTAGGGGTTTTTTTTTCCCTCCTTATTTAGGTGTACTTCTTACATGAGTATACATAGTTTTACATCTGAGTGTTTGTGTGTAAAGATTTGACCTTTGATAGTATGCTGCTGATTTATTTGATTTCTGAAGCAATAGATCCTTTGAAAGATGTTGGAATCAGACCTGATGTTTTTTGCCTGTGCAAAAACTAGTCCCTCCTTCCTCTCTCCTCTTAGACTGGATGAAAAAGTAGAATGAATTCCCCTTTCTTTGTTGTGTCCTTTGGAGTTTTAATTGCATGTAATTAACAGCCATTTTTTTTAGCAGAAATTGACAGATATAGTTTTATAGGGTGATTAAATTCTGGGAAATAGATTTTTTCCTACCAAGGTTTTCTTCGTTTCAGAGGAGGAAAAAGTGGCTTTTGTGAACTGGATAAACAAAGCCCTGGAGAATGACCCTGACTGTCGGCACCTCATCCCCATGGACCCGGGTGACAATAGCCTTTTCAAGTCACTGGCAGATGGCATCCTCCTTTGGTGAGCTGAACATCTCACAGTGGGGGCTCTCTGTTTTCTGTCCCATCCATGAGCGCTCCATGAAGCTACAACTAGGCAGAGCCGTTGTCCTTTGCAATTAGCAGCTTGAGAGGTGTCTATTGCATAGACCACGACTATGCTTTCTAGAATGATCTTCCTCCTCCAATCCTTTGTTTTCCTGATGCTTTTTTTTTTTTTTTTTGCTGGTCCTAGAGCTTGAATTCAGGGCCTAGGCACTGTCCCTGAGCTCTTCAGCACAAGGCTAGCACTCTACCAACTTGAGCCACAGCACCACTTCTGGCTTTTTCTGTGTATGCAGTGCTGAGGAATCGAACCCAGGGCCTCATGCATGCGAGGCAAGCGCTCTACCACTGAGCCACCTTCCCAGCCCCTTCCTGGTGCTTTTTAATGCCTCTCATCGTCATCATGCCAGTACACTTTCAAGTGAGTCCTGTTAAAATGTTGGTCTATTTTCATGTGTCAACATGATTTCTTTTTTCACTTCCCAATGCGAGTATTGGTGATTGATTGAGACATGATCATAAAGGAGAAGTGGAAGCAAGATTGTCCCTAAATGACAAAAACCAGTTTTGGCTCTGTCTGTTCTGCTTCCCACACTGTAAACTTTTTCTTTTTCTTTTTTGTTGGTCGTGGGGCCAGAACTCTGGGCCTGGGCGCTGTCCCTCAGCTGTTCAGCTCAAGGCTAGCGCTCTACCACTTGAGCCACAGCGCCACTTCCGGCTTTTTCTGCTTATGTGGTGCTGAGGAATCAAAACCAGGGCCTTATGCTTGCAAGGAAGCACGCTACCACTGAGCCACCTTCCCAGCCCCACACTGTAAACTTTTGTGTGAGCACTACTGCTGTGAGTACCATGCTCTTGATGAGTTTGTTTTGCCCAAGGCTAGTACTGTAGCACTTCAGCCACACCTCCACTTGCAGCTTTTTGCTGGTTAACTGGAGATAAGAGTCTCACAGAGTTTTGTGCCCTGCCTGTCTTCAACTTCCATCCTCAGCTCTCAGCCTCTTGAGTAGCTAGAATTACAGGGTTAAGCTAATGCCTGGCTATACTGTAAACTTTCTATGTAGTCCCAGCATATTCTTTATATAAAGCAGGTGTCTTTATTTTATTTAAAAAAATAGTGGACCTCCAAAGAAGAAATGAGCCATCACAAACAATCACAGTACCACTAATGATTTACATCTTTGTTAGGGCCCTTTGTATCTGCACTTAAAAAAAGGAAAGAAGTCCTTAACCTACAAATAAAGACTATCAATGGTTAGAACACTATGTATTAGAGATACTGTGACCTTCATTTACGGTTCTTATCTTTTCACCTTCAGAGAATTTCCTATTCTGAATCAAATGTGCATTTTCCTTATACTCTAAAATATAGAGACAAAACTCAGGCCAATTCCTTTAAATTGTCTGAATTGTTGAAATCTTAGATGAAGTCTCCCACTCTTTATCTTTCTGCAACAATAATACCATACAGTTTGCACAAAATTTGTCTCCTCCTCCTCCTTCTCCTCCTTTTCCTTCTTCTCTTTCTCTTCTTCCTTCTTCTCCTTTTGACATTTTACACATAAAAAAGCATACAATTTATTAATTGAACTTCACTGCTGAAAGGCTTTTTGGACAGGAAACTTCTTTTTAAACAAATCCTGGGGCTTGAACTCAGTGTCAGGGCACTGTCCCTGCTGCTCAAGACTAGCACTCTACCACTTGAGCCACAGCCCCACTTCTGCTTTTTTGGTAGTTTATTGGAGATAATATGCTCATGGATTTTCCTGCTTGGGCTGGCTTTGAACTGTAATCCTTAGATCTCAACCTCCTGGGTAGCTAGGATTATAGGCATGAGCCACCAGCACCTGGCTTTTCTTTTATTTACTTTTTCTTTTTTCAATTGTTATTATAAAGGTGAAATACAGAGGAGTTACAATTACATAAGTCAGGTAATAAGTACATTTCTTTTTGGACAATTTCACCCCATCCCTCGCTCTTTCCCAGTTTTTCTCTCCCTTCCCCTCTCACAAGTTGTATAGTTCATTTTCCATTTAGTTTATACTGAGTACCACTGCTACATTTGTTCACGCTCTTCCTCTCCATTTCTATTTTTTTGTCGGTCATGGGGCCTGTCCCTCAGCTCTTCAGCTCAAGGCTAGCGTTCTAACACTTGAGCCACAGCACCACTTCCAGCTTTTTCTGCTTATGTGGTGCTGAGGAATCGAACCCAGGGCCTCATGCATGCGAGGCAAGTACTCTACCACTGAGCCACCGTCCCAGCCCTCCTTGAGTTTATTTCTATAAGTATTATTTTATGTGATTAAGAGGCACAGAGGCATTGCACCTTTCTGCTCCTCCCCTGAGAGCCTCCTCTTTTGGTCTCTCTGTGTGTGAATGCCTAGAGTCCTGTACAATTATAGATCTAGCTTCCTTAACATGATTTGTTCTAGATCCATCCATTTCCCTTCAGATGACATAATACTGTTCTTTCTAATGGACGAGTAAAATTCCATTGTGTATAGGTACCACATTTAAAATATATATATATATATATATATATGTATATATATAGTTTGATTGTTCTTAAGGTATTATACAGAGGAGTTGCCATTTCATAAGTAAAGTAATGAATACAATTCTTTTTTGTTGTTGTTGTTGTTTATTTTTTTTTTGGTCCAGTCGTGGGACCTGAACTCTGGGCCTGGGCGCTGTCCCTCAGCTCTTCAGCTCAAGGCTAGCACTCTACCACTTGAGCCACAGCGCCACTTCCGGCTTTTTTCTTTTTGCTTATGTGGTGCTGAGGAATCGAACCCAGGGCCTCGAGCATGCAAGGCAAACGCTCTACCACTGAGCCACCTTCCCAGCCCCGTGAATACAATTCTTTTTGGACAATGTCCCCTCTTCTTTTGCTTGGCATTTGGCCTCTTGGGAGTTTGTTTACTTCTAACAATACTAGCGATTATTACATGAAATAAAGACAAAAACTGCCACAAAGAAACTGCATGAGCTATGTCAAGGAGTAGATTTGTTTCAAGATCGAGAATATTTATTATATTTAAACAAGTTTCTGGCTTAAATATATATACATATATATATATATATATATATATATATATATATATCCTAATAAACAAATGGATTCTTACCACTTCTCAAATTTTAGCTTTTTTTTTTTTTTTCTAAAACATTTCTGCAACTCTCCCAACCTAATTATTGCCATTTTTTTTCTCATTAGCAAAATGATCAACTTGTCTGAACCGGATACTATTGACGAAAGGGCCATCAACAAGAGAAAGCTGACCCCCTTCACTGTCTCTGTGAGTATCTTCTTCCATGGGGGGGAAGGGGGGACTGGCTGTGTCCCAGGTAGGGGTTCACCCGCACAGAACCTCCAGCAGGAGAATGGAGAGCAGGTGTTGGCGTGGTCTCAGGGAAGTCAGGTTAGTGCTACCGGTTGTGGAGAGGATTTGGGGATTACAGGACAGCTTTTTGATTCTGCGCAAACTTCCTCAGGAACCAAGGCAGGGGCGTGAACGGTTGGTCCTCTCACCCAAGCTAGTCAATAAGATCAGGAAGAAATGATTTTGGCAGAAATGGGAGGAACATCAGGTGGAAAATGGGCTTGTTTTGGACCTGGTGGGTTTGAGGAGCAATCGGGTAGACGTTACTAAGTGTACCCCGTGCAGAGAGCACAGGGGAGCTCTCCAGGGGCAGAGGGCGGTCTCACGTGTGGAAGTCATTAGCATACTGCAGATAACAGTTAAAACCATGTGATTTTTTTTTTTTTTAGTATTAATAGTAATTAACATGCACAAACATTACTTCTGTTTTTTAAAAAATCTGAAATTTCTGAGATATGGGGCCCTGGTGGCTCAGGTCGCAGCTCAGGAGGCTGAGATCTGAGGATCATGGTTCAAAGAGTCTGTGAGACTCTTATCTCCAAAGAACCACCAAAAGACCTGCAAGTGGATCTGTGGCTCAAGTGGTCAAGCATGAGCTTTTAGCAAAAAAAAGAAAATCTCAGGGATGGCGCGCAGGCCCTGAGTTCAAGTCCCAGGACTTAGACTTCTGTAACCCATGGTTTCTTACAGCTAACTTGTCAATGATAAGCCATGAGAGCCACAATTTCTTCCCTTTGTGATTTTCTCTTTTGGCCATTCAGGAAAATTTGAACCTGGCACTGAATTCTGCCTCTGCCATCGGCTGCACTGTGGTCAACATCGGTGCCCAGGATCTCAAAGAAGGAAAACCTCACTTGGTCCTGGGCCTTCTCTGGCAGATCATTAAAGTTGGTCTCTTCGCCGATATTGAACTCTCCAGGAATGAAGGTGAGGGCCTGGAGCTGGAGGCATCTCCACCCACCCCCCTCCCCACATACACCCCTCTCTCCCCAAGGGAAGGCAGGATTCACATGCCCTTTCTCCTGACAGCTCTGATCGCACTGCTCAGTGAGGGTGAGGAGCTGGAGGAGCTGATGAAGCTGTCCCCTGAGGAGCTGCTGCTGCGCTGGGTCAACTACCACCTCAGCAACGCGGGCTGGCGCACCATCAGCAACTTCAGCCAGGACATCAAGGTTCAACCACTCTGTGCCCTGAACTCAGGGTGTGGCCCAGTCAGTCTGACGGCTCGTGATCAGTTCCAGTCATGGCATATAGATTGTAGTCTGTGTGCCCACCCCTCCTGGTCACAGCTCTGGTCATAGTTTCTTTATAGAGATGGTATACAGTGCAGTATAGAGGGAAGAATGGGGTTCATTCAAAAAACCAGAAAAGTCTTCCAGGAGAACATAGTTGACCTAAATATAGAGCTTGAACTACTAGAGCTTGAAATCATAGATGAGGTCCCTTAGCTTTTTTTTTTTTTTTCTCAAGGCTATTACTCTAATCACTTGAGCCACAGCTCTACTTCTGGCTTTTTGCTGGTTCATTACAAATAAAGAGTCTCAGATTTTTTTCCTGCCCAGACTGGCCTTGAATTGCAATCCTAAGAGCTCAGCCTCCTGAGTAGCTAGGGTGACAGGCCTGAGCTACCATACCCAACTTGTCCTAAACCTTAACTAACATTTAGGTTGTAGACAAATGGAACGGTTTGGGGGAGGGGTTTCCGGGCCCAGGGAACCCTGTGGTAGCTGAGGTTGGAACCCTGAACTGCAGGAAACCCTGAGCTGTGGGAACACAGCAGGGCGATTCCAGGAACCTGTGAGTCATTCTGTGTGTGTGTGTGTTTTTTTTTTTTTTTTTGTTGGTTGTGGGGCTTGAACTCTGGGCCTGGGCGCTGTCCCTCAGCTCTTCAGCTCAAGGCGAGCGCTCTACCACTTGAGCTACAGTGCCACTTCCAGTTTCCTGGTGGTTTATTGGAAATAGGAGTCTCACGGTCTCTCCTGCCCGGGCTGGCTTTGAACCGTGATCCTCAGATCTCAGCCTCCTGCGTAGCTAGGATTACAGGCGTGAGCCACCAGCGCCCGGCTCATTCTGTGTTTTTCATGTTGAGATGGGAGCCATCTCCCCAGTGTGAGCATCCTCCCACTCCCCCAAATATAGAGTGATTCTGATCATTCAATTTAATAATGCTATTTCTTTTTTTTTTTCTTAAAGGATTCAAAAGCCTACTTTCATCTGCTCAATCAGATTGCCCCTAAAGGTGACCGAGAAGGCCCTGCCGTTGACATCGACCTTTCAGGGCTCAATGTGAGCGCAGTTTTTAGTTTTTGTATGTGGTGGTAAAAGTATACATAGGCTGAAACTTGCTGTTTTGATCAGTTGTGAGTTCAAGAATGTTCCGTGTGTTCAACATAGCTGTGCAGCGATCTCTAGTGACGCCTCTTCTGGAGCTATTTCATCCCCCCGAGTAAAAACCTCTACACCCATTCAACCAGGACCCCCACTTCCTCTGCCGATCCCTGCTGTCCACTCTTGCCTGGCACCAATGGCCTAACCCCTGTAATCCTAGCAACTTAGGAAGGTGAGATCTGAGGATCATGGTTTGAAGCCAGTCCTGGCAGTTGGTGAAACTCTTATTTCCAAGTAACTACCATAAAGCTGCAAGTCAAAGTATGACTTAAGTGGTAGATCGCTAGCTTTGAGGAATAAAAAGAAAAAGAAAAAAGAAAGCTCAGGGACAGCACCCTAGCCTTGAGATCCAACCCCAGGACTGGCACCTAAAAATAATAATGGGATTTCTATCCAGGCAGCTAGCCTCTCTGGAGCCCTCGGCCCTTTCTTTCTTTCTTTCTCTCTCTCTCTCTCTCTCTCTCTCTCTCTTTCTCTGTCTCTTTCTTTCTTTCTTTCTTTCTTTCGCTTCAACTCTGTGTCTGGGTGCTGTTCTTGCACTTTTCAGCTCAAGGCATGTGCTCTACCACTTGAGCCACAGCACCACTTTCGGTTTTCTAGTGGTTTATTGGAGATAAGAGTCTCACAGACTTTCCTGCCTGGGCTGGCTTTGAACCGCGATCCTCAGATCTCAGCCTCCTGAGTAGCTAGGATGACAGGCATGAGCCACCGGTGCCAGCTGCCCTCAGCCCTTTCTTCACATTTCAGCCCGTGCTTTGCACCCTGGCTTTCAAGTCCTAGGCTCCAAATGTCCAGCTAATCTGGTAGCCATGCCTGGAGAAAGGGAAGGGCAAAAGTCTAAGCTTCATCAGTATGTGTGGCGTCAACCCTACATCCACAGTTCCCAAGCAAAATGCTGTCTGCAACCAGAGTGCTTTTGTGATTTGTCAGTGCGTACCAAGAAAGGGGAGCAACAAGCTGTTATTAGGTTGCTAAGCAATGGGTAATCAGTTCTATAGCTGATGTTTGGAAATGTACAGAATAGAAGATGGCAAGTCCTAGTGTTCAGGTGCAGGAAGGACTGACCGAGATCCTGACCTGGCTCATGCATTTTCCCAGGAGCCCATTCTCGACTTATCAACACCAGCCAATACATTTCCAGTGTGGAAATGTGTTAATCTTAAAGATAACGTGAAGCGTTACTAATAAGTGACATTTCACACTACTAGAATGAAATATGTCAGAAATGTAGCATCGCAAAACTACACAAAGTTCGCAAATGACATCAAGTCAAAAAAATCAGATACCTAACTTGGAAATTATTTTATGTGCCAGTGCCTGGGGCTTGAGCTCAGGGCCTGACTCCCATTTGGCTTTTTCACTCAAGCAATGAGGTTCTACCACTTGACCCACACCTCTACTTCCACCTTTCTGCTGGTTGATTGGAGATAGGAGATAAGCCTGGGCTGGCTTTGAGTTTCAATCCTCATATCTCAATTTCCTGAGTAGCTAAGATTACAGGCATGAGCCACCAGTGCTTGGAAAATATTAAGTATATTCAAAAGTGCATAGACTTGGTTTATCAAACTGCCCTGTGCCCGTTCCCAGTGAAACAGTTGTCTACTCAGGGCCAGTGAATTTATTTAATTTAATCCCCACCTACTTCGTACCTCTCCTATGTCACCTTGAAGCCAGTTGTACACATAGTATCATTTAATTGACCTGGAATATTTAATTTATAGGCATAGAATCACTTAGTATATAATGACACATATGTTTGATGGATAACCGTTTCAGCATTTCTTTTTTTTTTTTTTGTCTTTTCTTTTTTGGTACTGGGGATTGAACCCAGGACGTTGCACTTGCTAGGCAAGCACTTTGCCACTGAGCTACATCCCAGCCTATTTCAGTATTTCTGAAAGATGCTTATCTCTACAAAATTGTGAAGTCTATAATATCATCTAGTCATCATTAACATTTACCATTGTCTTCTAAATGTCACACTTTCATTAGTCATTTGAATTAATATCTAAATAAAGAGGCCTGGTGCTATGGCTTAAGCATCAGACCTTGAGCTCAATCTTGTATAGATGTAGATATAGCAGATCTAAACAAGGCCCATATATGGTGATCTGCTGATATCTATCTACTCTGATATGTTTTCATTATTTAATTACAGACTTGTGTTTCTTGTTTTATGTATAATTTTCCTTCTCATTGTTTATTGAGACCCTGTTATTGGCCAGTGAGTGTTCACTCATACCATATCTGAGTGTTTTGTGGAAAAGTTCACGGATTAGAATGAGCTAAGAACCAGAGATCCTAGCAGGAAAACATAACTTATTTAAAAAAAACAAGAACAAAGTTGAGCACCAGTGGCTCACGCCTGGAATCCTAACTACTCAGGAGGCTGAGATCTGAGGATTGTGGTTCAAAACCAGCCCAAGCAGAAAAGTCCTCATGAGACTCTTATCTCCAGTTAACCACTCAAAACATCAGAAGTGGCACTGTGGCTCAAGTGGTAGAGGACAAGCCTTGAGCACAGAGAGGCTCAGGGACAGCACCCAGGCCCAGAGTTCAAGCCCCACAACTGACAAAAACCAAAATACATTTGGTAGAAGTTGATTTGTGAAGCTCCCACATTCTTTTTACCATTGGGTACACGTGCAGAAAGCGAATTGCTTTTCTAACTGTGCACCTGTCGATATGACACCAATCCTGACCGTTTTGTGTTGGATTTCTTCGTTTAGGAGAAGAATGATCTGAAGCGAGCTGGCCTCATGCTTCAGGAAGCCGACAAACTTGGCTGCAGGCAGTTCGTTTCTCCGGCCGATGTGGTTTCAGGCAACCCTAAACTTAACTTAGCTTTTGTAGCGAATCTTTTTAACACCTACCCCTGCCTACACAAGCCTGACAATAACGACATCGATATAAACTTACTGGAAGGTATGTCCCTTCTCCCCTTAATTGCTTCCTCGTATCTCTTTTCTTGGGGTTTGGCAATACTTTGCTCTTCCAGGTAGGAGATGGTGGTGGTACATGAATTAACTGTGTATAGGCATGGAGAGCCACTAGAAAAAAAATCAACTTATATATATAGGAAGTGGATGGTTGTTTTGCTGCAAAGAGAATGCTGGGTTAAACCTTCCTTATCTGGTATTTCTCCCTAGAATTTGATGAAAAGTCATCCATCTACTTATCCTTACAAATAAGTCATCCTATGAATGTAACTCTACCAATAGGGATAAATGAATTATCTATTGGGAAAAAATGTAATTACATACACCTTTTTTCCTCTGTTTGAAAGTTAGTTTGACTCCAGGATGATTCTCTCTCTCTCTCTTTTTTTTTTTTTTTTTTAACGATTTTTAGTATCTATGAAAAAAATTATACTTGTCTTGATGTGTGTGGACTGTTGTTATCTGTCTCATAATATATAATACTTTCCTGTTTTGCTTCATGAAATACAGATTTGACCCCTCCTAATGTAGGTACTGTATTTAGTACTTTTCTATACTCTATAAATCTATTCGTTCTGGCATTTATTCTTTTCCATCTGGGTTGAGATTTAATTTTTTTTGCATTGTTCATGCTGTGTTATTTGTCTTAATATGCCTATCGAATAAATGACTCCAGGCAAGGGACACAAGTGAAACTGGATTAACAAGCAGAGCCAGGACAGTTACATTTCTTAAGTGTCATCGAAGTGATTCCAGTATAGGAATCACCTCAGTGACAGAAGCATTCTCCTTTCTCCTGACCTCTGTCTCCCAGCCTCTCCTCTATTCTCCTCCCACTCTTACATCCCCAGCCACAGGCCTGCCAGTATCCCATTAGTGTAAGAGCAAGGAGTAAAATCAGTGGGAGTAGCGATGTTAGCTGTCTGATGGAGTGGCCATCCCTAAGATCCTCCTTAGATGTCTCACTTGGGAGATGGTGGGGATTTTCACCACCATCTCATGTTCAATATTAAGTCACATGCCCTCTCCTTACTCTCTTTCCCTGTGAGACAGTGAGCAGTCTCTGGATCTTTTATCTTTGACTGCAACAACAGAGAGTTCTAAAGTCCTTGTCAACTCCGTAATTACAACAAATACAATTAATTCCATATAGTTAAACTGAGGGTTAAAACAAAGACTCTTCTCTACCTAGATATATAACTGAAGAACGGAAATAGACAAAATAATGTAGACTTTTTTTTCCAAAGAGGAATTTAAGGTGAAAGATTAGAACCTACAACCAAAAATAAAAAATTAAGGAAAAAGGAAGACAAGTATTTAATCCATCTGGAAAATTTCAAAATCCCGCCATGATTCCAGCAGAAGGCATTGTTTAAAGTGGCATATTAAAAATGATCTGCTTTTTATAGTCGCTGGTCTGTTGCTCGATTACCTTTTCTGGCTTGCTCGCTCTCCCCCTGTGTCATGTTTGGGTTCTTTTGCTAGTGTTTAGCATGCTTTGGAGATTTTTTTTTTCAGTGTGACTAGGATTGCTACATATTTCCATTAGTATCATTTAAGTTGGTATTTGTTGAGCGATACTATGGGAAATATTTATCAATCATCTCTATGTAGAACATATGTATGTTCTGGTACAAGTGCCCAAGATGTATTTGACCTCTGTCATTGTAATATTTTCCCTCTTCCAATTTGTGTTTTTATAAATCCTCATAAAGCTTGGCCTTATCACACACCAGATTCATCTATTAGTGTGTCCTCGTGGGTAGAGAATTTCATCTCTAGGGAATTAAAAAAAAATTTAAACCCCAGGAAATAGTGAACCTGCATATCAAATGGAAGCGAACTTATAGGCTAGCTGGAGAAAGCATCTCAGAACGCATTTGCTGTGATAGAAAGTGCACAAGCCACCTAGTTAGAAAGACTTTGTTCAGATTCTGGTTCCATTTTATATATATATACATATATATATGTGTGTGTGTGTGTATATATGTATACATATGTCAGGACTAATACCACTTACTTTGCAGAGTTACAGAACAAATAAGTGGGTAGTCATCAGTGACAGTCTAACCTGCATTCTGTGTTTACTAATGATCAGGGTGGGAGGAGGAAAACACAAGATAACAATCCTAGTGCATTTAGCGAGTGTTGAATAGGTTTGTTCTTTTTCTGTTCTTTTACTAGCTACTTTTTTAATTAATTACTTTTGTGCTGGAACTGGGGCTTGAACTCAGGGCCTTGTGCTCTTTCTTGAACTTTTTTTTTTTTTTTAATCAGGGCTGGCACTCTACAACTTGAGCCACTCTATACCTCTGGCTTTTTTGTGGGGTGGGGGGGCTGGTCCTGGGGTTTGAACTCAGGGTCTGGGCACTGTCCCTGAACTATTTTGCTCAAGGCTAACGCTCTACCACTTGAGCCACAGCACCACTTCTGGTTTTTGAGTGACTGATTGGAGTCTTATAGAGATTTTCCTGCCTGGGCTGGCTTCGAACCATGATCCTCAGATCTCAGCCTCCTGAGTAGCTAGGATGACAGGCGTGAGCCACTGGTGCCCAGCTTCCCTGCAGGGGATCCACCTACCCCCACGCCTAACAGAACTAGAATTTGTACTCAGGGCTTGCTAGGTAGGTGCTCTGCCCGTTTCCAGTCCATTTACTTCTTTGTAGATAGGGTCGTGTGCATTTGCCCCATGCCAGCCTTGGACAACGGTCGTCTATCTGTGCCGCTCAGGTGACTGTGGATGCAGACACTTGCCCCATTCCTGGACTGTCTTTGAGACAGGTTCTGGAGCCCTTTTGTTCAGACTGAACTTGAAATGGCTAACCCTCCTCTTTCTATCTTCTGACTAGCTGAGTTGACAGGTGTGCTCCAGCACACTTGGCCCAAGTGTAGCGGCATTAAAAAAAATCATTATATCATCAGGTTCAACAGAATTTAAATATTTTCCTTTAAAAAAAAAAAAAAAAAAACTAAACTGTCGGGTGCCGGTGGCTCAGGCCTGTAATCCTAGCTACTCAGGAGGCTGAGATCTGAGGACCATTGTTCAAAGCCAGCCTGGGCAGGAAAGTCCGTGAGACTCTTTTTTTTTTTTTTTTGGGTACAGTCATGGGGCCTGAACTCTGGGCCTGGGCACTGTCCTCAGCTCTTCAGCTCAAGGCTAGCATTCTACCACTTGAGCCATAGCGCCACTTCCAGCTTTTTTCTTTTTTGCTTATGTGGTGCTGAGGAATCAAACCCAGGGCCTCAGGCATGCAAGGCAAGCGCTCTACCACTGAGCCACCTTCCTAGCCCAAGTCCGTGAGACTCTTATCTCCAGTAAACCAGTAGAAAACCAGAAGGGGCGCTGTGGCTCAAGCAGTAGAGCACTCGCACAAGCCCCACAACCAAAAAAGGAAAACCACAAAAAACAAAACTTAAACCATTCTTACAATAAGTCGTTGTCATTGTAAGACACAATTTGGATTTTCCTAGTTAGAAAGAATGTGAAGGATTTCCAACTACTGGACAAAAAAAGCTTATATAAATAGCATTCATAATAAATCAAACAACCAAAAGTTTCCAAGTTACATGGATAAACTGAGCTTGTAGTTATGGTATCCTGGAGATAGTTCAGGGATTTAATTTACACCCATTCAGAAGCTCCCATAGCAGGATTTCTATGGACTCTAGGAATATTTAGCAGGTACTCCTGGAGATGATTATAAAGTGTTTGTAACAGATACAACAGATTGCTCAGGACCTGGGCACTATCCCTGAGCTTCTTTTGCTCAAGGCTATTGCCCTACCACTTGAGCCACAGCTCCACTTCCTGCTTTTTCTGTGTATGTGGTACTGAGGAATCAAACCCAGGGCTTCGTGCATGGTAGGCAAGTACTCTACCACTGAGCCACCTTCCTAACCCATCAGTTTTGTTTTATGAAGACCAGAAGGAACAACATTTAAGCAAGAAATAATGTAGCTACGTAATACAGTTAGGATTAAAGAAGGTTCTGGGATACCTGGAGAGTCATGGCATTGAAAGCCCATGAAAATAGGGTGAGCCAGGTTCTTGCTGAACAACTGGTAGAAATACCAGAGCCCTTTGGATTCTGCAAGGATCTGCCTCTTAACTCTAAGAAGGGGGCCTGCCGCTTAGATGCTTACAGATTTTTATGCCAAACCATCCTGCGAATTTCATGGGGCCAGAGTCTAATGCTGAGCGATCTGAACACTTGCCTGCAGGTTGGAAGTGAGTGAGAGGCACTCACATTGATCAGCTGTTTGGCTATCAGCTAAGACAAGCAAAAGAAGCTCAGGGACAGTGCTCAGGCCCCCTGAGCTCAAGCCCCAGGACTGGCAAAAAACTGAGCAATCTGTTGGATCTGCTACAAACACTTTATAATCATCTACGGGAGTACCTGCTAAATATTCCTAGAGTCCATACCAATCCTGCTTATGGGAGCTTCTGAATGGGTTTTTCCATTGTCCCCTGACATTGCTGTTGAATAAGCAGTCAAGATTAGTCAGTGAGGGGGGTGGGGGTGGGGGGGAAGATGGGAAGGGATAGGAGGGGAAACAAAGGAGGAGGCAACAATGCTTGATAAGAAATATACTCATTATCCTGCCCATGTAATTGTAACTCCTCTGTACAGTATTTTCACAATAAAAAAAAAAGAAACTGAAAAAAAAAAAGATTAGTCAGTGAGGACCCTCTATAATCAGTCAGTATCTATAAGACACTACATGACAGGGCTGGGAAGGTGGCTCAGTGGTAGAGCGCTTGCCTTGCATGCATGAGGCCCTGGATTCGATTCCTCAGCACCACATAAACAGAAAAAGCTGGAAGTGGTGCTATGGCTCAAGTTGGTAGAACGGATCCTTGAGCGTAAGAGCTGAGGATCAGCGCCCAGGCCCAGAGTTCAGGCCCCGTGACTACCAACAACAACAACAAAAAAAGACACACATGACAGGGCAGGGGGAGCTCATATCTTCCTGTTTGGGGTACACCAGAGGTAGTCGATGTTCAGGAAGGCAGCGTTACCCTAGGCTAAACATTAGAACAGGAGGAGTGAGTTCTCCCCTGAGACGAGAACTTCCTAGGATGAAATATAGCAAGCACATCCGAGGTGGTGTGGAGGGCTTGGAATGCTCAAGTTGTTGTTGTTTTTCTTTTTGTGCCAGCCCTAGGGGTTTGAACTTGGCCTGGGCACTATCCCTGAGATTCTTTTGCTCAAGAGCTTTTAGCTCTATCACTTGAGCCACAGCTCTGCTCCCAGCTCTTCGGTAGTTTATTGGAGATAAGAGGCTCATTGTCTTCCCTGCCCAGCTTGGCTTCAAACCTTCATCCTCAGATCTCAGCCTCCTGAATAGCTGGGATTACAGGTGTGAGCCACTGGTGCCTGGTTCAAGTATTTGTTTGTTTGTTTGTTTGTTTGTTTTCACAGAGATGATGTAAAGTAATTCAGGAAACCTGTGGAATGGTTACACTGATCATCGCCTATTTTTATCCATTACCTGCAAATCCTAATCTTTATTATTATTTGCTGTCCTGGTATAGGTTTGTGTGCCTAGAAACTGTCCTGTTGTTTTTTTTTGTTGTTGGTTTGTTTTTGTTTTTTATTATTAATATTTTTTATTGTGAAAATACACTACAGAGGGGTTACAATTACATGAGCAAGGTAATGAGTACATTTCTTATCAAGCTTTATTGCCTCCTCCGTTTCCCCTTCCCATCCTTGCAATCCCATCCCCCCCATTTTTGTTTTTTTAAAAGACCCAAAATCTATACAAATTTGGAAGCACTGCAGTGGGAAAGGTGGAGCTCTTCTGTTTCGAGTTCATGTACTAACAGTGCCCTGACTGCTTGTTTTTATAATGTTAGCCAGATGCCTTCTGTCTCTGATCCTCACCTCAGACATTGGACAGGGAAACCAAGGACTCACTTGTCCACAGACATCAAATGAGGGAATTCTGAGTGGAGGGAGACAGATAGTGGCTTCCTGGATGATGGGGTTAAGAGATTTTTCTTTTCCCTCTAAAGAAATGACAATTATCTAAAGAACCAGGGCAAAGTGGGTGTGGCCAGTGTTGACATGCAAGGATGGTTTACAAAACAGCCCTGGTGATCCCTTGGGCTCGAATCACCTGTGTGAACTTCTGTCCCCTCCAGGAGAGAGCAAGGAAGAGAGGACCTTCCGGAACTGGATGAACTCCTTGGGGGTCAACCCATACATTAATCATTTGTACAGGTAAATACCTTCTGTGTTTCAGCCTTATTGTCAGGATACAGTCTTCTGGTGGTGTGGTATTGGTCAGGGGGCTTGAATTCAGGGCCTGGGCACTGCCCCTGTCTTTTTGCTGAAGGCTAGTGCTCTGCCACATGAGCTGCACCTCCACTTCTGGCTTTTTGGTGGTTAATTGGAGATAAGAGTCTTAAGGACATTCCTGTCCCAGCTGGATTTGAACCATGATCCTCAGATCTCAGCCTCCTGAATAACTAGGATTACAAGCATGCTAGTGTGTGTGTGTGTGTGTGTGTGTGTGTGTGTGTGTGTAATTTATTTATTATGGACAAATTATTTCAGCTTTAATAGATTAGAATTGAAGTAATGACTGAAAATTGTTTCCATTATATCAATATCTTTCATTATAATTCATTTTTTCATTTTTTGCCACATCCCAATTATTATGTTACATTTTAAAAATCATGTATAGGTAGGAATCACTAGTTTTCCCTGGATAATTATTATGTTTTTTTTAATCTTACTCTTTATTATCATTTAAAAAATGACAGCAGGGCTTGGGAAGGTGGCTCAGTGGTAGAATGCTTGCCTAGCATGCATGAAGCCCTGGGTTTGATTCCTCAGCACCACATAAACAGAAAAAGCCAGAAGTGGAGCTGTGGCTCAAGTGGCAAAGCACTAGCTTTGAGCAAAACAGCTCAGAAATAGCACCCAGACCTGGAGTTTGAGCTAAGACCAGCACATATGCAAACACATATACACATTAAAAAAAAAAAATGACAGCAGTTAATTAACATGGGTTGAACCAAGAAAACATTCTATTAACTAAATTTCCTGTGTTGCCTGCTAAGGATGAATGATGTGATATTTGCAGATGGGAGTGACAGAAAACTCATCTTTTTTCTTTTTTTGGCGTCAGTCATGGGGCCTGAACTCTGGGCCTGGGCGCTGTCCCTCAGCTCTTCAGCTCAAGGCTAGCGCTCTACCACTTGAGCCACAGCGCCACTCCTGGCTTTTTCAGCTTATGTGGTGCTGAGGAATGGAACCCAGGGCCTCATGCATGCAAGGCAAGCACTCTACCTCTGAGCCACCTATCAATAAATTACATGTCAAGGAAACTCCTTAAAACGTTTAACTCCTTAAAGAATATTCAGTTGTTCTTCGAATGTGAGCTGAAGATTAATGCCATAGTCGAAAACCTCACCTGTCATTGCCTTATGTCCTTAGCCTACAGAACTGAAAACAGTCTACAGACATACTTCAAGCTTCTCAGGAGAATTTTTTTTTTTTTCTGAATGTGAAATGGCAGTAGTTTTACTTTAAGAACTCCTACTTGCTCCTAATTTCCTTCCTGTTAACCTTCATTATCGAACATGAACGGCTGCCTACTGAGTAGCTGTGATTTTTCCTAGAGCTATTTTTAAAGTTTGGAAAAGAAATAATATGTAAGTAACTCATTCTACTGTACAAGTATCAAGAAATACATACTTACAGAGAACATAATTAAGCAGGATAATTCCCTCTTCCTGCCCTTCCTTGTACCTTTTTCTTGCTCACTAGTAATGTCCTTAGCATAATAAGTATATAAGCACATTTGAATCTAACCTCTTTTGAAGTAACTGAGATCAGACTAAAGGAAGTACTCTGCCACTTGCTTTTTAAACTTGATGCATCTTGTGAAGCTGTGCATTTTCAGATCTATCGTAGTATATCGTGGGAGTTTATAGTTATTCTTGAGCTCCCTACAGCCGGAGATTGATGCCCAATTTCTAAACACGGTGGCAACACATGTCTTTGCGCATGTGTGTGCATGTATGTTGTGTATGTTTATATGTCATTGCATACAATTATGAAAAATATGTGGGCAGATTATTATAATGGAAATTCTGGGTTGAATGATGTGTCCTGTCATTTTGCAAGCATTAAATAACCCTCTATTTTTTTCTTTTTTGGTGCTCCTGGGGTTTGAACTCAGGGCTTTATGGTTGCTAGGCAAATCTACTGCTTTGAACCATGCCTCCAGCCCTTTTCACTTTAGTTATTTTTGAAATAGTCTCTCTCTCAGCTGACCTGGGCTCTGTTCTCATACTATTTATGCTCCCTCCCCAGCTTTTACTGTTAAGAGGGTGAGAGGATTTCCTATGGGCTTTTTTTTTTTCCAATCTGGACTGGCCTTGATCTGCAGTCCTCCTGATCTGAGCCTCCAGAGGAGTATCTAGGGTTTCAAGCCTGAGCCACTATACCCAGCCAAGTCCATTGTGTTTTCAGACATGCATACATACATGCATGCATGCATGCATACATACATCCGTCTGCAACGTACCTAACGTCATTGGTACTCACACCCTTACCCCTCACTGCTCTTCCTACCTGTGTTCCGCTTTAGTGACCTGGCAGATGCTTTAGTGATCTTCCAGCTCTATGAAATGATCCGAGTGCCGGTGAACTGGAGCCAGGTCAACAAACCTCCCTACCCAGCGCTCGGAGGAAATATGAAAAAGGTGAATGGAATGATGGGAGGGAGGGACTGGGCGGGGGAGGATATAGTGTTCTTGTTATGAAATGAAACAGCAGATTTAGAATCTCATAAAGCTCAGTAAAGCGTGCTCTCTCCCCACACTTCTGCTCTAACCCCAAATACGTTGTGTTACTACGTTGCTTTAATAAATGTTTAGAAAGATGAAGGCAGCCTTCCCAGTCGGACCCTTGTAACTGTTTTTGTCTGCAGCAAGCTGCAATATTTACTGTTGTCTGAGATGCACTGTAAGTGCATTCTTTATAATTACACAACTTCCTCCATCTTGACTGGATATGTATTCATTTGGGTATCAGTGGCTCACACTTAACAATCCTAGCTACTCAGGAGGCTGAGATAAGAGGATCGTGGTTTAGAGCCAGCCCTGGCAGACAAATCCTGAGAGTATTACCTTCAATTAACCAGCAAAAACAAAAAACAAAAACCTGGAAGTTGAGGTGTGGTTCAAGTGGTAGAGTGGCAGTCATGAGCAAACAAAGCTGAGGGAGGTTACGATTTCTCAAGTTCAAGCCACAGTCAGGCTTGAACTGCAGAATATTAAAAATAGCTAAATGACGGGGCACTGGGAGCTTACACCTGTCATACTAGCTACTCAGGAGGCTAAAATCGGAGGATTGGAATTCAAAACCAGCCTGAGCAAGAAAGTCCATGAAACTTGTATCTCCAGTTAACTACCAGAAAACCAGATGTGGAGCTGTGGCTCAAAGTGGTAGAGTGCTAGCCTTGATCAAAAGGGCTCAGGGACAGCACCCAGTCCCTGAGTTCAAGCTCCATGACAAAAAAAGAAGAAAGGAAGGAAGGAAGGAAGGAAGGAAGGAAGATAAGCAGAAAGAAAGGAAGGAAGGAAGGAAGGAAGGAAAGAGCCATAAATGGGTAGTATGATAATTACAAGACATATTCAGATTTTTTTCAGTATTTCAAGTGATTGAACTACCTGCATTTTTAATTTTTATTTCATTTGCCTATAGTTTTCTACTTTCTGTTCTCATGGAAATAAAATCTGGAAAATGTTAACTCATTTCACATAAGTTTTTTTTCTCCTTCATAATTTCAGATGCCAAATGGAAGATTCGTTATACCTGCAGTTTCTTTTAATGTTAATTACAAAATGTCACAAATGAATCATATGCAGAATGCTTCCTTCCAAGCACTAGCTATTTATAAGAGGAAACATAAAGCCTGGGATAAATTCAAGATGTTGAATTCGATTTTGACAAACGAAGAATACTTTTCACAACACAGTGCCACCAAGACTTAGTTTATGAGCGTTTCTTCTCTTGTGAAGTTCATCAAACCAACTGTCAGTGTCTTCCTTCATTCTCTTTTCAGTATTGCATTTTACTTGAACCCTTGATTTCTCATCAGTCAAAATGAGCCAGCTTCACCTGTGTCCATTTTCCATGCTGAGTGGTCATGGCCTCCATCCTCCACGAGACTAGTTTTTCCTAATTTTTGTAGGTTCCTCAGCTTTCAGCCTGACAGCTCTAGCTCTTTCTAAGGCTCAGATCTTGGCCTAAGACTCTGTTCTTTTTCCTTTCAGTTTAAAATGATGTTTTAAGTAGTTGTCCAAAGGCGTTGCCATTTAACAAAGCCGTTTATGAATACAACACATGTTGATCAGTGTCACCCACCCCTCCCTTACCCATTCTTTCCCTCATGCTTCTTAATTTTGGGGGCTGGGGGCTGGGAAGGTGGCTCAGTGGTAGAGCACTTGCCTTGCATGCTCAAGGTCCTGGGTTTGATTCCTCAGCACATAAGAAAAAAGCCGGAAGTGGCGCTGTGGCTCAAGTGGGAGAGTGCTAGCCTTGAGCTGAAGAGCTGAGGGACAGCGCCCAGGCCCAGAGTTCAGGCCCCACGACCAGACCCCCCCAAAAAAAATTGTGGGCTGTACAATGATTGTTGTGTACATTCTCCCCCTCTTCTCTTCATTCATCCACCTCTTGCCCCTTGACCCCACCCCACACCTTTTGAGCACCCACTTCCTGGTATTTGATTTTGCTGAACTTTGCCTTTGCCTTCATAAGAAATTACACTATTTGAGTTCTTCCTTGAACTTACTGTATTTCAGTTAATATATTTGTATATACTTGCACACTACCCAATGCATTTGCTTAAGATTTTGTAAGCTAGACTTAGCTTCTACATATAAGGGAAAACGTGGATCCTTTCTCTCTTTGGGCCTGGCTAACTTCACTTAACCTAATTTTCTCCAGTTACACTATCATTCTTTCTATTGGATGAGTAGAATTCTGTTGTATATATATACCACATTGATCCATTCCTCCATTAAGGGTATTTGGGCTGATTCCATACCTTGGCTGTGGTGACTAGTGCTGCAGTGAACATAGTTGTGCTGGTGGCTTTACTGTATCCTGGTTTGTGATCTTTTGGATAAATGCCCTGGAATGGAATTGCTGGATGCTAGGTCTTGAGACTCGGGATCTCAGATTGTTAGGCAGGAGCTCTCTGGCTATTTTCACTTGTTTAGATATCTATACTTGCGTCTGGACCCTGGTCCCATTTTATGCTTCCAATTGTAGCTGGGATGATAGGTACTTGCCACAGTGCTTAGTGCCTTTTGTTGAGATGGAGTTTCACAGACTTTTCTGCCGAGGCTGGCTTGGAACCACAGTCTGCTTGATCTCCCCCTCTTGGTAGCTAGGATTACCAAAGTGAACTCTTGTACCCAGCCATGATCCTTCAGATCTCCATTTCCCAGTAGTTAAGATTATAGGCATGAGCCACCAGTGTCTGCATAAAACTCTAATTTCTGTACTCCATTCTTAGGGAACCAGATACATTTTTTAGGGCTTTTGGCTTCCCTCTAGGAACCTAATTTCTCATTCTTTCTTTAGTTTGGTATTGCTCCAAATCTTACAAGGGTTCTGCCAAATTTGAATCCAAGCACTCCTAAAAACAGAACACATCCTTCCTTAACGTTAAGACCCATTTCCACTTTCCTTTTCCTTGCCGGCCATATCAGCATCTTCATAGGCCTTCTACATGGCGCCCCAAACTTGTTTTTCTCCACCAGTTCCCCCAGAATTTTTCTCAAACTACAAAACAGATGGTCCTTCACTGAAACACATTTTACACAATCCAGTTTGCTAGAAAATTCTCTCCTTGATCTGCATTTCCATGGAAAATGTCATTTACTCTCTTCCTGTTTTAGTTATGTAACTAGAGTGCTGTTATTTTTTCCCTGTAGACTAGGAGTCAATTCCATTTTTTTACTTCTATATATATCTATGGTGCTTATTCCTTTTCTTAAATTTAAAAAATAGATTATTATTATGGAGTTGTACAGAGAGATTACAATTCTATAAGTCAGTTAACGAGTATAATTCTTCTTGGACAATGCTAGTCTTTCCTTTGTTATTCCCCAGTTTCCTCCTTCCTTCCCTACACATAATTTGCATAGTTCTGTGTGTGTGTGTGTGTGTGTGTGTGTGTGTTGCGCCTGTGCCTGGACTTGAATTGAGGGCCTGTGCACTGTCCATGAGCATTTTTGCTCAAGGCTACCTCTAGAGTCACAAGTCCACTTCCAGTATTTTTGCTGGTTAATTAGGGTCCTCAGATCTCAACTTCCTGAGTAGAAGAGAAGTCTATATCTCGATAAGAGAATTGTAGCACCAAGTCATGGGTGATGAGAAATCTCTGCAGAGGTCAGGGTAGAACAACAACAACGACACTCTAGAAAGGACTGAGCTGAAGGAATAATTATTCTTTGCATTTATTTGGTTACTGTGAAATGAAATTGAGCATCATCTGTATCATTGGAACTATTTTTCACATGATTGAACTAGGTCTACAGGTTCAGGAGATAGGTTTCTAAGAATGTGTCTTTAAACCAAAACTTTCTCTTACTGGTAGATTGAAAATTGTAACTACGCTGTGGCGCTTGGAAAAAACGAAGCCAAATTCTCCTTGGTGGGCATTGCTGGACAAGACCTAAATGAAGGGAATTCAACCTTGACCCTGGCATTGGTTTGGCAGTTGATGAGAAGGTAAAAGCTGATGCGTTACAGAACTGAGGTCATTTGAGCCACACCAGTAGCTATTTTTGAAGCCTAATAAACACGAGAAATGCACAGTGCAATGTTATAAAAGGTTTGCTATTGACTTGATGTTCATAACTATATTTTAAAGTGAGACAGTCTCTAGAAACACAATAACTTATTATGAATAACTCAGTAAAATGACTTTGTAAGGAGCTGTTTAGAATTCTTTTAAAAATACCACATGGTAGTTTTTGTTTTGAAGAATGAGCTCTGTAATTTTGGAAAGTAATCAAGTGTAAATGCCAGACTAAAATTAGAGATGTTAGAACTGAACTTTTCCTCCCTTCCTCCCTCTCCTCGGTCCCTTCTTTTATTTGGAAATGGGGTCTCACTATATATCTTGGGCTGACTTTGAATTTGGGGAATTCTCCTACCTCAGTCTCCCAAGTACTGGGATTACAGATGTGTACTACCATATCTGGCTGTCTCTGAAATATTTAAGTATGATATGAATGGCATGGAGGCTAACTTGGCCCTGCTGGTCCCAAGCATAAATCTTGTCTGTTGCAGGTACACACTGAAGGTATTATCCGATCTTGGAGAAGGAGAAAAAGTGAATGATGACATTATTATTAAGTGGGTCAATCAGACTCTTAAAAATGCAAACAAAAGCACTTCTATTTCCAGCTTTAAGGTAACATAATTTTTTTAAAACTTGTAAGTTTATGGAAGGAACTTTTTTTAATGGACATGACAAAGGTTAGGTTCAGAATCATGTTGATACTTTATCTCAGAAACACATGACGTTTAGGCATACTATTTGGCATGTATAAGCTAGAAATAGTCCATTGGAGTTTGTTTTTGGGGTTTTGTTTTCTTTATTGGTTGTCTTGTTGAATGGAAATGCAAATTAGACTGTGGTAATCTAATTTAAAGAAAGATACAGAATTGAGGCAAAAAAAATAATAATCCGGTTGTCAAATAAATGGAAGAGAAAGATAAACCCCGTTGTCTCTATAGGAGCTATACTGGCTTGTGTTCCCTAGCAGCAGTCTCAGAATTGTTCTGACATCATTCCCAGCCAGAGTGACTCAAGTGGGCACTGAGAAACCTGGTAGGAGAAGACGGATCTTGTCGTTTGGTCTCATAATGCACTTCACACTCACTCCACCAGCATTGTGGCTGTAACTCATAAAGTCATGGCACACCAGACACCCATCGCCACTAACACTCATGCCGTCCTTCCATCGCGCCTGCGCTTGCATGTGAGCATGTCTGCTTGCACACGTTCACTCGTTGAGCCTTGTGTGTGTGTGACTTGATGATTTGTGAAACCCAGCAAGTGGTGCAGTTTTGTTGTGAACTAGAAGATTGCCAATGGATATGAGACACTCTGTTAAGAGCTATCTACCCTTCCATCATTCCTTTCTTTGCCTCATTGTGCTGTTTAACACCATCGCAGAGTGGAAGAAATGTCAGAGGTGGATAAATTCAGTCTTCTCGTCTACCAAAAACTGAGGCCAGAAGTGGCCTTAAGAGGAAACTGAATGTTGGCAGAGATGTTGCCCTAGTCCCAGTTCAAGTGCTTTTTATCTCCTCCCTTTCTCTCTTGGAAGAAGCACATGACATTGAGGGTGTTTGGAAGATTTTAAAAAAATTTCTTACTATATAAGAATCTATAAGAATGTAAAACATTGCCGAGCGCCTGTGGCTCACGTCTGTAATCCTAGCTACTCAGGAGGCTGAGAACTGAGGATCGAGGTTCAAAGCCAGCCTGGGCAGGTTTATCTCCAATAAACCACCAGAAAACTGGAAGTGGTGCTGTAGCTCAAGTGGTAGAGTGCTCACCTTGAGCTGAAGAGCTAAGGGACAACGCCCAGGCCCAGAGTTCAAGCCCCACGAACAAAAAAAAAAAAGAATGTAAAACTTTATAAATGGGAGGATCAAGGTTCCAAGCCAGTCTGGATAAAAAAGTCCCTGAGACTCTGGGACATGGTGGCACATGCCTGTGATCCCAACTATCTCTGTGATCTCAGGACCCCGATTGTGAATCAGGGGTACCTAGGTGGAAAGCCAGACCCTGCCCTAAAAGTCAATGATCTGGATTTCGAAATCCACATGTACGGTTGACTTCATGACTAGCTGAGCCAATGACTGAAGTCTACTCAGGACTCAGGGTTTTCCCTCCTCTGCTTTGCCATCTGACATGCCAGCTCTGCTTGCCTTCCTCCCCCTCCCTGCTGCTTCTTCTGGTTATAGGACCGACCAGAGGCTGAGTGTGACCAAAGTTTTAGCCGCTCATTCACATACAGGAAAGGATCACTGGCTCTCCCTGGCCTGATTGAATGAGGCCCAAATGAAAGGATAGAACCACCTTGTTAGCTGGGGCACCAGTGGCTCACACCTGTCATCCTAGCTACTCAGGAGGCTGAGATCTAAGGATCTCGGTTCAAAGCCAACCTGAGCAGTAAAGTCCGTGAGACTGTTATCTCCTATTAACCAGTAGAAAACCGGAAATGGCGCTGTGGCTCAAAGTGGCAAAGAGCTAGCTTTGAGCAAAAAAATCTCAGGGACGGCGCCCAGGCCCTGAATTTAAGTCCCACAACTGAAAAAGAAAAGAAAAAGAAAACTACCTTATTTGTTAATGAGACTAGTGTTTTTCAGCCTGTTTACTTTTTTCATTATTGTCCCCCCTAGAAGAATGTTTTAGGACACCTTTTTCCCTGAATCCATTCTTACCATCTAAGTTTAGTGTGAAATACAGTTTATTTATTTACACACTGCACTTTAGGCCAGAAAAGCAATATGTTTAACAGCCTGTCTGCACTGAAAATACAAGACCGAGACCCATTCAGGGCCTTTCTTAGAGCAGTGAGTAGGCTTGTCAGTGCGTATCCCTAGAACAGTCTGGATACAGAGCAAAAATACGGGTTCTGTTAGGATGGAGACAGAAGAGGGAGTGAGCGTATGCTATAGGCAGATCATGGCCAGAGAGAGAAAATAAATCACATGTGCAAGGGCCAGTAAGTGCTAGAAAGAATTCAGATTGAGACCCAGCTTCAGCTACAGCCTTGGCTATTGAAATTCAGTGATTCATTTTGTATTCACCTTGAAAAAAGAAGTCTAACACAGAGTATGTTGGCATCAGCATAGGTTGGTTATGGGTTCAAACACTTGGACTGTACTCAGTGGCTATGTTAAGTCACAAGGGCTTTTTAAATGTCATGTTCTTTATCTTTAAAAGAGGGGTTTTTAACTCCTTTATCATGATACCTGTTGGGATTAAAAATGAAGATTAAATAAGCTACAACATGAAGCTGCAAGAATAATGCCTCTGTTGATTTCACTCTTCTCTCGGAATTTGTAGTCTAAGAAATAAAATATCACCAGAGTTTGTGAATTGTTCACTGAAAATCCATTTATTCTCTTTCAAAAGTGACTTGCCTTTTACAGGACAGATTCTGTAGTTAGCATCATAGGAAGTGTCACATCCACAAACGGTAGTCAGGTAGGTGACAGTTCTCTATCATTTATAGAAAGGCAGAAGAAGGGGCTGGGAAGGTGGCTCAGTGGTAAAGTGCTCCTGCATGCATGAGGCCCTGGGTTCGATTCCTCAGCACCACATAAGCAGAAAAAGCCAGAAGTGGCACTGTGGCTCAAGTGGTAGAGCACTAGCCTTGAGCTGAAGCGCTGAGGGACAGTGTCCAGGCCCCATGACTAACCAAAAAAAAAGAAAGGCAGAAGAAAAGTCATATATCAAATGGTAGAAAAGCTTACTACATCCAAAAAAAAAAATCTATCTCTTGGTTTCCATTATGAGAGAAGAAGCAGAAGAGGCTAACAATGATGAAAACGAAAGGGTAAGATGTTGAGGAATGCTCATGTCCTCTTTATTTTCTAGGATAAATCAATTAGCACAAGTTTACCTGTCCTAGACCTGATAGATGCCATTGCTCCAAATGCGGTTCGTCAAGAAATGGTCAAGAGAGAAAACCTTTCCAATGAGGACAAACTGAACAACGCTAAGTAAGCCTTCATGGTTTATACATTCTCTAAAACGCTTCCAGGAGCTGAGTGTGGTAGTGCACACCTGCAGTCCCCATGCTTTGAAGGCGGAGGCAGCAGGATTTCGAGTTTGAAGCTAGTCTGGGCTCCACAGACAGGCAGGAAAGTCCATGAAAACCGGGAGTGGTGCTATGGCTCTTGTTAGAGCATTTGCCTTGAGCCTTGAGCTTTGGGGTGAAGAACAGAGTGCCCAGGCCAGTAGTTAAAAAGCGCCACGACCAACCAGAAGAAGAAAAAGAATAAAATAAAATCCCTACAGGAAAAGAACAACTTGAATGGGGAATGAGTTTTTAAAATTGCCTCCTTAACCTTTCTCTCAAGTTAATCTTATCAAAATGTTTCATCCTTTTGTTAAAATCTATTCAGTACAAACCAATTGATCACAGATACCAAGATGTTTTTCTTTTCCTTTCAAGATATGCCATCTCAGTTGCTCGAAAGATCGGCGCCCGGATCTATGCATTACCTGATGATCTCGTAGAAGTGAAACCAAAGATGGTGATGACGGTGTTTGCGTGCTTAATGGGAAAAGGGCTGAATAGGATAAAATAATGCAACATGTAATATGCTTTGCTGCCACACTAAACACCGGAATGCCTCGCAGTTTACAGAATTTTGAAATGCAGTGTGTACAAAATCAGAGTATTTGTATGCTGGAAATAGTTCTATGTTCATTCATGAATTCAGTACCCTGTTTGTATATTAGTTAGAACTTGTCAGTCTTTTTATTTTGGATGACACAACTAATTACCAGTTGATACTGGTTCATTATCAAGCTGGTATTTCATGATTAAATTATTTTTGTTTCCTAAAAGTTTTAGCAAAACCAGACAAATTCATTCTTTTTCATGGATTGAAAAGATCAGGGAAGTTTTGGCAGGTCATGCTATGAAATGTGTTTTGGATTTTTTTTTGGATGTGTTATTTAATTTTGATCATATAGTCAGAATCCAATTTAATCACTTTATTTTTTTCTTCCTACTATTCTGTAAATTTCTATAGTATTTAAAAACTGAAAGTGACAAGTATTGCTCATTAACATTAGTGTGTGTTTGTGTGTGTGTGTGTGTGTGTGTGTGTGTGTGTGTGTGTGTGTGTGTGTCTGTACTGGGGCTTGAACTCAGGGCCTCGAACTCTTGTTTGGCCTTTTCCCATTCAAGGATGGCATTCTACCAGTTGAGCCACACCTCTACTTCTTGCTAGTTAGAGATAAGAGTCTCACAAACTTTTCTTCTTTGGCTGCCTTCAAATTCCAATCCTTAGGTCTCAGCTAAGGAGTAACTAGGATATCCTACCAACAACCAGCTTTTTTTTTTTTTTTTTTTAACAATAAGAGAGCTAATTATTAGGGCTGGGAATGTGGCTCAGTGGTAGAGTGCTTGCCTAGCATGCATGAGGCCCTAGGTTCAATTCCTCAGTACCACAGAAAAAGCCAGAAGTGGTGCTGAGGCTCAAGTGGTAGCGTGCTAGCCTTGAGCAAAAAGAAGTTCAGGGACAGTGCCCAGGCCCTGAGTGTAAGCCCCAGGACTGGAGAGAGAGAGAGAAAGAGTGCTCATTATTGAGTAAATACCAGAGTCTACTCTTTGTATCAGTAGTAGGAGCTTTTTAACACTTAATTTCAACTGCTGTTTTGCATATCCTAGTTTGGTACTGGAGCTTTATCTATTACGTGTCGCGTATACTATATGTTGGTGGGAAGGTTTTAGAGAAATATGTGTATATTTACATACACATATACACACGTGAAGAGTTTTTTAAATATTCATTATATTAATTTTTGCCTGTCTCCTTCCAAATACTTGTAGCCAAACATTGGCTAGAACATGTCATGTTGGCACTATTCCATCTGTAGATTACACTTGCTAGTTTAGCTCTATAGTGAAATTTAAGTAATATAGGATATGCCCCCAGACATTAATGTTCAACCCACTTCTACATTTTACCCATAGCTGCCTTTAAACTGGCCATGTCTGTTTCAGGTTTTTGGTATTTGGGAATAGCTAAAACTTGAGCCTTTTCTTTCCCCTAAATTTTTAGCAGTATCGCAATCCTGCCACTCACAGCTGAATTCAGAAATCTGCTCCCTCTACCTTCCACTGTTTGTGCCAGTGAGCAAGACTACTGTGTAACAAAAACTGTCACTTCATCTCTACTCCAACTCCTTATACCATTGATCAAAATATGCATAGTAAGAGTGTGTCCATGAATTTAGAATAGGTATTTTTTTAATGAGAAGATCAACAGGTGGATATGTGAAATATATTCTTCTACAAGAGATTTTCTTTCCCTTTTATATTTTGATGATTGTTTTCTTATTTGAAGATCATGGTATGTTCTTGCTCTTTTATGAGAGTATTTAAATTGTGCTGACTTCTTTTTGTTTTTCACCATTATATTCACCAAACGATCTAATTTACATGGAATCTGGCACTTCAGGGTGTGCTTTTTCTCACAAAGTATATTTAATAAAAAAAAATGCTGTGTAAGTAGAAATGTGTCAGTATTTATTTCATTGAAGGAAAAATACACAGCCTGCCTTCCCCAGGCATGGTGAGATGTACAGGAAGGAGGAAACAGCCAGGAATCTGGAGTTCTAGACCAGTCTGGGAAAAAGTTAAGATCATCTTATCTCAGAAACAAAATGCAAACAAAAGGCCTGGAGACATGGATCCAAGTGGTAAAGTATCACCCTCTGGGTTTCAATCCCCAATTCTACAGAAACCAATGAATAAAAGACCAAAACAAAACATAAAGATCAATTAAAAGGTATACAAGAGTATTCCTTTGGAGGTGAGGATATTTCTTTTGTTCTTCTATAGGAAGGATTTTATTAGAGACCAACTGCTTTATTACACATTGAAACACCTTGAGTCTACCAACTCATGAACATACTTTTATTCTCTACTACCATACTATGTTAAACACTGGAGACTCAGCCAAAAAAAAAAAAAATCAGATAAAGTCTCTTGACCCATGTGGGAACGAGGGGAGGCGAACTCGGGTCGTTGGGGAAGGTCTCTGAAAGCAAGCTTTATGCTTGGACCAAGCATTCGTTCATTCAGCAGGGAGAAGGAGCGAAGGCAGGGCCCGGCTCGCAGAGGCGGGGGTCTGGGGACCGGGATAGGGTCTCACCTGCTTGGGGGACCACAGCCAAGTCTGGAATTACTCCTTTTAGCACCTGTGATGGACAGCAGGGGGTGGCTACTTCTGAACCATGCCCTCCTTCTGTTTGCTACGGGCCTCCCCTGTCTGCATCGTCGTTGAGCTCTGTGGACATCTCGTGGGTGAGGTCACCATGCCCCAATTGATGCTGAAGCAGGTTTCCTGGACAGGCAAGAGAAGACAAGAAGACATGCTGCATCTGAGGGTGTGTGTGTGTGTGTGTGTGTGCATGCGCGCTGGTCCCGGGCCTTGAACTCAGGACCTGGGCACTGTCTGCTCAAGGGTGGTGCTCTACCACTTGAGCCACAGCGCCACTTTGGGCTTCCTGGATGTGCCTGCCCTGGCTGGGTTCGAACCCTGATCCTCAGGCCTCAGCCTCCTGGGTAGCTAGGATATCCATACCTGTTTCTCAGAAATGCGGGTACCTCCCGCCCCACACATGGCGTGCCAGGGACCCCGAAATAACGCGGACAGCTCCCCGAGGGCTTTCGTGGAGGCTCACGTGCGTGCATGGCAGGTTCACCTCGCATGCGGCGCTAAGTCTATGATCTAGGTGTGGAGGAGAGCTGGGGTCCCCCGGGAGGGTCACCTGTGCCTCGGCTGGCCGCGCCGGGAAACTGAGGCAAGTTTGATTGCTGGAGCTGTGCGTCCCCCAAGCCTTCCCCGCCAAGCCCCGCCCACCGGAGCCCATTCGCTCCACACGCCCCGCCCACAGGGGCGCGTCCAGTCCGCAGGCCCCTGAGCCTTCTCCAGGATCCGCCCCCTTTCAGAGTGCGTCCACTCCGCAGATTTGAGCCCTCTTCAGGCCCCGCCCGCCACAGCGCATTCACTCCAGACCTAATCTCTCCAGGCCCCGCCCCATCCATTCCTGCCCACCAGAGCGCATCCAATCCAGCTATTAGCACTCTCAGGCCCCGCCCACCCCAGGCCGATTCTCCCGCTCGCCCCGCCCACCAGAGCGCACCCACTCCACAGGCCCTCTCATCGCTCTCTAGGCCCCGCCCACTAGAGCGATTCATCCATTCCACACGCCCCTCAGCCCTCTCCAGACTCCGCCCCCGAGGCCAGCCCCGGGCACACGCCCCGCCCCGTAGCCCCGCCCCCTCCGCAGGCCCCGCCCCGTCGGCGTCGCTCGCGCGCGCGGGGATGAGGATGACGTGAGGGAGCGAGTCGCGAACATCCATCCTGTCAGGGCGGCGCGGGGCCGGCGGTTCCCACAGCCCCGGAGCCGGCCGTGAGGGAGGAGAAGCGGCCCGCGGAGCTCCTCTCCGGTCGACCCCTCACGCCCACCGCCCCCTCCGGCCGGGCCGCTGTCCGCGCGGCCCCCCGCGGCTCCTGGCACGGCCCCGCGCTCGGCTGCCGCCCTGGCGCGCTCCAGTCTGTCGTCCCCGGACGGGCGCGGAGCGGCGCGGCCCGGCCGCCGGCGGCTGGGGCGGGGGCGCTGGCCCCGGGGCCGCGCCGGCGCCGCCACCAACCTGGGGCTGTCGGTGGAGGGCGAGTGCTGGCTCCGAGGGGAGGCGCCGCCCCGCGGGGCCAACGGGCCGCGCGCCGAGGCGGCCGTGGGAACCGCGCATCCCTTCTCGGGCCCCGGGGCGGGGTCGGGGCCGGGGCCGGCGGGGGCGCCACCCCCGTCCCCCGGCCTGCCCCCGTCGTGGGCCGCGATGATGGCGGCCCTGTACCCGAGCACCGACCTGTCGGGCCTCCCCTCCCCGTCGCCGCCGTCCTCCCCGAGCTCCTCCTCGCCGTCGCCCCACGAAGTCATGGCGCTCAAGGATGTGCGCGAGGTGAAGGAGGAGAACACCCTCCACGAGAAGCTCTTCCTGCTGGCGTGCGACAAGGGTGAGAGCTGGGCGCCCCCCGCCCCGGCCCGGCCCGGCCCTGCCTCAACTTCCCCCCGGGCGCCCCGCGCAGCTCCCTCCCCCCCCGCGGGGCGCCCTGCGTGTGCGAGGTGGCGGGGAGGGGGGTGTCAGCACCCCACTTTTAGCCTCACCCCGGCTACAGGCCTGGAGAGTGAGCCCGCCCTTCCTTTCTTTTGGGGAGCCAAGAGGTCATTCACTGACCTTCCACCCCCACCCCCCCCACCCCAGATTCCAGGACCTTCCCTTAACAGCCGCCTCCCCGTCCAGGGGCCTTTCCACCCCGTGTTGTTTGGTTTGGTTTTTAAAGAACTTTGGGCTGTTGCGTGGGTTATTTCCGGGGAAGTGGAACGGGGGAGCCCAATCTCCTAAGGACTGGGAAGAGTTTCTGCCTCTTCCCTTCCCTCCCTCCTCCCACAAACTTAAGACTGTCTTGATGCATTTTTTTTTTTTTTAATCCCAAGAAGAAGGTTTATTTGCTCCAGGGCCTTCTATGGGAGCTAAAGGTACTGGGAAAATAATTACAGAGCGACATTACGCGGAATGTATTTAGTGTGCCTTCTTCTTCTTTTTTTTTTTTTTTTTGAATCTAGAAATTGGTCATTTTTATGGCCTGTGAAGAAAGCCAGCATGTAAGTATGCTTCCGAGCGATGCCTGTCACTAAAAAAGAGTAGGGCATTTGCCCACTGTACGGCTTTTTATTTTTCCCCCTACATGAGAAACACTGAGGATTTTTGTTTCTAAAACACGCAGCTGTGCTGTGCCATGGTCATATTCATTTGGGGGGGGGAAAATGTGTGTTAGAACCGTGCAGGCTTTCAAGCGTACATCCCAAGGACAATTTACACTGTGGGAAGATTAATTGCAGAAGAGTTTTTGCCTGCCTGCGTGCATGAGTGTGCTTTAAATAAATTACTCCCTTTCTCACCCCGTAATGCTTTTGAAATAGAATTTTATTTACATACTTTTGGAAACACCTTCATGTATTGACTAAGTCCACTTTATGATCTTGGACACGTTAAAATAATATGAAAGCGTTTATAAAGATTTCATAGACATCTTTGAGCAGTGTTGGAACTGTAAGGTATGGAATGTCTGCAAAATCACAAAATTATGGTCTCTGCAGTGGGCAAGATTAATATTGCTGGCAGTATTAATCACAAATTGTCTGAAAGGGGGGTGAGTGGAGAAAAATTGTCTGATAGGAAAGTAGTAAATTGTGTTATTGTAGTATAAGTACTCCTGTACCTACCTTACTTCATCGTGATTATTTAGAAGCCAATAGAAAATACAACAAGAAAAGAAACTGGATATTCCAGTCAAATTGCAGGCAGAGGAATGTTATAATGGAATATGATGGTGTAGAGTTTTTATTTTCTTTTGGTCTTTTTTTTTTTTTTTTAAACAGCCTCAGCGTGTAGCTCAAGTTGATCTTAAATTCACAGTCTTCTCAAGTGCTGGGATTACAGATCTGTGCCACTAGATATGGCTTTGCATAGGTGTTTGGATAGGATTTTGGATGCTGTGTATATTTAGAATTGCTGTATGATATATCTCAAATCAAAGAGTTTAAATTGATAGCAATTCTGCAGACTACCCAGGGTACAAGTTGAAGCAGCTTGATATTTGTCAGTTATTCATTTTATACATTAAGATCCTTGGAGAGAGGCTGAGGGCGTGGCTCAAGTAGTAAGAGGGGCTTGTCTAGCATGTACAAGGCTCCAGGTTCAATCCCTAGTACCCTTATGAAAAGTAAAAAAAAAGTAACAAAATAAAAATAAATTCACGTGATAGTATATATTTTATTTGCATGTTTATATTGATTTAATGTTCTTAAACTTTTTTTTGGTGTTAAGCAAGCAAAATCTAAAAGTGAAAATTTTCTTTTTTTTTGGGGGGGGGGGTCCAGTCTTGGGGCCTGAACTCTGGGCCTGGGCACTGTCCCTCAGCTCTTCAGCTCAAGGCTAGTGCTCTACCACTTGAGCCACAGCGCCACTTCCAGCTTTTTTCTTTTTTGCTTATGTGGTGCTGAGGAATGGAACCCAGGGCCTCATGCATGCAAGGCAAGCACTCTACCACTGAGCCACCTTCCCAGCCCCGAAAATTTTCTTAAAATAGCTAAAACATTACACTGGCATCTTCAGACCAAGTAGTAGAGGTCTACTAAAGCAGCTGTTGGAATGGAGTATTCAGGCTCTTTGTAGAACATTTCCTTAAATCCTTACAACTCCATGAGCTAGATGTGTGTGTGTGTGTGTGTGTGTGTGTGTGTGTGCGCGTGTGTGTGCGTGTGTGTGCGTGTGTGTGCGTGTGTGTGTGCGTGTGTGTGCGTGTGTGTGTGTGTGTGTGTGTGTGTGTGTAGCCTCATCCACCTAAGAATAGAATCTAGGAATTTCTAAAGCAAAACTTGTGGAGATATGACGGTTAAGTGTATGTTAATGAATGAGTGGTCCTTAGAGAGGTGTGTATAGATTAGGTGTGTATAGATAAGTGAAGTGGAAAAGGAAAAGATTTAGTTTATAATGACTGACCTTTATGTAAATAAATTCAATAGATGCAGGAAAAGACTAATCTGAATAGTAGCCATTTCATAATGGGTCTGAACCTCTCAAAGGTAAAACTCTTTTGGTTTGTTTTTTTTCTGGACCAGTTCTGGAGAAAATTCAGTTTCTGTTCCAGTAATATAAGTCTGACTCCACCAAAAGAATTCTCATATTCTTTCTAGTTCAGAATCACAGGATAATTGAAACAAATTGACTTTCTAGGTGAACTTCATTAACCAATAAGGCATGATCCTTACTGCTCATGTCTTTTTCCTTTCTCATTGAGCCTCTTTAATTCATAGGAGTCTGTGGTATCTCTGGCCTGCTCATTAGAACAAGGATAGCTAGTGTTTTATTCAGGAAGCACTTAAACTAACTATGACTTGTGTTCATCTGTCTCATTTAGTTTAACTCTTGATGGTGGCTTTTAAGACATTTGTGAACATATACCCACATAAAGCCTCTAATTTGTTGATGATCAATAATGAATTCTATTGTAGAAAAAAAACATAGAAAAGGGCTCAGTCCCTGCCAACTCTCTATGGAGACTATTTTTTGTGGGGAGGAATTTAATTAGGGTTTGAGTTAGCAGTCTCTTTTAACATTCCCACGTGAGGTCAGAATGATCTGGAGAGAAAAAGGGCAGGATTTTGTCTTTAGGACTGGGTTCAGCCTACTGTGTGTTCTGTGAACTTTATGATATGATTACTGCACTATAAGGAAGGATATTTTAAGTTCTTAGATAAGTTTTGTTTACCTTAAGATGCTTTTCAAGTATGCACCAATTTTGGGAGTGTTTCACTGACATTAGCATGTTTAACGGTACTGTTTTGATTTACCAATTTGAGAAGAGGCTTCAGTGTGAGGTTAGAGAAGGATGGCGAGCATTGAAGATGCAGAGCGGAGAATTGCTGGGAGTTCTGTGTTGGCAGATGGTAGCAAAGGTTAAAGAGATTTGTACCAAGAGGGGAGAAAACAGAGAGTATGGTAGCACCATCCTACTCACCAGCCACAGCATTTAAGTACTGTATATAGGAAAGCCTGAAATCCCCAGTTTTAGGATGTCCTAGCTGAGAAATGGAGTGGGTAGGGGGGTAGATTGTGGTTATTTTACCATGGGACAGAGCAGCCAGCAAGCAAGATAAACAAAAAAGTAATCCTCCCTTAGACATATCCTGGTCACAGAGCTGAGTTTTTATTGTCAGCATCTTCCTACTGCTGAGTTACTACAGTGGATTCACCTGGAAGAAGATTTTGCACGCTGTCTTCCCGCAGCAGTGGTAACCTTTTGGGGCTCCATTCCTTTGGTCACTGTTGGAATAGCATCACTTCATGCTGTGTTTGCCAAGTTTTTACCATGAAGCATTAGCATCTAAATATTAATTAGTAGTGTTACAGGGACAGTATTTCTTTTGTAAATAGTTTTCTTCTGGAGGGAATTAAGGAACTATATTGTCAAGAAAATTACTGTTTATCTCCTTTCAAACTGTGGGGATTGTAAGGTTATAGGGTTGTAAGGTTATACTCGCATATATGTTTTTTGTTTTTTATCAGTTGTGGGGCTTGAACTCTGGGCCTGGGCACTGTCCCTCAGCTCTTCAGCTCAAAGCTAGTGCTCTACCACTTGAGCCACAGTGCCACTTCTGGCTTTTTCTGCTCATGTGGTGCTGAGAGATTGAACCCAGGGTCTCATGCATGCAAGGCAAGCACTTTACCACTAAGCCACCTTCCCAGCCCCTGTACTAGTATATTTGTGTGACTTTAGCAAGCAGAATCTACTACCTGTCTTTCTTAGCTGTCTCTTTGGTAGTGCTGGGATTTGAATGCAGGAGGTCTTGTGCTTGCCAGGTAGGTGGCATATCACCTGAGCCATGCCCCTAGCCCTTTTTGGTGCTTTAGTGTTTTAAGATAGGGTCTTGAGCTTTTGCCCAAGCAGTCCTTAGACTGCAGTCCTCTTAATCTCTGTCGGTTACATAGCTGGTGCAGATGTGCCCTACCTTGCCAGGCTTGTTTGTAATATAGGGTCTTGCTAACTTTGTGTCTGGGCTGTTCTAAGCTGGAATACTCCTATCTTCCATTATCTGAGTAGCTAAGATTACAGGCATGTGCTACCATGCTGGATCCTTGTTTTTGTATTTATTCATTTAGTCCAATTTTAGTATTTTTCTGTACCATGAAATCATTTATTTCTTTCTCCTTCTGGTTTCCATGCTGTTCTTTCCCAGTTTTTTTATTCATAGACTTCTAAGAAATAATTATATTTGCAAGTCACTTAAAATGGTATATTCATGTGATGTTTAAAAAGCAAAATGAAACATGACAAACAAGCTACCCTTGTTTTTTTCCCCTCTAATTGGCATTTCTCTTTATTTATTGTACTTACTCCTGCCCTGTACCATCTTGTCATTAGACAAAGATAGAATAGTTCTCAATTTCCTATGGGAGAACTGTTTCATTGTAGGCTACAGCCTGGCACTGTAATTCTAGTCCTGAGTTTTGTGAACTGAATGTTCCCTGGTTACTTAAGTAGCTTCATTAATGAGATGCTGCCTCTGTGTGTGTGTGTGTGTGTGTGTGTGTGTGTGTGTGTGTGTGTGTGTGTGTGTGTGTGTGTGTGTGTGTGTGTGTGTGTGTGTGTGTGTGTGTAGGGGGAGTGGAGGAAGAGAAAAGGGAGGATTTTCAGTCAATCTTCCCTCTAATTGTACTTTTACTACAAGTAAAAATATACATGTTGGCACCGCTTTTCAAAAGTCTACTTTTCCTCTTTATAATGTCCTCTACTTAGATCTGATTTTTAATCATTTTGATATGGAAGTAAAAGTATACATGTGTCTGAGCTATAAAATTTCTTCTTTTAAGAAACATTTTTTTTCTGGCTGCCAGTTTGCCTTTCTGGTTATTCTTTATTGCTTTACATATCTTCTATGAGTTTCTTTCCTTATGTCATCAAATTATGAATTTTAAGGTAGTTTTATTTCACATTGCTCATTTCAAACTTTTCTACTTGTATTTTATATTTGCTGCTGACACGCATATATACATATATATATATTTAAATCAAGATACACTCTAGGAAATTTTCACATTTGTAGTGTTCATTTCCAAATGCAAGAATGAGTTTAGGTTTTTCTTTGATCTTTTAATCCTACAAGTTAAATTTTTCTTTACAGTCATTCTTATTTAATATGTCTTGAATATTAAGTTATGTTTGTATATTGTTATTTAGGTGACTACTATATGGTTAAAAAGATTTTGGAGGAAAACAGTTCAGGGGACTTGAACATAAATTGCGTAGATGTGCTTGGGAGGAATGCTGTTACCATAACTATTGAAAACGAAAACTTGGATATACTGCAGCTTCTTTTGGACTACGGTTGTCAGGTACAAGGCCAGATAATTTTATCTACAGCTTCTAAGAACTGTTAGATATGTCATGTTTTCATCTTTCCTTCTACTTAATGTTCTTTTCCCTTGTTTTCTGTCTTTCTTTCACCTTCTGTTGGATTTTGAGCCACTAAAAAGTTTTGAAAACAGACCAAAGGTCTAACATTTTTAATTGTTCTACTTTTTTCTCTCTGAATTGTCACTTTCCCCTACATTTGACAGAAGTAAATGATCACACCTTTGTTTCTATGAACTATATTATTACTATTTTCATCATTGTATAACCAAGAATAGCACAGGGGTTCTGAAAGTGTTTGGGGAATAGGCTTTTCTGTGGCCCTTTTTTGCATACATACAAAAAATACTCATTAAACAAGTTTATTTAACTTTGGTTTTCTCCTAAGTTTTAACATTTACTTATGTCTAAAGATAAATGGTTTGTGTTAAAACTTGAAATGGTAGATTTTTCTAATTTGTCTTCATACCAGTTCAGGTAGAAAGGAATAATCAGTCTAGTATAGATTCTGAAGCAACTTTGGTACTAATATTTGCTTTTCTTTTTTGATTTGCTTGTAAATGGATGTAGCCATGGATTCTGAGTCTGTGTTGGTGTTGATGAGGTAGATTTGGGGGGTAGGGAGCTAAGATCAGGAAGCACTCACAGAAGATTGAGTATTAATCGATATTTTCAGAGTTAAAAAAAAGAACCTGTCTTTAGTTATCCAGAACAGGACCAAGAATGACAAAGTTAGTAACAAGTACTTCTGAGCAGCCTGAGTAGCTGGTAAATTGAATTTCCAACTTAAAAGTTAGTTGTAGGAGTACCTCTGGAGCCCTCCTTCAAACTTTTCTTTCCTTCCCATTTTGGATTCCATTTTACCAATTCTTACTTCTTAGATTTGTGGTCCGGTGAAGTAGATAAGCAGTGGAAAGGGCAGAAGAACTGCAGGGGAACAAAATGAGACACATTTAGCAAAGATGTAACAGCATTACATGTCTGAGGCAGCTGCATGTTAGGGTGCCAATTAAGGGTTCTTTTATCATAGTAAGGAAAAGTTAAATTATATTCACTATTATTTCAGAACAAAGAATATATTTACACAGTACTTCTGAGAGCAGAAGACCTTTCATCAAAGTAGTTTAAAATGCAAAGTTAAACACTTAAAGGCATAAGCTTCAGTTACTAGAAAATAAGGTCATAAGGAAATTTAGTCCCTAATGATTCTGGATAAAGAGGTATTGTGTTTTTACACATATGGTTTTATGTGTGTAGTAGTTCTACTGTGTTTTACACATGGTTCTTTTACATCTTGGTCACATACAACTATCATAGTCAACCTCTCTAGATGGTATTTTACAGATGGAAAACTGAGGCTCATAGACTTTAATGAGTTGCCCAAAGTCCTAAAATTAGTAGAGGCAAACCTAAGATTTGAATTTACTCTTCTGACTACAAATCCCATGCTCTTTCCAGTTCACTGTGTTCTATCCAGATTGCTCTGTCTTATTCTACCAATCAACAAATGTCCAGGACCTCCGGCTGGGTGTGATTATGGCTATGAATAAACAAAACATGGCTTCTTCATTGAAGGACTTGGAAGTGAAGTAGACAATTAGAGTGTATGTGAATTACAAGGCAACCTAATAATGCAAAGGTATATTTAATAAGTGCTGAGTGGTAATCATGTTTGACCCTTGTATATTGCTTTGCAGTTATAGAATGTTGACTTGTATATTATCTTGTGTTATAGTAGTGGTTCTTAACTAGGAGACAGTGGCCGATGTCTGGAGACACGTAGTTTCACATCGAGGTAGGTGACTACTGGTGTCTAGTGGGTGAAGGCTAGACGTTTCTGAACATCCTATAATGCACATGGCAGCAGCCACCACAAGCAAATATCCACCTAAAATGTCAGTAACGCTACCATTGAAAACCTCTCTTTTATACTTAAACTTTTGTGGTTCAATATGAATATTTGATATACAGGAAAGGATGAAATCACTGTGGACTGAGGCTATCAAGAAGAGTTTCTGCCTAGAATATGTAGGAAGCCCTGGGTTTGATCCCTAGCATACAAAAATAAATAAATAAATAAAATGACATTTTTAAAAGAGCATTAAGAAGCAAGGCACTGTTGGCTCACATCTATAATTCTAGCTACTTGAGTCAGTGAACAGCATTTTTGTAATAGGTGTTACCAGGAAAAACAACAAATGAAGCTGATAAAAAAAGGCCTTAAATACCAGGCTAGGAAATTGGCGTTTAATGTAGTATCATTAAATGTTGAGAAGAGGTGTGATCTGGGTCCAGTGGTATTTTAGAAAGTAAACCTGATTGAATTTAGTATAAATTGGGAAAGGAGAGGTGGCAGGAGCCTATGCAAGCAGTTTTTGTAGTAATTCCATTTTGACGATGTTAGCCAGACTGGAAGAGCAGCTTTAATATTAGTAAGATTAATAATAGCCAAGAACAGGAAAGAGGTGGGGTTGCACATCACCTTTGCCTAGCATGCACCAAGCCCTGGGTTTGAACCCCAACGCTAAAGAAAAGGGAAAGCAGATTTGAGAGATGTTATGAAGGAAGAAGGGACAGATCTTGATGAATATTTAAATCTGGAAGAATTGAGGATTGCAAGATGATCTGGAAATCTTAAACATGAATAGTCAGGAGAAGGATTAAAGAAAGCATGATCAGCAGAGAGGTCAGGCTTGGGACAAAGAAATCCAGTGTTAGCCTTGTTGATTTGGAGTCTTTGGGGTAAGTTCCCACCAGTCACAGGTGAAGATGGTCGCTTGGGAGAGATGAGGCTAAGGAGATACTGTAGAGTCATAGGTATCATGGTAGCTGGTGCAGGCTCATTCTTAGGGGTCATAGACATTTAATAAAGGACACTAAGAGCAAAGTGTTTCATCACTTAAGATCAAATGGATGCTTGACGGTGTCACGGCAGTTAGGATAGTATGGCATTGAAAGAGCCAAAGCAAGAATCTGTCACTTAGAAACTAAAAAGAGGAAACAGTAAAGGCCATTGTCATTTTAAGGTATGGCATTGACAGAAAATGGTGCACATTGATTCAAGAATTTTGATACAGCATGTCAAAATTTCTTGCCATAATGAGTACTAAGAAAAAGGATCAAGTTGAACTAGCAAAGAATTGTGAGAGGGAGGAGCTGGGACGGATGTTTCTGTGAATGACTTCAGGACCCAAGTCTTGTTCAATATTGGAGAGTATTAACACCCAAAACTAAGTTGGAAAGTAGCTTTGGAAAGAAAGCAGCTAGTGTCTTACTCTGAGTTTAGAGGAAAGAGTATGGGAATTGTTGAAAAGACAAATTCTGAAGGGGGAAGGATGATAGCGACCTCATGAATACATAATAAGCTGAAGATACTTTAATAAAGAATGGTCAGATTTTAAAAGTAGTGAAAATATGTTTTCATCAGAACTGCCTTTTACTTATCAAGTGACATACTATTTGTACAGAATAAATCAATAGTCTTCATTTACATGGCATATTTATATAAATATTTTTATAGCTGAAGCTTATCCTTTTAAGCATCGAATGGTTTTATGCACATCTTTATTCTTTATGTGGTATATCTGAATATAATTTAACTTTACTGTCAGAAGTTGGAATCTTTGCAAAAGTAATTATTTTGCTTTGCTTCAGATGGTCTCTTAGGTTACATATCTTTAGACTGCTTTTACTGATAAGGGACCTTGTTACTCCAGTATTTGATTTTTTTCCAGTGGTCCACCTTTAGCAATTTGTTTTCTTCGTTCTTGCCTTTTCATCTAGCTATGTCCTAGTCACTAAGTCCGAAGTATACTTGGGAGAACCTGACAACTGGTTTATAGTTGTCTGGAAGTGGCTTATTTCTTCTATGAAATAATGTTGGTAAAGTTAGATTGTGGTAGTCCATCTTTTGGTGTTTTGTGTTTTCAGTTGCAGCCATAGCTATATTTGAGATGGTTTTGGTTGTTCAGTATTTGAGAGCCAGCAGTACTGCTGTAGTTAGCTGTCTGGGTTGAAATTAAAAGCTAAAAATGAAATACTTAGCCAGTAATGGATACAGAGTTCTTTTTTTAAAAAGTTTGCTTCAACTGACCTAATATGCTAAAATTAAAGAGACATTTTAATAAAGCATAAGAAAAATGCTAGGATGTAAAGGCAAGGGCAGTAGCCCAATGTACTCCAAAATTTTCAAAGGATAACACAACTGATTACATTTCCCATTTGGGTAGGAATTTTTTCTATGGAAAAACATAGTTGATTTTTAATGGCTGAATAAAGACTGCCACACTTTCTTTGGGGTATTCGTTCTTATGTTACCATCAAAAAGGTAAACCTGCCATTTTCAGTCCTTTTTCTGACATTCAGATTAAGTGGATAAAAGCTTTTATTCTTTTTAGTTACAAACAATTCTAAAGAGATGAACTAGTTTTATTTCCCAGAGCAAGAATGTTGATTGGTTAAAAATATACAGATTGAAATAATCAGAGCATTTTCTGAGATTAAATCATTATTCCCATGTTTTCCTTCTGCCATTGTGGGTTTCCTTAAATACAAACAAAACAAAACCACAAGAAACCCAAACCAGATGTCACTGTTACCAGTATGGCCATGTATTCTGTTACTCAAATTGGGAAGTCCTCATTCCCTCCTGAGCCGGCAATGGTTCGTTACAGTGAGCTTCTGGGTTAGGAATAGACCTATGAAGTTTCTGCCCTCTTCTGTCTCCATGAACTTTGGTAACTGCACTTGGTAAGACTGCAAATAGTAATGACAAATCTGTACCACTTCAGTCAGCTATGGGTGTTTTGAAGATGAAAACAGAGGGCTTTCCCTCTCCTATACATATTTTTCTATTCTCCCTTGTTCATAATCGCATTAATGACATTGTTCCTCACCTATTCCCCACCTTGTAGTAATAATTACTGGTGATTTCTTTTATAGATTTGGAATGTCATGATTTTTTTTTTTGGTCCACGTAAAGATCTTGTAAAACAATTTCACCTTTAAATACTGTTCCCCTCACAATTCCTTCAGCCAAGTGCTCTTCCTTCCTCAGCCCATGGCCGTGAACGGGCAGACATGCACGTGTGTCCAGTGCTACACACAGTGCTGCTTAGGTGTGTGCTGCTTAGGCAGGCAGATGTACGATTTGTACACACTACATTTTTGAAAATACCTATTACTGTATAAAATACAGTTTAATAAAGCTGAATTAGTAAAAAAAAATAGTTTACCTTTTTAATCTTCCATTTTCATTTTTAACTTTTTTTGTTTTAAAGTCCGCAGATGCACTTTTGGTGGCAATCGACTCTGAAGTAGTGGGAGCTGTTGATATACTTCTAAATCATCGATCAAAATCATCATCAAGACCAACTATAGTAGTTAGTACTCTTAAATACTTATTAATTTGGATTTTTAAATGAAAGTAGATCTCCTGGAATTGCCATTTTTTTTCTTCCCCCAAATTAATTATATATTTTTAAGAACAGATTTTTTTACTCCATAAAATATTACTTTAAAGGAAGTAGCTAATTGTAAGAATGATAGTATTGCTTTCAGGAAGCTTTTTTTCATTCAGTTGATATTTTCTTAATTTGTCAGTGTGGAGACCAGTATTTTTAGTTTGGAATATTCTGCAGGTAATGTTGAAAATATGGATTAGTTTTTGATAGATTTAACAATTAAATGTAAACAATGAAACCATATAACTGGAAGAAAATGAAGTTAAATATTTGGTTAACTGGCAGTGGAAAGATTTTTTTAAAGCATAAGAGCAGTGGGTAAAATATAGTGGTAGAGTCTGGCTATTTTTTGAGCCAACAGAAGTTCAAACAACAGACAGAATGTAGAAAGTAATAAATAGCTAGGAGAAAGTATTTAAAGCAAGTCTCTCCAGTTAATAATATTAGATAATGAAAAATGTTGAAATTATGGTAGAACGTAAAACCTCAGAAAGAAAATACAGCCAGGCGCTGGTGGCTCAGGCCTGTAATCCTAGCTACTCAGGAGCCTGAGATCTGAGAATCATGGTTCAAAGCCAGCCCGGGCAGGAAAGACTGTGGGACTCCTATCTCCAATAAACCACCAGAAAACCGGAAGTGGTGCTGTAGGTCAAGTGGTAGAGTACTCGCCTTGAGCTGAAGAGCTGAAGGACAGCAGCCAGGCCCAGAGTTCAAGCCCCATGACCAACAAAGAAAAAAAAAAAAAGAAAATACAAAGCATTAAAACCTACTGATGGCGAGGCTGGGAAAGTGGCTCAGTGGTAGACACTTGCCTTGCATGCATGAGGCCCTGGGTTCAATTCCTCAGCACCACATAAGCAAAAAGGAAAAAGCTGGAAGTGGTGCTGTGGCTCAAGTGGTAGAGCGCTAGCCTTGAGCTGAAGAGCTGAGGGACAGCGCCCAGGCCCAGAGTTAAGGCCCACGACTGGATTCCCCCCCCCCCAAAAAAAAAAAAAACAACCTACTGATGGTCAGATATAAGGTATTTATTTTTGCTTGTCAAATTAACAGACTTTAAAAAATAGAATAATCAGGGATGGTGAGGGAGTACTGTAGGCTTACACCCTACTGGTGGGGCCTGTATGCATGATGCGCCATAAACAAGAAAGATGCTTGTATTCTTCAGCTTAGTTCTTTCTCCTCTAGTCATCTATGAAGGACATGGTCAGGAAAATAGGCAAATGATTGATTAAGGCCTTGTTTCTTGTAGTGAGAAAAGCCCCATGTGACACAACTCAAACATCTTGAAAGTAGCTCAGTGGTAGATGGTTTGCCTGGAGGCCTAGATTAAATCCCTAGCAAGTGGGGGTAGGTGGGGGAGACAATATTCGAAGAGAGAGAAGAGAAAGCATATAAATAACTACATGTATACATAATAAATGCTAGTCATTTAAATATTTTTTAAATATTGGAAAAATAATGAAAAATGATAACAATGAATTGGAACATACAGCTTCATGTTATAGGTTGAAACTATGGGTAGGAAAGCAACTGTATTGAGATGCAACAAGGTGGTGCATCTCTTGGTCATCTCTTACTGACTGTAATTAAGGTTTTTCTTCTTTTTTAAAATGTTTACTTTAAAGTTAGAAAGATAGTTGCTGCTAATCAAAGAAATGTCCATTTGAAATGAGATATTTATTTTCCAGCATATTTAAATATTACAATATTTGTTGTTGTGGGGGTACAGTAAAACAAGCATTTTAAATAGTTGTTGAGTATAAACTGATTATATTCCAAAAATACCTTCTTTTGGTTGGTAGCGCTCTGTCTGCCCTGATCTGAGAACTATGGGGCCACTGCAGAATTCATACTTTGTCCTATTCAACTAAACATTTTTTTTCTTTCATTTAGGCTACTACAAAACTGAATATTTGGCTGATCAGTAAAGTGCTTGCCTAGCAGGCACAGAGTCCCTAAATTCAATCCACCAAAAAAACAAACAAAACAAAACAAAAGTGTGACTGTCTCCAGAGGATAGGACCTCCTACTTTAAGAGATACTAAGAAACCAACAGGAATATAAGTAGGCCTTTAAGAATGTAGCCTTATCAAAGGACCATGGCATCCTAGATTCCTCCTATTCAGTTTTTTTTCCATCTGTTTTGCAGTGGCTCTTCTATTTTGGTATGCCTGTTTCTAGCCTTTTGACTTATTTCTCATGGGCACAAAGGAGTGTGGTATGCTAGGTACAGGTACTTAGAACTACTAACAGGTTTTTATTTCATCAATGACTTTAAGTTTCACTTGATGTGGACTTGATGAGCTTCACTGGAATCAAACAGCTGTCAGAGAAACCTCTGCAAACGAGTGAGAAATATTGGAAAGAGTATGCATTAGACATAAAAAGCCAACTTTTTGTCTAATCCTGATTGTCCAATTACTATTATTTTGTCCTCATTCCATGACATCACTAGGCCCACGGGCCTGCATAGCATAGCTGAAGGAGTTCAGGCTCCCAAGTAAAACAAATGTGAATTCTGATCAGCACCCTGTTGCTCTGTTGTGTGTCTTGGGCACATTAACTTCTCTGAGCCTCAGTTTCTTCATGGTTATTAACTATGCTCAGTTTTTCAGGCTGCTATAGGAATCAAATGGGGTGATGAATGTAAAGTGCCAAGTAGTTGAGTTCTCATTAAATAGTGGCTCCATTGTTAGGGCTTTTGTGGATCTGTTAGAGGACTAGCACAGATGACGATGGAGAATGTGTAGGGAGGGACACAAACGAAAACTGCTTCCTGTTTCCTACCTTTCCCAGCAACCCCGTTGCTGTCGTGCATTGATGCTCTGCCTGTTGTTCATGTTTAGTTTTTCATTACATTCTTTTTCTAAACTTGTTCTTTATCCTGTGGAGCATGTTTCTACAATCCTATAAAAATTAAGTGCTTTTTCCTCAGGTATTTCTCTAAATATCCTCACTTCTTTGTTAGAAAACAGAATTCTAGTTATGTGACTATTACCTATTGAAAGTTATTGCTTATCATGACGATATCCAATTAATCATTAGAATTAAGATTCCCAGTTTCAAGATATTAGTCTAAAGTGTTTATCATATTCCTTAAAATAATTTTTAAGTTCTCTTCAGTTCTTTAGCCTTCTTATTTTTTCATTTCACCCTTTGAATAAATATATTCCAGTCATACATAATAAGTCTTGCATATTTATGTAACTGTTTTTCAGAAACTAATGGAACGAATTCAGAACCCTGAGTATTCAACAACTATGGACGTTGCACCTGTCATTTTAGCTGCTCATCGTAACAACTATGAAATCCTTACCATGCTGTTAAAGCAGGATGTGTCTCTCCCCAAGCCGCATGCTGTTGGCTGTGAGTGCACATTGTGTTCTGCAAAAAACAAAAAGGACAGTCTCCGACATTCCAGGTCAGAAAGGGAGGCTTTTGGTAAACACCTGGGTGATGCAGTAAGGTATACAAGTTCACAGTGCTGACTTTTAAAAATTACTTCTCTATATGCCTCTTTTTTTTTCTTTGGTCAGTCGTGGGGCTTGAACTCAGGACCTGGCGCTGTCCCTCAGCTCTTCAGCTCAAGGCAAGCGCTCTACCACTTGAGCCACAGCGCCACTTTGTTTTTTTGAGTGGTTCATTGGAGATAAGAGTCTCACGGACTTTCCTGCCCCAGACTGGCTTTGAGCCAGGATCCTCAGCTCTCAGCCTCCTGAATAGCTAGGATTATAGGCGTGAGCCACCAACGCCACTTCTATATGCCTCTTTTAAGAAATGTGACGCCAGACTTCTAGCACCTTTGCTCAAGACTGAGTTGACTTCCAGCATCTTTGCTCATGACTGAGTTCTGCATTTTGTAGATGTGTTTACAGGTTGAACAGTACAAAGTCATGTAAGATCCATGGGTATGAATTAGACTTGAAAAGATGATTTTCAATGTTAGAAAGACTAACTGAACTATGGTTTAGATTTGTTTTTTTCCACCAAAACTCATGCTACAATGAGATTTGCAGCATGGTGGCACTGAGAGGCAGGCCCTGGGGAGTTGCAGTGTCCTCAGGAAGAGAGGCTAATGTCTGTTTCAAGAGCCTGCGTTTGTTCTTGTGGTAGTGGGTTAGTTATTTTAAAAAAGTGCCATAAACCTCCCAAGCTCCTCTTACACATGTTTTCTTCTGAGTATGGTGATGTTCCAAGTGATGGTAATGTTTAGGGACTATTTTCATGTGAAGTAGGGAAGGATACTTGATCATTATAGTTTTAAGAAACATTTTCAGTATTTCAGTTGCTATGATTGTTTTTTAAAATTTGTGTGTGTGTGTGTGCTCATGTGCACTTGGGCATGCACACGCCAGTACTAGGGCTTGAACTCAGGACCTCATACTCACTAAGCTTATTTCATTCAAGGCTGGTGCTCTACCACTTGAGCTATATACATCCACTTCTAGCTTTTTGCTGGTTAATTAGAGTTAGGAGTGTTAGGGACTTTTTTTGTTGTTGTTGGTTATGTGACTTGAACTCCAGGTTTGGGATCTCTCCCTGAGTTCTTTTTGCTCAAGGCTAGTACCATTGAGGCACAGTGCCACTTCTGGTTTTCTGGTGGTTAATTGGAGATGAAGATTCCCAAGGATTTTTGTTTGTTTGTTTGGTCGGTTGTGGGGCTTGAACTCTGGGCCTGGGCGCTGCCCCTCAGCTCTTCACGCTCTACCACTTGACCCACAGCACTACTTCTGGCTTTTTCTGCTTATGTGGTGCTGAGGAATTGGACCCAGAGCCTTATGCATAGGAGGAAAGCACATTACCACTGAGCCACCTTCTCGGCCCCACATTCAAGTTTTTAACAGGATGATCTTGAGTTTCACCCATTCTCCTGCAAATAACATGATTTCTTCTTTATGGCTAAATAATACCCCCATGTGTAAACATACCTTTTTTTTTGTCCATTCATCTGTTGAGGCACAAAACTTTACTAGTGTTAATAGTACCACAGTAAATTTGGGTATTCAGGTATCTCTACTGTATGCTGACTATCATTCCTTCAGGAATATGCCCAGAAGTGGTATAGCTTGATCATATTGTAGTTCTACTTTCAGTTTTTCATGGAACTTCCATACTGATTTCAATAGTGGCTGTCTTAATTTGCATCCAACCAACGGAGTATAAGAATTCCATTTTCCCAACATTATGCCAGTATCTGCTGCTTTTTTTTTTTTTTTTTTTTTTGGTTCTGGGGCTTGAACTCTGGGCCTGGGTACTGTCTTAAACTTCTGTGCTCAAGGCTAGCACTCTTACCACTTGAGCCACATCTCCACTTGTGGCTTTTAGTGGTTAATTGGAGATAAGAATTTCTTAAGATTTGTTTTCGTGGGCCTCCTTTGAACCACGATCTTCAGATCTCAGCCTCCTGAGTAGCTAGGATTACAGGTGTAAGCCACTGGTGCCTGGCTTTTATGTCTTTCTTTTCTTTTTTCTTTTCTTCTTTTTTTTTTTTTTTTTGCCAGTCCTGGAACTTGAACTCAGGGCCTGGGCACTGTCCCTGATCTTCTTTGGCTCAAGGCTTAGCACTCTATCACTTGAACCACTTGTGCTACTTCTGGCTTTTTCTGTTTATGTGGTACTGAAGAATCAAACCCAGGGCTTCATGCATGCTAGGCAAGCACTCTACCACTAAGCTACATTCCCAGCCCTTTCATTTCTTTTTATGAGAAAGTATCTTACTATGTAGCTCCAGGCCGTCCTGGAATTTGTGGTCCTTTTCTCTCAGTTTCCTGAGTGTTGAGGTTATAGGAGTGGGCTACCAAGGAATTGTGAGTCGATGAAAAAAGACAATAAAACAATTTTTTAAAGTAGTAGATGCACTCTTTACTTGACTTACATAATTATAACCTCTCTGTCCATCACCTTTATAATAACATTAAATTTCTTTAAAGTCATAGATGCAGTTTTCTCCAATAGTTGTAGCCCAGATTATTTAATTTTTAAATATTTCTCCTTTCATGGAGATTTTTATTTAAATTTTTAAATGTTTCTCCATTTATGAATGTCATCTTATAATAGCTATTCTTATATGTATTCTCCTTGTTACTTCCTCTTAATTTTATAATACTCCATAAGATTATAAACACTTTAGGTTAAAACTCTAATAATGTGTATATAAGATTTTCTTACTTAATCCGATGTCATTATAGGTTTCGTCTTGATATATACAGATGTTTGGCAAGTCCAGCTCTGATAATGCTAACAGAAGAAGATCCAATTCTGAGAGCATTTGAGCTTAGTGCTGACTTAAAGGAACTCAGCCTTGTGGAGGTGGAATTCAGGTATGAATAAATGGAAACTGGAAATTCTATAAGGTCTTATTTTTCCCATTGCATTTCTTCATGAACAGAATTATAATTTACATTTATTTACATTGGATAGAAGATGACCACAGCTTGCTGCCACTTCCATGGCATTTTCCCTCAAAGGAACAGATCCTAGTGCTATTCACTCCTTCCCTATCTACCCCTGCCCTTTTATAACCAGGGTCACGCCATTGGTGAACTGAGATTTTCCTTTATGGCAGAGTATCTGTGGTACTCTCTAAAGAAGGAGGTGATTAAAGATTCCTAACGAATCCCTAGGTCAGGGTTTCTGGCAAGTTCTTCTGCTCACTGGTCTTTTCCTTCACATCCAGTTCTTGTTGGAGCTTCTCATTCCATGTGGTCCCTTTTGGGACTTGATAAGATGGGGGAAGTTCAGACTACTACCTCCTGGAAGGAGACAAGAGACCTACAGTTTTCTTCAGCCTTAATAGCAGCAGCATAGAGTGGCTTCTTAATAGCTTGTGTATAATTTTTGCAAGTTTAGAATTATACTTTAAATCTGGATACACTGAATTTTATTTAATCTTTTTTTTTTTTTAATTCTTTTTTTTTTTTTTGGGTCCAGTTGTGGGGCCTGAACTTTGGTCCTGGGTGCTGTCCCTCAGCTCTTCAGCTCAAGGCGAGCACTCTACCACTTGAGTCACAGCGCCATTTCCGGCTTTTTTCTTTTTGCTTATGTGGTGCTGAGGAATCGAACTCAGGGCCTCATGCATTGCAAGGCAAGCGCTCTACCACTGAGCCACCTTCCCAGCCCTGAATTTTATTTAATCTTGATATGACATAGGTACATACTTTTGTGGCTCTCCATAAAACATGGTGAAAATGTAACTTTTTTCTACCTCTAACTACATTACCACCTTGTTTAAATATGTAGAAATTTCTATTGTAATCTTATACTTTTGAGATTTACAGTATAACATAGAAACCACCCAATTATTCCAAAAAAAGATTTGAAGCAAGTACTCTGTTATGTTATAATCATAGGTTAATTAAGTTGATTCAGAAATGGTCATCAGTGTTTTTATAGACAGATCTATGAAGACTAGATGTTTTACTAGTATCAGCATCAAATTAGTAACAGAGCAGAAACTGAAGTAAAGCAAATTACAACTACAACATAGGACTCCTGACTTCTAATCTGTCTTCATCTGAACTGTACAACCACTTGTTTGTCTCCCAATAATCTAGTAGAGATGAAGCAAATTACACTAATAAAACATATTACTTTTACCCTTAAATCTAATTATCTGTTAAGTGTTTACCAAAAGATGAGATGTCTTTATACAATATACACTATCGGTGATTGTCTCCTTCTGTAATTAGGTCTCTGAGCCAAGAAATGAATAATACTCTATTTGTTAAGAAAATCAGTTTTTCTCAGGATACATAGTAAATGCAAAGAATTAATGAGAGAAACATTTACCTCCAAAGAAGCTTTTATTCTTTGGATTATAGTTTTCTACCAGCACTTCCTGGGAAGTTCTGTTGTATCAAAAGACTAAGCAAGAGAAAGTCTGTTTTGTCTTCTTTATCCTTGGGGAGAGGAACAATAGAAATTATTTTCTGAATTCCATCCATATAGTCATGACTATTTGTTTCTAACCTAATTTTTAAGTTTTCATCAAACAGACATCAGTTTTAATGTAATTGATTATTTATTTTATTTTTTTATTTAATTTTTTTGTCTGTTATACGGCTTGAATTCAGGCCCTGGGCTATGTCCCTGAGCTCTTTTGCTCAAGGCTAGTGCTCTCCCACTTTGAGCCACAGCTCCACTTCTGGTTTTTGAGTGGTTAATTAGAGATAAAAGTCTCATGGAGACTTTTCTGCCCAGGCTGGCTTCAAACCATGATCCTCAGATCTCAGTCTCCTGAGTAGCTAGGATTACAGGCAAGAACCACCGGTGCTTGACTTGTAATTGATATTTTAAAAAAAGAATTTTGTGGGCTGGGAAGGTGGCTCAGTGGTAGAGCGCTTACCTTGCATGCCTGAGGCCCTTAGCACCACATAAGCAAAAAAGAAAAAAGCCGGAAGTGGCGCTGTGGCTCAAGTGGTAGAGCGCTAGCCTTGAGCTGAAGAGCTGAGGGACAGAGTTCAGGCCCACGACTGGACCTAAAAAAAAAAAAAGAATTTTGTACTAAGACTTCATTCTCATAAATTAAATTAGACTTGTTTGTAATATGCAATTCTAAGAGCACAGTATGATTAAAGCCATATGATTCATTATGACTTAGTAGTAGGTACATTTAGTAGTTTTCTTTTTCACTTGAAAAATGAGCATTTTAAATATGAATCAAATGCTTTTTTGTTGTTGTTGTTGGTCATGGGTCTTGAATTGTGGGCCTAAGCGCTGTCCCTGAGTTCTTTTTTTTTTTTTTTTTTTTTGTTCCGTCATGGGGCCTGAACTCTGGGCCTGGGCGCTGTCCCTCAGCTCTTCAGCTCAAGAGCCACAGTGCCACTTCCGGCTTTTTTTTTTTTTTGCTTATGTGGTGCTGAGGAATCGAACCCAGAGCCTCATGCATGCGAGGCAAGCGCTCTACCACTGAGCCACCTTCCCATCCCCTGTCCCTGAGTTCTTTAGCTCAAGGCTAGTGCTCTATCACTTGAGCCACAGCACCACTTCCAGTTTTCTGGTGGTTCATTGGAGATAAGAGTCTCACGGGCTTTCTTGCCCAGGCTGGCATTGAACTGTGATCCTCAGATCTCAGCCTCCTGAGTAGCTAGGATTACAGGTGTGAGCCACCTGCATCCGGCTCAAATGCCTTTGATATTCATATTTAAATATATTGTAGACTATCATTGAATTTACCCTAGGTAACTTACTTATTGATTATATAGCATTCGGAATTATTTTTATTGTTTACATGAGTAATATTAGAAGGAAATTTTAGCTAAGCATACAGAGAATAAGAGTAAATGAGTTAAACTAAGAACTAGTTACGAGTATGAACTTACTGAGATTTCTAGGAATTGAATATATGATCTTCCAAGGTTATCAGCATGAACATCAGTAAGAACACCAGACCTGATGGTGTTAAGGTTTCCCTAAAGTTTTGGAAGATTTTACATCAGTATGGAAGTCTTTTGACTGTCAACAGAAAAAGACTTCATATTTTGTACAGACTTGTCAGAATTAAAATGTTGCTGCCTTTACAAATTCTAGGGAAATAATGTTATTAGAAGATAGATGTGATATTTCTAATAGACCACTGCATTTTGCAGGAACGATTATGAGGAACTAGCTCGACAATGTAAAATGTTTGCTAAAGATTTGCTTGCACAAGCCCGGAATTCACGTGAATTGGAAGTCATCCTAAACCATACATCTAGTGATGAACCTCTTGATAAACGGGGACTGCTAGAAGAAAGAATGAATTTAAGCCGTCTAAAACTGGCTATCAAATATAACCAAAAGGAGGTAGGAGGTTCTGTATTTAAGTTTGTTTCTTCACCATGGTCTAGTGGCTCTGAGCAAAGGTTTTGGAACATGTCTAGATTGAGATTCTACTTCTGCTTCATAAAAGTTGTGTGTCCTTGTGGGACTCACTGAGTCTGAGCTTTAGTTTTAAGCATTAATATGTATTTAGGCCAAATGTGGTGCACACCTAAAATCTTAGATCTTGGAATGAAAAGGTAGGAGGATCTTGTGCAATAAGGCCAGCCTGAGCTACATAGTGAGACCTTGTCTCAAAAAAATGTTTGGACATGAAACCACGAGTACTGCCACTTATTGAGTACTTAATGCAAGCACACAGTAAATACAAAGAGTAAATGAGAGGAATGTTTGCATCTGTGTTGCTTAAGTACTCAATACATGTCAGTTGCTATTATATTTAATAATTACTATTCGTTATAATGAAATAATAATGGATCTTGCTAAATAGTAACTACACAGATAAGCCTTTATAAATGAAGTTTCCATCTTGTGTCTCATCTGATGTTGGGTTCATTTATAAATCACCCTTTCTATATAAATAATTACTTCTGTTTAAAAATGAAATATAAATATGCTGTATTTCCTTATTCTTCTTATTCAAATTCATTGTGAACTCAAAGATGAAGTGGCTCATGATATCACAAAGTTGAATCTGATTCTCTGGTTTTCTGATATTCACTGTATAGAATCTTCTAAACTATTATTAAAAACTTGAATAATTAGTTACTATTTAAAGATTCTATTTATTTATTTAGCCAGTCCTGGTGCTTGAACTCAGGGACTGGGCATTGTCCCTGAGCATTTGTGCTCAAGGCTAGCTTTGCTGCCCTTGAGCCATAGCTCCACTTTCGGATTTTTGGTGGTGAATTGGAGATAAGAGTCTCATAGACTTTCTTGCCTGGGTTGGCTTCAAACCATGATCCTCAGCTCTCAGCATACCAAGTAGCTAGAATTACAGGCGTGAGCCACTGGCACCCAGCTCTGTTTTTTCACTTTTGATGTCCGTGTGTGTCCTTTGCAGTTTGTCTCCCAGTCCAACTGCCAGCAGTTCCTGAACACAGTTTGGTTTGGACAAATGTCGGGTTATCGTCGTAAGCCCACCTGTAAGAAGATAATGACTGTCTTGATGGTTGGCATCTTTTGGCCAGTTTTATCACTGTGTTATTTGATAGCTCCCAAATCTCAATTTGGAAGAATCATCCACACTCCTTTTATGAAATTTATTATTCATGGAGCCTCGTACTTCACATTCCTGCTGTTATTAAATCTGTACTCTCTTGTCTACAATGAGGATAAGAAAAACACAATGGGGCCAGCCCTTGAAAGAATAGACTACCTTCTTATTCTGTGGATTATTGGTGAGTATCATGTTACCTGGATTTTACCTTTACTGAGCCTATTATCTCCCCCTGGCTTGATGGCATTGTGAACATTGAGTTCAGCTTGCAGTTTTACAGTTTGCACACCAAGAATTTAAACAGTTTTATAGTCACTGACGATTTAACTAATACTTTTACAAAGATAAATGTCCCTGAACTTGATGGATAACTTAACATTATTTAAATATATGGAAGTTAAAAGAACTTTTTTTTTTTTTTTTGTCGGTCATGGGGCTTGAACTCTGGGCTTGGGCGCTGTCCCTCAGCTCTTCAGCTCATGGCGAGCTACCACTTGAGCTACAGCACCACTTCCAGTTTTCTAGTGGTTTATTGGCGATAGGAGTCTCAGGTCTTTCCTGCCCAGGCTGGCTTTGAACCACAATTCTCAGATCTCAGCCTCCTGAGTAGCTAGGATTACAGGCGCGAGCCACTGGCGCCTGGCGTTAAAAGAACTTTTATTGGGGCTAGGAAGGTGGCTCAGTGGTAGAGTGCTTGCCTTGCATGCCTAAGGCCCTGGGTTCGATTCCTCAGCACCACATAAGCAAAAAGAGCCTGGCTTCAACTTTGTTTGTAATCTAAGAATTGAATGCTTACTATTTTTACAAAGGAGAATATTAAAATTTAGTTTTTCCTTTTATATAAAGTACTGATTTTTTTTCTTTAGATTATGTTGCATTCTTAATTATTTTAATTATTAAATAATTAAAGAATAATTGCCTTCTAATGCCCACTTGTAGTTCGCCTTCAGCTGCAAAGAAGTCTTTATATGTTGTAATTAACATGAAAATTAGTTCATTTCAAGTAACCAGATTTTAGTCAGACTTCTCCTTTAAACACTATTCAATCCATGATGTAATACTGCTTAGATAGAAAGAGATCACATTGTCCAAAAAAAGAAATGTACTCATTACCTGACTTATGAAATGGTAACTCCTCTGAATGACACCTTAATAATAACAACAAAATTATACTATCAAAAAAGTTAGGTGGAAACAGTAAAAATGATAAATACATGTCTAAACCAAGCTAAAGAAATTAAACCATTCCTTGCTACTAGTGTTCTATTTCTTGCATTTTTGCTTCTAGACAAAAAGGAAGCATTTGCTTGTTTAGCTAGTTGTTGATTTGGTTTTATTTTTGTGTATTTATTCGCTTAGAATGTTTTTTTTTAATATTCTATGTTCTCAGGACATGTATAGAATATCTGACAATAAAACAAAGATTCTTACTCTTGAGTTATTCCCTCAAAGTAGAAGGTTGTCAGTTAAACAATAGACACTTGAATTTCAAGAGAATCACTCTGGAAACTGTATTGAAAATAGATTTTAAGGAGATAAGCCTAGAAACTGAAGACTAGCTAGCTGTTTCAGTAGTCTCAGCAGGAGAAGGTGGTAGCTTAAAATTGAAGTGGCTATGAGGAGAATTAAATCTAAATATATTTGGAAATAATCCCAGTGAGTTTTCTTTTATAACAAATATAGGAGTCAAGGATGATTCAAGGACATTGGATCAGGCAGCCAGAAGCTAGAGTTGTCCTCATCTGAGATGGGAAATCTGCAGTTTGGGACAGAGATAGGAGTTCATTTTGGACATATCTCCAATTGGAGTTGAGAAGCAGTGAATAACTTATTTGAGTTCAGGAGAGAGGCTCATAGATATAAATTATTTTGTAAATATGAGGTGAGTTTAAGTATACAAATTTGCAATCTTAACAAATACATATTTAAAGCCATTAAATTAGATAAGATCACTAAAATAGTGAGTGCAAATAGTGAAGTGTGTGTGTGTGTGTGTGTGTGTGTGTATGTGTGTGTGTTTAGCATCATTTTACTTGTTTTCTTAGCTTGTTGAAACAAGCTAAGGAACATTCATTTAACATTCTTCTCTGGCAAATATGAAGCCTTGAGTTATTTTCTTTTGAGTTTTAAGAACTTTTTTGTGTGTGTGTCTGTGTGTTCTGGGGCTTGACCTCTGGCCTGGGACACTGTCCCTGAGCTTTTGTGCTCAAAGCAAGTGCTCTACTTACTTGAGTCACAGCTTTACTTCTGGCTTTTGGATGGTTAATTGGAGATAAGATGCTCACAGCCTTTCCTGCCTAGGTTTGCTTCAAACCGCCATCCTCACATCTCAGCTCCTGGTGTAGCTAGGATTACAGGCATGAGCTACTGGTACAAGGGTCAAATTTTAAGAACTTTTTATTTTAAAAGTTCTTTCTTTCCTCTTTCTTTTCTTTTCTTTTTTTTTAATAAAGCTATGGCAAGCCAAGGATTATCTACTTAGTACTGAATCTTAAAGTAATATTTAGCTTATTATTAAATTAAGAGACTGTTATCTGAGTTTTCTTTCTTTTTCAGGGATGATTTGGTCAGACATTAAAAGACTCTGGTATGAAGGATTGGAAGACTTTCTAGAAGAATCTCGAAATCAGCTCAGCTTTGTCATGAATTCCCTGTATTTGGCCACCTTTGCTCTCAAGGTGGTAGCTCACAACAAGGTGACTATTTATTGTGTCGGTTAAAGGTATACATTTATTAAAAAATAGTGTAAGGTATTCAGCTACTTGGACATAGGTCCAGATCTGTGTCTGGTATGTTTTCACTTAAAAACCATTTGCGAGCATATGAATTCCTTTCAATAATTTAAGCATTTCCCTTTGAATGATGGGAGCTACTCTATGATAGTAAGTACTATAGTTAGTATTTGAGATCCTTTAATGTTTTTTAAACTTTGATTCTGAGAGAAAGAATACTTATCCTCATTTTGCAAATAAGGAGAATAAAACCCAGAGATATTAATAACATATCTTGGTCCACACAGTAAAATAACAAAAAAAAGCCTAGATTTAAATACAGATCTATCTAGACATTTTCTTCCTAGTAACTGCCAATTTGTTATATTTAGTCCATTCACCTTTGTTTACTTAAACGATTAAGATGGTACCTTTATATTAATCTGAAAAAGAGTTTATTTCACAATACTATATAATGGTATTATAGTATTTTATATATTCTGTCACGATTTTTATATTTTTAAGCTTAAAAACTAGTATAAATGTAATTTATTAATTAAATGTATATTAAATATTTAATATTTGTTAAATTTTTCAGATGACTATATATATTTTATTCAGAATTCTAAAAAAATCTATTTTAGGGCTGGGAAGGTGGCTCAGTGGTAGAGCGCTTGCCTTGCATGCTTGAGGCCCTGGGTTCCATTCCTCAGCACCACATAAGCAAAAAGAAAAAAGCTGGAAGTGACACTGTGGCTCAAGTGGTAGAGCGCGCTAGCCTTGAGCTGAAGAGCTGAGGGACAGCGCCCAGGCCCAGAGTTCAGGCCCCAAGACCGGACCCCCCAAAAGAAAATCTATTTTACTTTTTTACTACAGTTTTACTTTCACCAGGTAAGGTGGCTCATGATTATAATCCCAGCTATGGGAAGATAGAGATTGGGATGATCAAAGGTCCAGGCCAGTCTTGGTAAAAAGTTTGTGAGACCCTACCCCAGCAAATGTGCTGCATGTGGTGGTACATATCTGTAATTCCAGATATGTAGAAGGATTGTAATCTGGTCATTCTAGGCAAAAAAGCAAGATTATCTGATTAAATAAAGCTAATAGGATTGGAGGTAGGGCCCTGAGTTCAAACCTTAGTACTGGCAAAAAAAAAAAAAAATACACTTTTCCAAGGCCAGAAGGAGAATAGATTTTATGTTTGTTAGCTAGCTTTGTTTAGATGGATAGTTTGGAATTTTTTCAGTGTGTCACATTCAAGGAAGTAAAATACATTATATTTTCTACTTTTTGAGTAATTTATAGGTTATAGAAAAAGCAAAATGATTCTCTTACATCAATTTGGTTTATTTAAAAATCTACTCCATTAATTTATTAGTGTTATGCAACATTATGTTTGGATACATTTAATGACCAGAGTGTGAAATTACTAAGAAGATAAAAATTGGTCATAGATTGTGAATTGATAGAGAGATGGAATGATATTGCTTTTCTAGACTTCTGTAGTCTAAGGGCAGGGTCTTATAATTTGTTATCTAATATAGGACATTTGAGAGCAACAGTATACCATTAATTATTTCAGGACAATTGGTAAATATGCTCCATAACCAACTGGTCTGTGATCTAAGCAGTTAACGTGTAGATTCTCTATGTCCAGATGTACTAATGCACTCTGTGTGTGTGTGTGTGTGTGTGTGTGTGTGTGTGTGTGTGTGTGTGTGTTGACGAGTGCACGCATATGAAACTTCTGTAATTGATTCTAAAATCCTGGTTCAAAGGACTAGGTTTATTCAATATGCCAGCTGACTATTGACAACATACATGCTTTAAATTTTATGTTGTAGGATTTAGGAAAACTAGAAAACATTTTATTTCTTAAAAAAAACTACCTACAATTTGAAAAACGAACTTTTTTTTTTTTTTTGTCGGTCGTGGGGCTTGAACTCTGGGCCTGGGCGCTGTCCCTCAGCTCTTCAGCTCAAGGCGAGCGCTCTACCACTTGAGCTACAGCGCCACTTCCAGTTTTCTGGTGGTTTATTGGAGATAGGAGTCTCACGGTCTCTCCTGCCTGGGCTGGCTTTGAACCGCGATCCTCAGGTCTCAGCCTCCTGAGTAGCTAGGATGACAGGCGTGAGCCACCAGCGCCTGGCGAAAAACGAACTTTTTATAGCCTAAGAATTTTTGCAGAATCGATACACGTCATATAGGTGGTGTTTCCGGCCATCCTCACAAGTCTTTTGCTCAGATCAAACGGTGCTTCTGTTAGGTGAGAGAAGGTCCTGAGGAGTTCATGGTGATCTTCCACAAGGAGACACAAGGAAAAATAGCTTTCTGTCCAAGAGATGGGAACATTTCTTTCTGTTGTCCTAAATTCAACCATGCTGTGTGGCTTTTCTTCCTGACTGCAGTTTCATGACTTCGCTGATCGCAAGGACTGGGATGCCTTCCATCCGACCCTGGTGGCAGAAGGGCTGTTTGCCTTTGCAAATGTGCTGAGTTATCTCCGTCTCTTTTTTATGTATACCACCAGCTCTGTCCTGGGTCCCTTACAGGTAAACACCTAAAACTTTCTTAAAGATCATTGATCATTATATGCCATTAATATTATATCTCTCTACTTATCCATTGAAACTCTGTTCTGTCATGATGTGAAGACTAAACAATGAACAATTAGAAGGATACAGCTTTTCATCTGCTTTGCTTCTAGTAATAATAATAATGCCTGGCTTTTAGGAATTCAGACTTTATTTAAAGTTCTGGCCCATTAGCCTCCTCTCTCACTAAACCTTTTGCCTGGATTGGCCTCAAACCATAATCCTCCCAATCTCTTTCTTCCAACTTCCTGGAATTACAGGCATGTACAACCAGGTCTGGTCACTGTATGAGCTTTTTTTTTTGGTCGGTGTGGGACTTGAACTCTGGGCCTGAGTGCTGCCCCTTAGCTCTTCAACTCAAGGCTAGCACTCTACCACAGTACTACTTCCGGTTTTCTGGGTGGCTTATTGGAGGTAAGAGTCTCACAGACTTTCCTGGCTGGCTTTGAACCATGATCTTCAGATCTCAGCCTCCTGAGTAGCTAGGATTACAGGTGTGAGCCACCAGCGCCCAGCTGTATGAGTTTCTTTTTTTTTTTTTTTTTTTATCATTAATTTATTTTATTTTTATCGGTTGTGGGGCCTTGTAGAGAGCTGCGAGAGGCCGCACCTGGAAGATCTGTATGAGTTTCTTAATGTGCTATTGAGTTTGGTTTGATGGCATTTTATTGAGAATTTTATGTAGATATTTATTTTTTTGTTTTTGTTTTTTTTGGGGTCCGGTCATGGGGCCTGAACTCTGGGCCTGGGCGCTGTCCCTCAGCTCTTCAGCTCAAGGCTAGCATTCTACCACTTGAGCCACAGCACCACTTCCGGCTTTTTTCTTTTTGCTTATGTGATGCTGAGGAATCGAACCCAGGGCCTCAAGCATGCAAGGCAAGCGCTCTACCACTGAGTCACCTTCCCAACCCCTTTATGTAGGTATTTATGTAGATACACATATGTTGACCTGAGTTTTGAGCATGTGTTGTTTACAAAGATAGAACTTTTATTCTGGAAGGTTGGGAATAGAATGAGTAGAAATTGTGATCATTACTGTTCCTTATTGTCAGCACAACATAATGAGCCTTAAGATATCAAGCTTTTCCCCACCAAATATATATAGATTGTTTTTACTCTTCTGTGTAATACTGTATGTGAGACAATTTGGCTCTGATAGATTATTTCCTATGGATATGACTCTAGAAATAATACCAACAAATCAAAGATGTGATCTTTGTAACACCTCAGTATTTTTTATTTATTTATAAATGGTTGTGTAGCTTTTCTGGCACACAGCAGACTAAAAATCACACTATTCAAGCCCCATTCAAATAGTATGGCATTGGGCTGGGAAGGTGGCTCCGTGGTAGAGTGCTTGCCTTGCATGCATGAGGCCCTGGGTTCGATTCTTCAGCACCACATAAGCAGAAAAAGCTGGAAATGGCGCTGTGGCTCAAGTGGTAGAAGGCTAACCTTGAGCTGAAGAGCTGAGGGACAGCGCCCAGGCCCAGAGTTCAGGCCCACAACCGACAAAAAAAAAATCAAATAGTATGGCATTAAACAGACAGGATTGACCTAGCCTGTAATCTCAGCTCTTGGGAAGCTGAGGCAGGAGGATCTCAAGGTTGAAGCTATCCTGAGTCATCCAGTGAGACCCTGTCAGTACGTACACACACATCTCCATATATACTTAAGTATGTCTCTGCCTCCGCCCCACAGCAGCAAAGTCTCCATAGGCATGGACCACATTCAAGGATGGTACCATCCAGCACTCAGTGCTGGCCTTGCTAGAATGATGTGCTGTGAAGCAGCTTGGTTTTCCATGTTCTCAAGGTGTCAAAGCTCCTCAGCCAGTGGAATAAAGGAGATGGCCTGTGGAATGTGTGTTTGTCTTCCTTGTACTGATGGGTAATCTCAGATGTAATATCAGGTTTCCAATAATGTTACTATCAGCTCCCCTATGTAATACATTCCACAGATTTCTATGGGACAAATGTTGCAAGATTTTGGAAAATTTCTCGGGATGTTCCTTCTCGTTTTGTTTTCCTTCACAATTGGACTGACACAACTCTATGATAAAGGCTACACACCAAAAGAACAGAAGGACTGTGTGGGCATCTTTTGTGAACAGCAAAGCAATGATACTTTCCATTCGTGAGTGTCTTTCAAAGTATTTCTACTAAATATATTTCTGTGCCAAATTCTCTATGAATTAGTGACTACAGAAACAAGAGCTTCAATTTTTCATTCAAAAATTTACTTTGGCCGAGCTGTGGTGGCTCATGCCTGTAATCTTAGCTACTCAGGAGGCTGATATCTGAGGATTGAGGTTCAAAGCCAGCTCAGGCAGGAAAATCCATGAGACTCTTATCTCCAATAAACCATGAAAACTGAAAGTGGTGCTGTGGCTCAAATGGTAGAACGCTTACCTTGAGCTGAAGAGCTGAGGGACAGTGCCCAGGGCCAGAGTTCAAGCCTCATGATCAACAAAAAAAATTAGTTTGTGTGTCCTCTTATTTATAATATAAGATTTGATGGGTTTGTGTTCATTTAACACAGTTGAGTGTCCCAACTGACTGAAGTCTTTGTGAGCAGAATGATCTTAGTGGAGTTTACATTGGGACACATGCAGTGAAAAGATTTAATCAAATACATATTAATGTAAGGGCTGAAAGGACAACTCAAGCTTGGGCTAAGGCGCTTGTTTGTGAGAGGTTCCAGTTGTGTGAGATTCAGGGAAAGCTGATGACGGAACTGGCCATGAAGGAGGGGACTGAAGAATGAATAATCACAAGCAGAAGGAACTTGGAGAGCCACCTTCCAGCAGTGGGAGCCCAACTGGCCTGTTCAAGACAAAGCCAGTGGGAAGGGAACATGATGAATCAGAAGGGAGAAGGGTAGGTAGGAGAGGAGGGTAGACACCTTATCAGGATCATGGAATTTTGTTACTTCCCAGAAGGATTTGGGGTTAAATTGTGATTGAAAGCAATTCAAGTTTTTGAGTGGAAGAGTGACAAAATCTAAACTAGCTACCATCTAGGCTGCTGTGCTTACACAGGAAGCACAGAATTAAAACACAGGAATAATTTATGACCTTTTGAGTTTGTTTCTTTGTTCAAAGCAAGCCATATTGGTGCTGTGGGAATTAATTTCATTTACTTATATTTTTTATTTTTATTTATTTATGTTTGCCTCTCCTGGGGCTTGAACTCAGGGCTTAGGTGCTGTCACTGGGCCTCTTTGTGTTCAAGGCTAGTGCTCTACTACTTGAGCCACAGCACCACTTCTGGCTTTTTCTGAGTAGTTTATTGGAGATTAGCGTCTCATGAACTTTTCTGCCCAGACTGGCTTCAAACCATGATCCTCAGATCTCAGCCTCCTGAGTAGCTGGGATTACAGGTGTGAGCCACGGGCGCCTGGCTAATTTCATTTATTTTTATAAAGTATTATGCAAGGATGATTAATGCTTCACTTGTATGATTCTGCTCAAATGAATTACATATCTTTGGTAATTGTTACTTCAATTTCCTTTTAAACAGAAGTGTACTTGTCTTGCCAGGTTCATCGGCACTTGCTTCGCTCTGTTCTGGTATATTTTCTCCCTAGCCCATGTGGCAATCTTTGTCACAAGGTTCAGCTATGGAGAAGAGCTGCAGTCCTTTGTCGGCGCCGTGATCGTTGGCACTTACAACGTTGTGGTTGTCATCGTCCTTACCAAGCTGCTGGTCGCCATGCTTCACAAAAGCTTTCAGTTGATAGCAGTGAGTATCCATTCTCTAAGGCCTTCTGTGCTTCCAGATCATATCAAATACATGAAATAAAGGTGATGAGACCTGAGAAATACCATCATTTCGAAGTTAAATATAGATTTTGACATGTATGATACATCAAGTCTTGAACCAGTTTTTTTTATCTGCCAAATATATAGAAAGAGCATTTAGACAGTTTTAAACATTAACTCCCTTTTTCCTGCCTGCGTGTGTGTGTGTGTGTGTGTGTGTGTGTGTGTGTGTGTGTGTGTGTGTGTGTGTGTGTGTGTGTGTGTGTGTGTGTGTGTGTGTAGGTGGACCCTCACGCATGTGCATTCTTACTCTGTACTGCTCTTCCCTTACTCTTACAGAATCATGAAGACAAGGAATGGAAGTTCGCCCGAGCAAAGCTATGGCTTAGCTATTTTGACGACAAGTGTACACTTCCGCCACCCTTCAACATCATTCCTTCACCAAAGACCATCTGCTACATGATCAGCAGCCTCAGTAAGTGGATTTGCTCTCACACTTCAAAAGGGAAGGTCAAGCGGCAAAACAGTTTAAAGGTAAGAATTAGAACTTTGAAATGCACCCTAAAAGTCTGAGCAATTTCTAAATGCAAATTTTTTAAAACCATAAATATTGAAGCTCCTTATTGGCTATGAATGACTGTTTCCCCACTTCTGAACCCCTCTGTATCCACCTAACATTCAATAAATATCAGAGTGACACACAGGACTAAGCTTTTTTTTTTTTTTTTTTTTTTGCTTATCAAATTTCCCCAGCATGTGAAGTTTTTACCTCATATTTTAAAAGCATGGGAAGTAATTCAGAATACTATTCTTTTACCATAGATAAAAAATTATTACTAAGCTTGGTTCCTGTTTTTGTTTCTTCTTTGAAACTATGCAGTTCACTGATAATTCAGAACATAATGCTTGGAAACCAGAGACTGGCATATTTTTCCTATAAAAGGCCAGGGAGTAAATGTACCATACTTTGTAAGTCAAAACAAAAGTCAGAGATAGGCATGACATGACAAGAAAGAAAAAGTTCAGTGAACTTTTATTATCACCGTAACTTGAATAATATTCATTGTAATATAGGCCTACTTGTAAAAAATCATAGAATTTTTAGTAGGGTAAATTTTTGCTTAGTTGGGGCTCAAAATTTTTAAATTGCCAATCATAAAATTCATTCCACACATTATTTGTAAGAACCTTCTCAGCGCACAGGTTATAGTGAGCCATATGTGCCCTGTGGGACAGCAAATCACTGGATAAATTGAAGGTTCCTAAGACTAATTTTTAAAATCAAGATAACCATAAAAGGAGATTGAATTAAATATTCAGGCTACATTTATTTTAAGCAAGTATTGAATATTATTCCAGACCACATCATGGCAAAACTGTCCTCTAATATAAAGATGTGTTTGAACTGAGTGTGATAGTATATGACTGTAATCTCAGCAGCTCTGGCAGCCAAAGTAGCGGAAGCTTGAGTTTGAGACCAGTGTGGGTTATAGAGAGACTCTTTCAAAAACAGTAAAGGAACGAGGAAAGGAAAAGTAAGAAAGGGGAAATTGATGTACTTGTATCTGTGACTTTTTACAAAATGTATTGGCCACACATTGGTGGCCCACACCTATAGAACTGCGCTACTTAGGAGGCTGAGATCCAGAGACTCATGGGCAGAAAAATCCAGGAGATTCAGTCTCCCAAATAACTAGCAAAAAAACAGACTGAAAGTGTGGCACAAGTGGTAGAGTGTCCAGCTGTGAGCAAGAAAATTGAGTGAAACTGAGTGCTGAGTTCAAAGCCCCGTACCTGTGCCTCCGCAAATTAAAGTCTAGGTATATCTGTATATGTATGTGTATATTTATTCATGTATAAATATATACACACATACCTATGCACATAAATATACATGCAGCATGTCATTAGTATGACTGTATTGTCTGTTTTGAAGGAATGGAGAAACTTGAAACAAAAGAGAGATGAGAACTACCAGAAAGTGATGTGCTGCTTAGTGCATCGGTATTTGACCTCCATGAGACAGAGGATGCAGAGCACAGATCAGGCCACTGTGGAGAACCTAAATGAGCTACGCCAAGACCTGTCCAAGTTCCGGAATGAAATAAGGGATTTGCTTGGCTTTCGGACTTCTAAATATGCTATGTTTTATCCAAGAAATTAACCATTTTCTAAGTCTCGTAGAGAATAATTTTCAATACAGATCTGAAAAACTGGGTATTTGCATAACTAGCAATGAAACTAATAAGACATATATTGAAATAAACAATTATATAAAAGCCATTCTTCAAAAATATTTATAGCATAAATGTTATGTAAAATATGTATATAGAATTAGTTTTTTAAAAGCCATCTGTCAGCTTTTTGTAGGAGCAGAACTAATTATTAGATTTTTGTTAGCATGCTGCTTAGTTTTCTTAATGGGACAGTGCTTTATGCTGTCTTTAATGTTTAAGAAGGGCAATCATAAATGTACAAGTCATCCACAAAGTTAAATGAGTATCAGCCAATGTGGGCTGATCTCCTGCCATAAGATACACTTGAAATATAAGTCATGGTTTAAAAAATCTCTGTTATAGGAGTCCACATATAGTTCCATATTTATTGTTTAGGAGTATAATTTTACCTAAAATAATAATCTATTTTTTTTGTTTTGTTACAATTTTAAACAACAAACAAAAAACACTAATTCATATTTGAATCTGTTTCTGTTCTTATCTATTTAAATCCATTTCATATTTGTTACTGTAATATATTTACTTTTACACAGTTATAATCATTTTATATTTCTAATTTTGTTTTTTCACTTAATAATATTTTATATGTATTTCCATGTATTGATCTGGTCAGATTATTTAAATTTTTATAGAATTATGTCATTTAAAAAATATAGTCAGTAGGCATTGTTATTTTTTGACTATAAAGTATTTGTTTACTTCTTCAGCATTTGCTTGCTTTTAACTCTTCCTTATCATAATAGTGCTATAATTTTTTTCAAGTTGGAGTGAAATTCATAGTTGCAAAATAGAAGATACTTCATTATGAGTGGTACAGTCTCCTCATTTGGTTTGGTAAAGTCTATTAATATTAAATATTAATATTTGAACTAAGATTCTTTTATCTCTCCCAAAGCATTTCCCACAGAACTTAGCATAGCTTCTGTAAAAGTGACTTCATGCTTACTTATAGATTGTTCTTGCTGCTGAAGATGAAAAACATTGCTTTTTTTTAAGTTGAGAATAAGATACTTATTTAATTTTTATTTTCTTTTTTTTGTGTGTGTTCATGTAACCATGTAGCTAAAACATCTCCCAGGCTATTGCTTTCATTTTCCTACAGCATTTCCAGCTAAGAAGGTACAGAATTATCTTCTTAACTCAAGATTCTGTTCTTAGGACCATGGGTGCAGGCAGCCCTTGGTCTAAGCACCGCTAATCCAGGGACCATTGTCTAAAGATGTGAGTGGTATATTTCATCTTGCTTTTTACTCTTTATTTTTTAATTTCCAAAGTTTAAGTGTCCCCTCTTTTGGGCTAATTCTTACAAAAATGTTTATTGTAAAGTTATATATTTTGTCTACTATGGGATTATACACTTCTCAACTGGGATTTTACATCAGTATTTTTAGTCATTCTAAAGAATACCTACTTATTAAATTATAATATTTTAGAGTGCCTATTGTATGCATGAGTTACTTATGAGGTATATTTTGAATGCCAGCATATTGTAAGAAAAAAGGTGAATAAAACTTGGCATTAGATTATAAATTGACAGTCTCTTTGTTGTATTATCATCTACTTTTTAAAATTGAGATATAATTTATACACTACAAAGTTCACCCCTTTAAAGCATAAAACTCATGGTTACTGGATTTTTTAACTCATGATAACAAAGACCTAAAATGCAAAATGTCAATATCAGATCACCATGGCATTTCTTCCTATCTCCAGGGGCAATCAAATGTGACTGTTTCCTCCATGTTTGAAATAATGTGTCTCACAAAGACCTGATGTGTGAATGTTCATAAAAGCTTTACTCAGAGTTTCAAAGTGAAAATAATGAAATGTCCATCAGCTAGTAAACAGATTAACAAATTGTACATCTTAAGGTGGAACTCTACAAAGAGACTCATATTAAGAGTTCAGTCAGAGCAGCAGAGCTGCTAGGTTATTTACAGGCTTGTGTGTATGTGAATGTGAGCATGTGTGAGTGTGTGCACACACACGTGTGCATGTGGTGTGATTTGTAAGGATTTGACAGTACAGTTGTTGCAGTTGGTAAGGGGTGTCTGTGAGGTTATGGTTTTTGTCTCTGATGCCGGAACTGGAATTGTATGGGATCAGCAGGTGAGAAGGGAGACAGCAATTCCAACACGGAGCCCTTGAAGGTAGATCGCCACCCATAATACTTCTCATGTCTCCAGCTTCACAATGGAGAACTGTGAGAAGTGTGTTGTGGACACGCAGTTGGCCCAGCCATTAGAGAAACTACAGGAGGACCCAAGGGATGGCGGGAATAGCTGTGGTTCTGCTAGCTGCCCCGGCTTAGCAAGGTGAACCAGTAGAGAAGTTACAACATGTTCAAACACCAACAACTGCTGCTGCACTTCTGCTCTCCAGATCTCACACGAACAAGTCTCCTGACCCACACCAACTAGAAGGACAAAAAGAAGAGAATCCTTTAGGCCCAACCAAGGTAACACTCAGCAATCAACTACTGATACATGTATTAACATGGATGAACCTTACGAGTAAGTGAAGGGAAGCCAAGTTCAAAGGTATGTACTGTGTAATTCCATTGCGTTCCATATTAGAGAAGATAAAAACATAGGAACCAAAATCAGTGCTTCACAGGGTCTGGTGGAAGGAGGAGATTGATTGGACAAGTCATCAAACTGTATACTGAATGAATTTCAATGAATGGAAATTGAAAAATAAATTCTCATGCCATGACATATGAAAACATAAGAGTTGGGAAAATAACCGGAATCTTTGACTGTTTGGCCAATTGTGTGTTGGCTGGCATCTAGTCAGCTGATGAGAAATGTGTATTGAAATTCTGGTTCCTTACATTGAACTTGAAGAATATGGAGATTATTTGTTTCAACCTGATGATTTAATAGGTAGAAAAGCTGGCATTGGGAGCTGGGAAGGTGGCTCAGTGGTAGAGCGCTTGCCTTGCATGCATGAGGCCCTGGATTCGATTCCTTAGCACCACATAAGCAAAAAGAAAAAAGCCGGAAGTAGCGCTGTGGCTCAAGTGGTAGAGTGCTAGCCTTGAGCTGAAGAGCTGAGGGACAGCGCCCAGGCCCAGAGTTCAGGCCCCAGGACCAGACCCCCCCCCAAAAAAAAAAAAAAAAAAAAAGAAAAGCTGGCATTGTGTGCAACTTGTCCAAGGTTGTGTAATCCTGAACTCAATTGATGGTCTGTGCTGGGTGAGACATTTCTGAAAGTTTAGCTTCTTGAAATTAATTTGTAGGTTCGTCTTGGTCAACAAACAGAACTTGTAAGATGCCTCATCTCTACTTTTCTGAAAGCCTGCCTTGCTAAAAGTCTTTTCTGACCAGGATCAAGTAGAGACCATGAGGTGAGTACCGGTCAGAGGGAGACAGGTGGACAGTGAGACAGTCAACACAGCAGGAAAGGCGGAGTCAGCCTCTGAAAGTAAGGAGCCAGGCTACGCCCCGATAGAGAGTGTTTACACACTAATGACAAAGGTGGGAGTTTCTGTTTTCATTTTATTTATTTTTTGTAGAGCTGGGCCATTACATGCAAGGGCAAGTACAGTACCACTGAACAGTATCTCCATTTTCTTTCCCCGAGCCTCCTCTCTCCTTCCCTTCCCTTTCTTCTCTTCTTCCTTTCCCTTTCTTATCTTCTCTCCTTCCCTTCCTCTCTCTCCTCCTCCTTCCATCTTTTTCTCCCTCCCTTCTTGAAATGATTCTAATCACCAGCAGATTAGGTTACCTCACGTATTCTATCTGAATAACATGTCCTTTCTTCCTTTCCAAACTTTTCATCATATATTTGATTTTCTTCTCATTACATTGTATAAAAGTTCCAGTATATTTCTTTCATTCTGTTTTTCTGTCTAAGACCAGGACTTGAACTCAGTACCTAGCATTTGATCATTGGCTGGTGCTCTACCAACTGAGCCATGTCTCCAGCTCCACAGTTTTTAGTAGAAAAGATTATTTCAAACATTCTTTTTTACCACTGATATTAAAAGTATTGCTTTAAGCATAAAGCTTACTAGAGGTTTTTCTGGTCAACTTGAAGATAAATTTTCTCCTTTTCATAGTTTGTTCCTGGTTTATTTTATGTATAGACATGGAATTAAATCAGTTGTCTTTTCTGCGTTATTACGATCAAATTATTTTTTCCTTTAATCTACTAGGAATGGGGCTTCGCAGCCTTTGCTCATTCTATGAAGAATTTGACCTTTGTTAGCTACATTTTACCAGAGGAGAACTAGATAATACATTATGTCAACTATGTTGCTAGGCAAACTTGTTTATGGTGAGAAATGAGCTCTGACAGATAGAGGCTACATCTGGTTTGGAGGAACCACAGCTGAGCTATGAATACCTACCAAGGAAGCCAGAACTTTGTGCTGAGTACACAACTCCTGCAAGTAGGTCAGTCACCTGAAAGGAGACTGGAAGTTATGCCTATAGTCATATGAATCAACAGAAATCCTAGCTTCTCTAGAATACTCCTTCAAGCTGGAGTGTCTACATGGCACCTGACATGAATGTTGTCTCTTTGCCTCTAAGATGTCTCCTAGGGAACTAAGGGATGCTGTGGAAACTTCTGGCAAACTCATGAAGGACCCTTATGCAAGGAAGTGTAACAGTGTCTTACTGGTAAGTTCTTGTCCCTGTGCACTGTCCTAGGCAGGAGGTACCACCACAGGCCTGTTGTATTCTTACAAGCCTGAAGAATGTCTGGTTGTTTCTACAACTCCCTAGTTGGCTCTGCAGGTCTATCTATGCAATAAAATATGTTCATTATTTTTTGAGTGTGTGTGTATGCCTGTACTGAGGCTTGAACTCAGGACCTGGAGCTCTTCCTTGGCTTTTTAGTTCAAGGCCGGTACTCTACCATTTGAGCCACTTCTCCACTTCTGACTTTTTGCTGGCTAACTGGAGATAACAGTCTCATGGACTTTCTCCTGCTCAGGCTGGGTTCAAACTGCAGTCCTTAAACCCCAGCCTCCTGAGTTGTTAGGATTACAGGCATGAGCCACCAGAGCATGATTGAATCAAAAGATTAGCCAGTATCACCCATTACTGACCATGAAACCCTAAACTGTTTAAGCTTTATACACAAGCTATCCGTGGAAAGAGTAGTTTGGACCTGAGTTCAAAACCCCAGTACCACCAAATAAGAAGGGGTATATTTTATACAATGACAAATCTAATGGCTGCTTCATAATCATTTTAAAATGTTTTTATTAAGCATTACTTTTAAAAAAATGCAAGAGAAGAAAGCAATACCTCAGAAATGCCTAAAGGTAAGACAAATAATCACTATAAATAATGCACTTATAAAACCTCTTTTTTAATCTCCTCACACAACTCGATTCAAAAATATCCTCTGACAGATTTATAAATAAGCGGCTTCCCAGGAGCCAACGCTTGGCACCGTTCGTTTCCTGCCAGCAACCTAGTCGGCAGGTTTGCAGATACACTTTTCTCAGTACAGACTCTGGACGGCCACCAGCCCTATCAAGGACTCACATCATCTACATGACATGACAGGAAAATCAGTCCAACCTTTCAGGAAGCTCCTGATTCAATCCTATGCGATTTTTTTTCTACTTAGGGAGAGCAGATCTTTCAGTGACAGCAACAGACTGCGCTTAAGTGGACACGTTCTCTGTTAACATCGCTTGTTTTCTAAGGCGGTCAGAACCTTCTGATTCTTGGTCTTGAACATCATGATAAAGCTGTTGGGCATCACTTTGCCCTGTCCATCTTCACCTACTTGGCCCATAATAATATAATTTAGACCTGAAGGAAGAGAATACATAAATGAATAATTTTCTTTATGTACATCCTTTGAAACAACTTAGACCACAACTTTTCTCTGGGTAAATGTTTTTCTCTGTAAGTGATATAAATTATCCACTTAGCTATCTAGGATAAATCTGGTTTAAGCAAAAAGTTAAACTCAACTAGCAGTAAATTCTAGTTCTGCTAGTGCAAGGAACCTATAAGCAGCAGTGAGATACAGTCAACGTGTGGTCCCTCGCTCTTCAGTGCTATCAGTCACGTGTAGTTTCTTGATGCTTCCTGTGATTAATGTACTGCATGAATACGAAAGGTTCCTCAGTGCTGCATGATGCGCCATCCTTGGACAGCCTCCCATAGTCCCATAATGCATCTGGGCTGCAGCTAGTTGACCTCTTCAGTTACTGTGTTGAACATTTTTGTTTTGTTGGTTGTGGGTCTTCAACTCAGGGCCTGAGCTCTTTTGCTCAAGGCTAGTGCTCTATCTCTTTAAGCCACAGCACCACTTCCAGTTTTCTGGTGGTTAATAAGAGGTAAGAGTCTCATAGACTTTCTTGCCTGAGCTGGCTTTGGACCACAAGCTCAGATCTCAGTCTCATGAGTAGCTAGGATTACAGACATGAGCCACCAGTGCCCCACTGTGTTGAACTTTCATCTGCATCTCAACAAGCATGTCTATGATGAACACTTTTGAGGGCACAGGTAATTAAGATCCTTCTTGCACTTTTCTATTACTTTGGGGGAAAAACAGATGCTAAAAAGTATTCTGGTCTCCCCCTCCCCAACTGTCTTTCTCTCTCTCTCTTCAAATGACTTCCAAGCTTTGAATTCTTGAGTTCAAGCTGGAATTCTTTCTTCTGAAGTTCACTTCCACATTTCTTATTGCTTGCTGGGCATTTTCTTGTCAGCGTATCACTATGCTTACACTTGACAAAATCAACTGTTCTCGCAACATCTGTCCCCTGTTGATTCAACTCTAAAGATTTGAGACGCATTATTTATTTCTACAAGTTATAGGAATTGGGGTTACTGTTCAATTCTGCCTCCCTCCGGGGCCTTCCCTTGCTATCAAGTCCAGTGGACATATTAGCCATGACTTTACTTCTCTATACCTGCCACTGCTTAGAAAGTTCCATATCCTGCTCCAAGAAGCTGTGTCATCCCCTTGGTGATCCCAGAGACTCCCTAGGAGAGAGATGAGACCTTTCCTTATTACACTACTTTGTTGTTGCTGTTGTCGGTCGTGGGTCCTGAACTCTTGAGCTCTTCAGCTCAAGGATAGCACTCTACTACTTGAGCCACAGCACCATTTCTGGCTTTTTCTGCTTATGTGGTGCTGAGGAATCAAACTCAGGGCCTCATGCATGCAAGGCAAGCACTCTACCACTGAGCCACCTTCCCAATCCTACTCACCTCTTCTGAGGAGAGGGCACTGCTTGCAGACCACAACGACCTTGGCACTCATGTTCTTGCCAGCCTGCTGGATTGGCAGATTCCCCTCTTTATAGATGTTAATGATGGAGACTGTGGCATGGAGGCTTGCACCTCGAGTGACGGTCGTGATCACAGTGCCAGTTAATACTGTAGAAGACAAGAAAACGTCTTGGAAACTAGGTGACAGCAAATGCCAGGGAAGGCAAGTGCAAGGAAAAGTGAAAATAAAGATATGTTCTCTGTTTCAGAAATGAAATAGTTTTAATGTTAAAGAAAAGGCCTGACTTGAGTTCACAATCCTGAGTTTTTAAAAATGGTTCTGAGCCAGGTGCTGGTGACTCACAACTGTCATCCTAGCTACTCAGGAGGCTGAGATCTGAGGATCACAGTTCAAAGCCAACCCAGGCAAGAAAAGTCCATGAGACTCTTATCTCCAATAAACCATCGGAAAACCAAAGTGGCGCTGTGGCTCAAGTGGTAGAGCACTAACCTTGAGCTGAAGAGCTGAGGGACAGCGCCCAGGCCCAGAGTTCAAGCCCCATGACTGACCAAAAAAAAAATGGTTCTGAAAGCTGAGTGCTGGTGGTTGAGGACTATTGTTCCAGCTCCAGGAAGCCGAGATCAGAAGGAAAATGATGGTTTCTGGTCAGCCTGGGAGGAAAAAATTGAGAAGACTCCATCTCAACAGAAAAGGCTTAGAGTCATAGGATATGCTTGTCATCTCAGCTACAGTGGGAAGTGTAAATGGAAGATCACAGTCCAGGTTGGCCTGGGGAAAAAATAGGAATTTTTTTTTCTTTTTTCTGTGAGTTGTGGGTCTTGAACTCTGGGCCTGGGCACTGTTCCTCAGCTCTTCAGCTCAAGGCTAGCGCTCTACCATTTAAGCCATAGCACCACTTCCAGTTTTCCAGTGGTTTATTGGAGATAAGAGTCTCACGGACTTTTCCTGCCCAGGCTGGCTTTGAATTGTGATCCTCAGATCTCAGTCTCCTGAGTAGCTACGATGACAGGCATGAGCCACCAGTGCCCAGCAAAAGAGTAGGAATCTTATCTGAACAATAAAGCACGGGGCTGGTGAAATGGTCAAGTGGTGGGACACCTACCTAAGAAGTGTGAGGCCCTAGTTCAAGCCCCAATACTGCAAAAAGTAAATAACGCCATGGAGCTCTAGTTACCCTGGTTGTTGGTTATTGATAACTAGGAGAGAAACCTAAATACTTGTTGAATATCAATCTATTGCTCTAATGGGGACTCTTAAAGATATTCTGTCTGATATATGGATCAGTTACCATATAAACGGTTGGCTTATGAGGCTCTGCTTATGAATATTTAACAAGACCTTGAACCGTTAGAGGCAATGTTGTACTTGTAGGTTGCATAGTGGAGTGGAAGAAGCACTTGGACTTGGTCTGTGTGGGTGAATGTTGACCTTCTGTCTCTCCCTCGCCTCCTCTCCAGCCATACTCTCTCCTTGAATTTTTTTTTTTTTTTTTTTTTTTTTAGTCAGTTGTGGGGCCTGAACTCTGGGCCTGGGCACGGTCCCTCAGCTCTTCAGCTCAAGGCTAGCGCTCTACCACTTGAACCTCAGCCCCACTTCCAGCTTTTTCTGCTTATGTGGTGCTGAGGAATCGAACCCAGGGCCTCATGCATGCAAGGCAAGCACGCTACCACTGAGCCACCTTCCCAGTCCCTCTTCTTGAACTTCTGTGCATCCTAATGGGCCATCTCTTTCTAATGATCACAGATCTCTGTCTCTCTCTGGCCTTTTTGTATTCACCTTCTTGTCCATCCTGTCTATCTCATTTTACATGTCAAAGTACAGAATGGAGTCTAACCTAAAAAAATTTTCGCGCCGGGCGCTGGTGGCTCACGCCTGTAATCCTAGCTACTCAGGAGGCTGAGATCTGAGGATCGCGGTTCAAAGCCAGCCCGGGCAGGAGAGACCGTGAGACTCCTATCTCCAATAAACCACCAGAAAACCGGAAGTGGCGCTGTAGCTCAAGTGGTAGAGCACTCGCCTTGAGCTGAAGAGCTGAGGGACAGCGCTCAGGCCCAGAGTTCAAGCCCCACGACCGACAAAAAAAAAAAAAAAAAAAAAAAATTTCGCATTAAAAACATGTCTAGTAAAATCTACTTGTTCTTTTCATATAGTGCCTTCTTTCGTCCATCAGTATCTTCACAGAAAGTCTCTTGTAAGCCACACAAGGAGGGATGCTGTCTCTTTCAAAGGGCTGCTGTTGTCATGGTAGCAGTTTGAGGGGGACAATTCCCTGTGGCACAGAACTTGCACTAGATTTTGTTTTTAACCCATTGCATTCCTGCCCAGATAAAACTCAGCAGCACTCCCCAATTATTGTGACACCTAAATCTGCCGAGCACCCATCGGCCAGTCGTGATGTGGTTTGGTACCTGTGCCAGCAAAGTGAATCACAGTCAAATGGACTTATCAGTCAAGCTCAGGACTTTGTTACCAAGCGAGCCTTCATGCTTGTGTACTGTATCAAGCTCCTGACACCTCACACTGTACTCTGATTCCTGAGGACGGGACTTCACTACACATATCAGCTGACAGCCAGGTGGAATCAGGCGGCTCCCAAAGCCCAGGGAGCGTGATTTCCTGAGCCCCCCTACAGAAGACTAACCTATATGGGATAGCAAATGGTGCTGTTTAGTTTCATTCTTGTGCCACTTGCTGGAATCTCACCAGGCCAGCTGCAATAAGATTTAGGACTCCAGACTCCATACCCTCCTAACTCTCCTGTCTGTAATACAGCCCTTCGGGGCTACACTTTATGACACCAAACACCAACCTAGCCTCTGGGTAGGCCCTTTGTTGTAGATAACCTACTTGGGCACCAACAACTTTCTTTTCCTGATAAGACCTCGCAAATGTTTCTTTGAACCTACTTTTGAAAATAAAGGACACAATTAAATTCAGCTCTGAAGTAGTGTTCACAGATAGGACAGTTTTGTAATTGGAAAAATTCTGAGTCCTTAAGTCCTATCTCCTCAGGTTTCAATTCATAAGAGTTCCCCAAGTGGACTTCAGAGGTCCAGGTTTTAATTTAGTCCTTTGGAAGCACATTATAGGCAAAGTACTTGAATTTCTTCTGAATGAGGTGAGCTTCTGAATGTAAGCTTGGCTTGTAATGCACTTAAGTTGAATCACAGATGTGTGAAAAAAAAATAACCTGCAAATGCAAAATATGTGAAGGAAAAAGGATACAGGGTTTTTCAGGAAGAGTCAGCCGCAGCAACGTATGTGAAAAAGACACTTTTTTCTGAATAATTTGTTTTTCTCACCTCATCTTATTCTACCTACAAACGCCATAAGCTGACACGCCTAGAGTGGAGGAAAACGTTTTCCTGGGCACATAAGCAGTGTTACTGACACTTTGCCATTAAAGTCATGGGAATTCCTTTGAGATTAAGTGTGCAGTCTCAAGTTTCTCATTAGAGAGAAAAGGCCAGGTTTTATTTCTTACCAAAGTTGCTTGAACAATAATTGCTCTCCAGAGTCCCCGACCGTCTACACTTTTGTTGACACAGGGCCACGGTAGGTTTTAAACCTTAAGTCAAAGAAGAAATTCAAAGAAGGAAAACATGATTCAGGAAAATGAACTCAAGTATAATTGATGTTTACATCTAAACCTATTTAAAATTAACATTTATTTCCTAAGCCACTAATCTGGCATTGCCATGAAATAATTATAAACCATGCAAAAAAAAAAAATTCCAGTCCACCAACAATTGCTCTAATTTCCTCAGGGCAACCGAATACCTCTTTTGAATTTTAAACCCAAGACCAAAGATAATCCAAATTTAGCCCTATTCTCTTTTTCCTTTCTATACAACTAACACCAGAACCAAAAATAGATACACTCTTTGTATACCCTGCTGCGAAAAACCTAATCCAAAGGTTCTTGAAGACCTAAGATACAGGGTAATTCTTCCTTTGCACAAGGAATCCTAGAGTGGTCCCCTGGGGATAGAAAGGTACTTTCTGGATACATTGATCAAGATATATTGCATTCATCAACTGCTTTGTTAAATGGGAACTCCTTAGTACAACTACTTAAAGATAATTTAAAAAATAAGCTTAAAGGGCTCAGTGGTAGAGCGCTTGCCTTGCATGCATGAGGCCCTGGGTTTGATTCCTCAGCACCACATAAGCAGAAGAAAAAAAAAGCCGGAAGTGGCGCTGTGGCTCAAGTGGTAGAGCAATAGCCTTGAGCTGAAGAGCTGAGGGACAGCGCCCAGGCCCAGAGTTCAGGCCTACGACCGGACACAAAATAATAATAATAATAATAACAACCTTAAAAAGAAAACGTGGTGAGTGCTGGTGGCTCATGCCTGTCATCCTAGCTACTCTGGAGGCTGAGATCTGAGGATCACAGTTCAAAGCCAGCCCAGGCAGGAAAGTCCATGAGACTCTTATCTCCAATAAACCACTCAGAAAATCAGAAGTGGCATTGTGGTTGAAGTGGTAGAGTGCTAACCTTGAGCTGAGGAGCTGAGGGACAGCGCCCAGGCCCAGAGTTCAAGCCCCATGACCAACAACAAAAATATATACATATATAATATATTGTATATATTATATATATATATATATATATATATATATATATATTTGTATGTAATTGCCTGACTGGAAGTCATTCAGGGTTTTAGAAATTCTCACATGTAGCGTATTGTATCTGTCACTTGCTATAAGTAAGCACTGACTAAATACTTACTTTGAGGCTGGCTGTGGCTAGGAGGATCTTAAGAACTGAGAAGTAGACAGATTTTAAAGTAAATCTCGGGTTGGGAAGGTGGCTCAGTGGTAGAGTGCTTGCCTTGCATGCCTGAGGCTCTGGGTTCGATTCCTCAGCACCACATAAGCAAATAGAAAAAAGCCAGAAGTGTCGCTGTGGCTCAAGTGGTAGAACGCTCGCCTTGAGCTGAAGAGCTGAGGGACAGCGCCCAGGCCCAGAGTTCAGGCCCCATGACCGGACCCCCCCCCCCCAAAAAAAAATTAAAGTAAATCTCAGTAGGTATACACAGTGGTTCCCCACTGTGTTTTTGCCCTGTAGGTGACAGATAGCAATCTCTGGAAGCAGTCTGGTTGTCATAATTAGGGGATGTTTATGGAATCTAGTGACTGTAGTTACTTTAGTTTCAAGTATTTTTACTTCAAAGGAATCCCTTTTCTGTTTCTAATGCATGTGCACAAGTTCCAAACTAAAGAACTTACCCACAGTGACAGGGTACGCTGTGGTAGCAGGCGGGGCTGGAGTGGTGGGCAGCTTTTTTGGCCTGAATTTGTAGTGACCAATGAACCCGTCTGCTGTTAAACTTAAGTCTGATAAAAACTGAATGAGAAGTTCATTTTTCTCAGATACAATTGGCCTAAAAGGAGACAAATGGAAAGTTTAAGTGGTACCTCTCTGAAATTCTAAAGATCTTACCTTCCCATCATTTCTGACTGTAACAGGGTAATTTGCTTAAATCTAAAAGCTCACACTCTTGAATAAAAAGGTCAAAGTCCTCATCTGCTAAACAATAATGCACTGTGTTTGCTCAGCCAAGTACTCTATTTCTTCCATTCCATCTCCACTACAACCCTGAGATCAGCCCTTTTTTGTGGGCTAGACACCTGAGGAAGAGCATTCAGGTGGTTCAAGGTCCCATCACCAGCCTGTAGAAGTTAGCTAGGCTTTGCTGGTAGTGTTGGATGGGCCTCCAACTTTTTTTTTTTTTTTTTTTTGTCAGTTGTGGGGCTTGAACTCTGGACCTGGGTGCTGTCTCTGAGCTCCTTCAGCTTAAGGCGAGTGCCCTACTACTTGAGCCACAGTGCCACTTCCAGTTTTCTGGTGGTTCATTGGAGATCAGAGGCTCACAGATCTTGTCTTGGGCTGGCACTGAACTGTGATCCTCAGATCTCAGCCTCCTGAGTAGCTAGGATAACAGGCATGAGCCACCAGTACCAGGCCTAAGGCTTCTCCAACATGGAGCCTAAGAATCTGTTGACCAAACAGCAGCATAAAACCTTCCATAATCTAAACGTACTTGGGCAATTTCATAAAAAACAAGTTTAGACTCATTAAACTATTAAAACCACAAATAGGTGTTACTTACGCAGGTGGACTGTCCCCACAGAACTTCCCAATTCTGTTAGCGTCATTGACTTCTCCGCCATTAAACACAGCCACATAATCGTATCGGCAATAGTTATCACGCTCAAGGTCAAACTTCTCAAACTTTAACTCGATAAGCTTTTGAAGAAGCACAACATTAGAAATGTCAGGTGACAGTGGTGAATAATATCAGATGGACTTCTCCCACTTTCCAGATTTGTACAATGCTAGGATTTTTGTTTGAAAAATGTCTTTTTCTGTTTAAATCTCTTTTTCTTGTTGTGTGTTTCTTATTAAGAAAACTGTAGTTTTCTTTCACTTTCACTTTTAATCACTACAAAATATGATCTCAAAACCAGATCAACCCTCACTAGCGTCGTACATCCAACAGCTCAGTTCTCTTGCAGTTCCTTAGGAAGGATCACTGTATAATTCCAGCTACAATAAGACCATTGGCTCTGGAGATCTATGGCACAGCATGGAAACTATAATTGACACAATTATATGCAAATACACACTTTTTTTTTTGCCAGTTATGGGGCTTGAACTCGGCCTGGTCACTGTCCCTCAGCTCTTCAGCTCAAAGCTAGTGTTCTACCACTTGAGCCACAGCACCACTCGGGTTTCCAGTGGTTTATTGGAGATAAGAATTTCACGGACTTTCCTGCCCAGGCTGGCTTGAACCATGATCCTCAGATCTTAGCCTCCTTAGTAGCTAGGATTACAGGCGTGAGCCACTGGCACCTGGCTTCACATATATATTATGCTTAAAAATTTCCTTTGGGGGAGATCTTAAATTTTCTAGCCGTACCTGCTCACAAGCATAAGTAGGAGAGATGATACATATGTTAAAGAGCTTGATTATACTCTTTCAGAATGTATGCGTTTAAACCCCTGGCTTTGCTAATTAAGCAGTGTCAACATCAAGCTGTATAATCTACATACATATATTTTTATTTGTCAACTATATCTCATAAAGCTGGGAGGAGAAAACACAATGAGAGATAAGAGATATGAGCCACTCAACTAGTAGTATTTTTTTAAGAAACATATAGAAGGACCTACACAAGTAGTGTTCTTAATCATTTCTACGAAGTTATGTTTAAAAGCTCCCCAAATTCAAGTTTCATCTATTCCTGCAATCAAGTTCTGTCCTTAATATCTGAAAGTAGCACCTCAAAAGGGCAAAATTTCATACAACCCGCAAGCTAATACATACTAGAAAAGTAGACCTTCTTTGCTGATCTGCCCATCCATCCATCCATCCATCCATCCTTCTAACTTTCACAGCACTGGAGATGAAACGTAGGTTTCATCTTGCTTATGCTAGACAAACACTCTACTGCTGAGCTTTACTTTCAACCCCTATTCATTGCTTACAGCAAAGCTTTTTGTGGGAAACAATTTTTATTTTAAACTGCAGTCTCTAAACACCCTTAAACAGACCCATTTTCAAATCAGACACTGGTTCTTTGAGGAGCTAGCCAGCCGTGCTTGCATGATGTCTGGCTTTGTTCGAGCAAGACATGCAGGCTGTTTTTGGTTTGGTGACCAGGACATGATGTGTGAGCTGTGACAATGAGGATCCTGGAATGTAGATGTTGCTGGGGATTTTTAACACCTCCCCCTACTTCCAGCTGATCCATGCCACTTAACAGCACCAGGCTCCTAACGCCTGCTCCAGGGTGGAGCCATCTTAGGTGGGATTTGCTTACCGTTTATATTTTTAAAATGTGTTTGCAAATGATAATTCTATCATCGGAAATTAAGTCCCTGGCTTTGCAGATTAAACAGTGCCCAGGGCAAGTCAGCTTGGATCTTCACCTGAGGAAGGGCCTGTGTCCGGCATGGCTTTTTCTCCCTGGTTCCTTAGCTCTCATACCAGGAGCCACGCCATCCGGGCAGGTCACACTCCCATGCTTTCCTGGCATTGCCTGGAGTCTCACCTTGTTCTTGGGGGCCAGGATGTGCCACACACAGGTGACCCCTGCAGGGTAATCCCGGTCTGGCCAGTTGGGGGTTTTAAAAGAACCAGAAGGTTTTTCAAGGCGCCCTCCACAATACAGGTCTCCTGAAGTGATTAAATATAGGAAAAATAAATAACAATCTAAGTTATATCCCAATGCAGGCTAGGGCAATACAACCCTCTGAAGACGAGGAGCTAATAGGAGACTGTATAAGCTAATAGTCCTATTAGCTCATGGTAAACTTAGGTAAGGGTAGAGGCTCTTGGTTGGTTGGTTGGCATTCCTGAGCTCTCTGTTTGAGAACTGCTCCAGAGCCATAGGCAAAAGGAGTAACCATACCTCAAGTGCCAAGTAAATGTACATCAAGCGCCCCCAACCCCAGCTGGCATCTGTCACAGTAATGCATCTATAAGAGTTCGTTCTGCACTGAATGGAAGCCGTACCTCTTTCGTTGGGTTGAGCAGCAGAGAACATGGCCATGAAGCCATTTCCAGCTGTGTTGGCATCAGAAATCATCTGTACCATCATCTTGTTGCCACTGGACACGAGGGCTCCTGGGCGGAAGGTGCCGCAGAAGCGTCCGATGCGCTGGCCGTTGGCGTGGCCATTGTACACATCCACAAAGTCATAGCGGCACAGGTTGTCACTCTCGAGGTCTATGAACCGGAAGTTGAGAACCACCACTTTTCCCTCGGGGACCTGTCAAGACAAGGGACAAGGAGGACACTGTGTCTAGTCAAGGATACAAGTGAGAAGGTCCAAGCGTGGTACCAGGCTGGGTTGTGGCTCAGTGGCAGAGTGCTTGCCTTACATGCGTGAAGAAGCCCTTGGATTCAGTTCTCAGCCCCTCAACAATAAAAGGGGGATCATCCAAGATGATTTTTTTTCCTCTTTCAAATCTGAACTGTAGGAAAAGTTTTCCAGTAAACTACATTCCTAATATATAATTACTGATTCTCTTCTGAAGAATTACTGATTCTCTTCTGAAAAATTCCATTATTGTCTAGGGAAACAGTCTTGTTTCTTAAGAGTTTGTCTCAACAGATTCTCAGTCTTTTTAAATGATGTCATTGCTTACACAAAGAACCCCCAGGTGATCTGTACTAGTGTGGGTCTATGGTACCCAGAGACAAGTGTCAGCATACATTGAAAGTCAAAGAGAAATTCTATTACGGATTAAATGCATGTGATTGTGGGTCTTTCCAGTGTACAACATCTGTTCTTAGTTTTTCATATGAGCAGTCAGCTTCAACTAATGTCCCCTGGTGCACACTTCTTGTTTTGGGTGATACTGGGATCTAAATTCAGGGTCTGATGCTTGCTAAGCTGGCACTGTCCCACTTGAGCCTCACACTCAGCCATGTTTGCTTTCGCTATTTTTCAGATAGGGTCTTGCTTTTGGACAAGGTTAGTCCTGGATCTCTCTCTCCTACATATGCCTTATTCATGGCTTGCTTGTTGAGATGAGGTCTCCTAGCTTTTCGCCAGGGCTGGCTCTACTATAGTGCCGATAAGAGTCCCTGATTGTTATTCTCTGAAGACGAGCTCCCACTTGAGTCTACAGTCTGGATTTTTCTTTGTTAAGGATATATGTGTGTGTGTGTATGTGTGCGTATATATACTCACACATATATATCACAGAAAGATGCACAGAACAATATAATACACATATGCTAATGAACCAGAATTGACTTGACCACATGGGTGAAAATCTCCTTTAGTAAAATACAACATTGCTGATAAACCTGAGGCTTCCTTTGCCTCCATCTCAGGCCACATTTTCTCCTTCCTTTCTTGGAAGCAATCACTTTCACAAATTTAGTGGCTTTCCTTCTATGATCTTCAAAATAGCTTTATACGTGTGTGTGTGTGTGTGTGTGTGTGTGTGTGTGTGTGTGTCCGTCTATGCCAAACATTCATGTCTGTTTTCTCTCAAACAATTCCCTCCTACTGAAACACTCACCCAGACACCCTCCAGCCCTGAAATGGGCTCTGCCCAGTAGACAGCCCTTCCCTCAAAATCCCTTCCTCATGCTTTTTTCCTGAAGAGGGAGCTATGAGAGGCAAAGCACCCTCATGCCTTGCCCGTGGTTGCACCCCTGGCCTCTGGCACAGCACACAGCCCAAGTCAAGGCTCAACCTCAAAAATATTTGTTGCATGAATGGATCTATTAGGCACTAAATGAAAGCACCACGCAAATCCTGGACAAGATTCCTACTGAGTGGCTCCGCCTCTTGCAGCAGAGCTCCGAAGGGCATGTTCCTTTTTGTAGGTCGTGTCTGGGCCTTTATATTTTGGAGACAGATACTTGCTGTGTAGCCCAGGCTGGGCTTTGAATGTAAGCATCGTTCTTCCTGAGCCTTTCAAGTGCTGGGCTGACAGGTGTGTACCACCTCATCCAGCTTCTAAGTCAGTCTGTACAATAAGAACATGCATAGCCCTTTGGAAGCTTCTTATGTCAAATCTACAAATGCTAACACTAGAAGTAGAAACTCAGTGAACTTGACTTTTTTTGGTAGTTACTGTGTTGTGAGATTATCTGCCTATGGGAAAAGGATTCAGTCCCTGTGTTTTTTCCTGTCAACAGCTGGGCCCTGTATGGCACTGACTTGTGAAGCCTAAGGCTTGAACAGTGACCTCAGCTCACCCCACGGCTCCTGGGACGTCCCTCCCATCACAGGCAAACCAGCCAAGCGCTTTCGATGCCAGGGCTCCTGCCAGCAAGCAGGGAAATGCATCTTAAGTCAGTGCTTTGCATTTTCAGGATACGCCAGCAAAATGCAAACAGAGGATGCTGGTCTGTCTCGAGAGCACACTAATGCAGAAATGTTCCACTTTGCATCCACAGCTTCTCCCCCAGACCTGACCTCACAGTATGTCTGATTTGCCTTTTCCACAGACAGACCTTTAGGAAGTCACGCTCTAACCTGCACACCACAGTTTATTTACCTAACACTGCAGAGGCAGCGTTGCGCAGCGCAGCACCTATTTCCACACCTACCCCTAAATGTAAGCCAGACATATGTATGGACAAATTAGGTTGAAATATATGTCCATCTTTCAAGAGGGAAATATATCAGAAGCTTGCAATCTTCCTATTTACCCTTTCCACATGCTTGAGATAAGAACTTGTCCATGTCCAGCCTTTTCCGTGGAGATGGGACGCCGGAGGGGTGTTATGTTTCTCACAAACTTTTTGCCTGAGGCAAACACTACTGAACTATCATCCTCCCAACGTCTGTCTCCCAAGTCTAATTAGGCTTACAGGTGTGACTCACTACACCCAGACCTTCATATCTTGACTCTCGACCTCCCCATTCTCACATGCATCTAGTCGTTTTCTTTCTCTGTGCAATTTCTGCCTGGAATATTCTCTGTACCTCCAATCACTGACTCTCACTTTAATTTTGAAGTCAAAGTCAAATCCAGGAAACTGCCTTCTCACCCCTCCTTCCAGTGCCCAGATCTGGGGGAGGAAGGCATTATCTCCCCTTTTCTACTCCAGGGCCCACTCTTCCCTCTGGATGGGTACCAGGCCTCCCAGGTCTCTGCAGCAGGCCCTTTACCCAGCAGTGAACCATGTTCCGCTCTGATTGACCTGCGTCTGCTCCACTCAACCTTCCACGGGCAGCTGGAGGCCAGGCATGCGCAAAGCACGTGGAAGGTGGGGATGATGGGCCAGGAAACATTCTCTGTCCTCACTTCATGTATCCTGCTCTCAACCGTCCCAATGTGCCAATAGTTCTGAAATAGAGACTCTTGAGGGTCCACACCGCCACAACCCACAGTCTCCCTGGAGCAAGTTGAGACCTCCAGGCAGGTGAGGGATGTTACAAGTGCACTACACTGGTCCCAGGTGGACTTTTTCCTTACGGTCTCTCAATCCACATGTAAAGGAAGGCTGAGTTTTTTAAGTCAAGATACTCATTTCTTTTTCAGGGTTGTGTTTTATGATCAAGGATTGCAGAAGGTCGTGAAAATTAAGTTGAGCCAATTTCTCAATGTCTCCCTGCGCGCCCCCCCAAAAAGAACAAAGTACTTAAAGTCATTTGGGGACACTCAGTTCTCTAGCAGTTGTCAACATGAGTTAGTTCAGAATGGGATAAATGTGATGGGTGGAGACTCTTGGAGGAGAAAGAGTCCCCATCCTGAAGCACTAATATGAATCTCTTCAGAGGGCTGTTTTTAAAAACAGCCAGTCTAAAAACCAGAGGAGCCTTTTGCTACCTTGTGCTAGGGGCCCTTTGGGTGACAGTCATGTTTTCTTCTTTTTTTTGTTGTTGTTGTGTTTTTTTTTTTGGTCCGGTCATGGGGCCTGAACTCTGGGCCTGGGCGCTGTCCCTGTGCTCTTCAGCTCAAGGCTAGCACTCTACCACTTTAGCCACAGTGCCACTTCCGGCTTTTTTATTTTTTCTGCTTATGTGGTGCTGAGGAATCGAACCCAGGGCCTCATGCATGCAAGACAAGCACTCTACCACTGAGCCACCTTCCCAGCCCATGTTTTCTTCTTTTAATGACAGAGGAATATGGTTTTATCCCAAACAGGTTTCTACTGTAAAGCTGATTCCTGCACAGTAACCTAAGAGGAAAGGGGCTCTGACATGACAGTTTCAAGAAAAGACTTGTATAATTTTGATTTTCATCAGATCAGGAACTCAAGATTATTGAACTGGAACAGAAAAGTCCTTCCATTCTGGGAAGAAGCAATCTCAGTAAGGTAATAAATACACCAAAAACAAAACATATACAGGCTATGGATGCTTTTAGGTGGTTGAGAATTACGTCAGACCCTGGATTCCATCACCAGCACTCAATACTCAACAAAAAGCACTGAATGGATGTGATCAGCTAATACGCCATCAAACAAATAAGAGGCAGGGTTTGAATGGCAGCTTGAGGCTGCTATAAGAGAGAACTGAATCTGTTTTTAAATGTGATTTCTATTTGGAGAAAAAACTAGTAGGTGTGGTAGCATATGTCTGTAATCCTAGTGACTCAAGAGGTTGGGGCATAGAGGATATTGAGTTAAGAGGCTAGCCTGAGTTACATAGCCAGATGTTGTCTCCAAAACTCCAAAGTAAATAAGTAAATAAATAAAATGAAAATGAGTAAAATAATATGGATAGTTTGTCATCGACAGTATCATAGCTTTAATGGCAGACAACAGTCCTTCCTCCCCGATGTCTACTCCTGAACGATAAACATCTTATACTTTATTTATTCTGGAATTTACTTCCATGGTTTTTTTTATCCCTAAATAATAAGTTTGTGCTGCTGCTTCTTTTTTATTGTTGTTGTAGAGCTGATACACAGAGGGGTACAGTTACATGAATCTGCTAATAAGTAGTGAGTGCAATTCCTTTTGAAACATGTCACCCTTAACGACTCATCCTCCTGGTTTTTCCCTCCCCATGCACAAGCTATCCTTTCATTTTCCACGTAGTGTCTAGTGAATCCCACTGTTGTATTTGTTCACCTTTGTTCCACCTTTTATGTGTCCTCACCCTCCCGAATACACTCTAACAAACAAAAGGAAAAGAAAACAAAAAACAGCAACAATTGGAACTAAAAAATGTCTTGCTACTTCCTGGTTTACCTCCTTTTCATCTCTACCTGTTTGCTTCCTATAATTCGCTTATTCCTTCACTAACTTTCTGGTTAAGTCAGTATTCATCATTTTTTAGTACAATGGCCTCCTAAATAGTCATGATGGTGCTATGCTGTTGCATTGTTGTTTACCTAGTAAACAACATGAACTTAAGGTTGGTGTTGCTTTCCATATCCTTGTCATGAAAACCCCTCTCAGGAACAATTGAGTGCCGTATCCTTGGGTTTCCCCTTGCTTCTTGGAAACATCCATTTTGGAGCTCTTATTTTCCTGCTCTCCTTATCCTGTCTACATTACCTTCTCACAAGGCCTGCTGCACAGCTGGCTGGTTCAGAACTTGGCTTTATCCCCAACTTGGGAAATCACTCTAAGGTGCCTATGTCTTTTTAGTTTTCGTATTTGCTTTATTCTCTCATTTTGCTGGATTTTTTGCTTTTGTAGTTTTCTTACAAAGCTCAAAAGTTTTAAGGTCTCGCATATCTCAAAAGTATCTTTTTCTGTACTCAAACCTCTCCACCAATTTGGTAGGATTCCAGAATTATGTCTTTAAAATATTTTCCCCTTAGAACTATGAAGGCATTGATCCATTGCTTTCCAGCCTCTAATGTGCAAACATAGTTTTTTTTCCCTCTATGATTTTTCTCCTACAGAAACATGAGGGTTTTCTTGGCTAAATTTAACAGCAGTATGGCTTGCCTGTTTTTGCTCATTGTCCTGAGGATTACACTAATAGTTATATATATATAATAATAGTTCCTGTCTGAATTCCCTGTTCAATTTTTTGTAGGACTCTCATTACTGAGACTTCCTAATTTTCTTATGTTTTTCTCTTTAACACTTCTTTTATTTTCTACTCTCTAAGTGCCTTCAAGTTTATCTTGTAGCCTTTCTATTCACTTTTTGTTTCTACTCTCATTATTCATTTCCATGTGTTTTCTTAGTATGTCATTTCTTTTGTTAGCAGCCTGTTTTTATTTTGTGTGTAGCATCTATTTTGAAGATAATAATGACAGAGTTTACATTCTGCTCTTCCTCATCTCTGTTTTCTTGGTGTTTTTGTTTTCGGTGTGTCTGGAGCTCTAGCTTTTCATATAAGTGACTTTCCTCTGGTGTCTGGTACTCCTTATCTGCGCAAGCACATTCAGAACTGAGGGACTGAGCAAGCTCAGTGGCAGAGCTTGTCACCGCCTTGTAATGGGGACCACGGTGTCTGGACAAAGCTTGTTGCTTTGGGGCTATCATTTTCTCTCAGTTCCTTCAGTGCCTTTCGTGAGGGGTGAAGACTTTCCTGTAGAATTCAGAGGGAGAGGCAGGAGGAAGAATGCCAAGGGTCTCACCACCCAACACACAGAGTTTAATTCAGTTCCCCTGCGTTCAGTGCCATGCCTCTACTTGGCCCGTTCCAGGATACTGGGCAGTTCCCAAGTCCCCCTCTGGTTCCTAGGGATTAAAAAAAAAAGCCAGGCCCCAAAGGAAAGAGAAGGGAGAGGAAGTGGAAGGGGGAGACACCCCATTTGCTGATTGGGGTGGAGAAAGGAGCCTGGGAAGGCAACCACTCTCACAATGCTTTCTAACATAACTCCACATGTTCACCTCACCTGCCCTGCTGCCTTCCAAGAAACCAAGGGCCTCTAACTCTAGGCCTTTCAGGGATCCTGAGCGACAACCAGCACCTCTTCCAGCACCTTCTCCCCACTCTGGCCGACACCAAATTCCCACTGGTCTGCTGAACCAGCTGCCAGCGCCCACCTAATTTCTCAGTCTCTAAAATTTGATTGATATTCTCATCTAATACAAACTCTGTTCCAGTTCCTCTTCTCGAGAGTTGAAACTTCCTACTAGGGCTTGAACTCACTGCCTTGTGCTCTCATTTGGCTAGTGCTCTACCACTAGAACCACACCTCCAGTCCAGCTTTTTTTGCTGGTTAATTGGAGATAGAATCTTATATTATCTTCAAATAATTGTGCAGGGGAGTTCAGTTTAACATGTCCATTTATGTGTACCACACAGCTTGATCAGAGTTACCCATCATTCTAACTGCCATTCCTTCAAAACAGACAATATAGTCATACTAATGACATGCTGCATGTGTATTTATGTGTATAGGTATGTGTGTATATATTTATACATGAATAACTATACACATACATACACAGATATACCTAGACTGCCCCCCTGCCCCCGCTGCCACCACAAACATACACCTATCCCTTTCCCTATACTACCATGAGCCCCTAAGATTTTTTTTGGGGGGGGGTCCGGTCATGGGGCCTGAACTCTGGGCCTGGGTGCTGTCCCTCAGCTCTTCAGCTCAAGGCTAGCTCTATCACTTGAGCCACAGTGCCACTTCCGGCTTTTTTCTTTTTGCTTATGTGGTGCTGAGGAATCGAACCCAGGGCCTCAGGCATGCAAGGCAAGCGCTCTACCACTGAGCCACCTTCCCAACCCCATAAGATTTCTTTTGTCTCTATGGACTTGGGTTTTCTGGACATGGTATATAAATGGAATTACACAGTATAGGGCCTTTTGCATGTGATTTGTTTTTAAATATTGTGATATCTTTGAGATCCGTACATTTTGCACCATGAATGAATATAATACTACTTTCAGGGCAAAATAATATTGTATTGTATGATATACCACATATTGTTTATGCATTTGTCAGTTGATGGGTATTTTTAACATATTGATGAGTGTGCTGATATACACTTGTAATTCCAGCACTTGGGAGGCTAAGATAGGAGGATCATGAGTTCAAGGCCAGACTGGGCTATAATATAGTAAGATCCTGCCCAATTAAAAAAAAACAGAGATAGATATATTGTTTTGGCTTCTTATTCATAATGCTTCTACAAACATCTTTGTCCAGTCTGTGTGAGAGTGTATTTTCATATTTTTTCTTGCACTTAAGAGTACAATTGCTGAGTCACATGGTAAAAATTTAACTTACAAATAAAACAATTTTCCAAGTAGCTACATTGTTTTTCATTACTATCAGCAGTATTAAAGAGCTCCAGTTTCTCCACATCGTGTGTGTGTGTGTGTGTGTGTGTGTGTGTGTGTGTGTGTGTGTGTGCAGTGCCCCCGCACACATGCGCATGCTGGTACTAGAGCTTGAACTCAGGCCTCCCACTCTTGCTTAACATTGTCTCTCAAAATTGGTGCTTTACCACTTGAGCTACACTTCTACATCTGGCTTTTTATTAATTAATTGGGGGAAAAGCATCTCTTGAATTGATCTTCTCAGGCTGGCTTTGAACCATGATCCTCAGATCTCAGCCTCTTGAGTAGCTAGGATTACAGGCATGAACCACTGGCACCATTTCATTGCGGGTTTTTTTTTTCCCACATCTTTAGTAACAATGCTAATCATCTTTTATGTGCTAATTGGCTATTTATTTATCTCTTTGGTGAAATATCTACTCACATCTTTAGCCCATTATTTTTAAATTGTCAGCTCTATAAAACTTTAAACACAATTAGAACTGAACTTTTAAAAAAGACAAACAGCTGAGTCACACTGAAGGTCTGATTTCATAATCCATTCTAAGCCAAAATCAAGAGGCAGGGCATCTCTAACCCGCTTGTTATAATGAAGTTATTCTGCACAAAATAGCAACGAGCTGATGACAGACCCTCTTCATCAAGAATCCGCTGGCAAGGAACATTGTTTCTCATTTTATTATTATTTTTTTGGATCCCCTATGATTTTTAGATGACAAAATACAACACCACCTTCTTAAGGACAAAAAGTTTCTCCTCTGATTTTCAGAGGAAAATATGAAAGATCAAAAATTAAAATACACAGTGGGCCTGATAGAATGCCCTGAGTTCAATACAAAAAAAAAATCTCCCCAAACAAAACAAATAAGGAATAATTACAAACACAGATTTTATGCAGTTAATATATGGGTCCATCATATAAATATATTAGCAAAATTAAAGCAACTTTGGGAGGCTTGTAAGTGTTGAGACTGGGGAGAAAGGGAATATAGATATTATCAGTATGGGGCTGGGAAGGTGGCTCAGTGGTAGAGCGCTTGCCTTGCATGCCTGAGGCCCTGGGTTCGATTCCTCAGCACCACATAAGCAAAAAAGAAAAAAGCCGGAGGTGGCGCTGTGGCTCAAGTGGTAAAGCGCTAGCCTTGAGCTGAAGAGCTGAGGGAGAGCGCCCAGGTCCAGAGTTCAGGCCTCACAACCGGACCCCCCCCCCAAAAAAAAAGATATTATCAGTATCATTTAAGGCTATTTTTCCACTTTTTACTTTGTTCTTTTGTGTCACACCAGAATTATGATAACCAATGGGGCTGGGAAGGTGGCTCAGTGATAGAGTGTTTGCCTAGCATGCATGAGGTCCTGGGTTCGATTGCATGAGGTCCTGGGTTCGATTTCTCAGCACCACATAAGCAGAAAAACAAATACAAAAAAAACCAAAAAACTTCTCGCCAGGCGCCGGTGGCTAACTCAGGAGGCTGAGATCTGAGGATCGCCATTCAAAGCCAGCCTGGGCAGGAAAGTCCGTGAGACTCTTATCTCCAATAAACCACTAGAAAACTGGAAGTGGCGCTGTGGCTCAAGTGGTAGAGTACTCACCTTGAGCTGAAGAGCGCAGGGACAGCGCCCAAGCCCAGAGTTCAAGCCCCACGACCAACCAAAAAAAAAAAAATTATGAAAACCAAAATTCTTCCTGTAAGCAGCAGAGAATTAGTATAAGCAAAAGTGGGAATGGAACTGGATACAGTGTAAAAAACAGGCTTATTCTCTTATGGTCAGTTAATTTTTGGCAGAAATATCAAAGCATTTCAATGGTTCATTTCATGTGTTATTTTGATGGGGTCAGGGATTCCCAGATGACTAGTAAAACAGTATTTGGAGGGGTGTGACTTTTAGCATAAATGAGAGAAATGAGTTTTGAAGGTGTGCCCTTACCAGTATGTGCATTCTATATCCTATTCTTTAAGAAGTTCTAGAATAGGAAAAGCTGATCTACAGCGCTTGCCCCTGTGGGGAAAGGGGACTGGGTCAGGAAGGAACAAAACAGAAAGAAGGTTCTAGCAATGTTCTCTGTCATAATTGGGGCATTGGTTGTACAAGTGTGTGTCTTTGAAAATTTTAAATCCATGCATTTTATGGTGTGTTTAGTATACCTAAAACAAGCAAAAATAAAGAACGACATGATTGTGTCTTTAGATCTGGAATGTTCCAAAGACCTGCATGTTGAAGGCTTGGTCCCTAGCCCATGGTACTACTGGGAGGTGGTGGAAATTTCAGGAAGGGCTGTAGGAGGAGTCCACGAGAAGTCCTCAGTGGGTATAATGGGATCCAGCTTCCTCCTGGCTGCCAGGAAGGAGATGGGCAGTTCTGCTTTACCATGCGTTCCTGCTGTGAGGTTCAATGTCAAGACAAGCCCAGAAACAACTCTCACCTTGGATAGCCAAATGTTTTCTGTCAACTATGTATTTTTCTTACCTGTAGATGATATTAACTCACCATTTGGTTAAATAACTATTCTAGCCATTGAAATAACTGTGTCTAGTAAAGCAAATATATATGTTCTTTTAATATATATGTGTGCATACATATAACAGCCTATAGTTAAGACTGGAATTCAAGTTTCTATATAATTCTAAATCCCATGTATAGTTTAAAGCCAGGATATATGTGGTTAGGGCCAAAATTCCTTTCCTCTATCTATCCTGCTGTTTACACCAAGCAAATAATAGTTACAGTAATTTTAGAACCCTTTGATAGACCCTTAGGTATAATTAAGTGACTTAAACATTGAGTTCCTGCCTAAATTCATTATTTGTCTTCTCAAATTACACACCTAGGCCGATCTTCCTGTATGTTTCAAATTGGATATAAATATGCAAGCCCACACCCGGCACTGCCAATCTTCTCATGAGTTGAATAAAAAGTTGAGAAGCGTTAAATCCACAACCTCATTTTTAATCTACAAGTGCATTAAATTAAATGTGAATGCCTTGTAAATTTAATCAGGCACCTGAAGGGTAGATTCAGTAAGATGACCTCAACATACATACCTAAGTTCCAGAGTACCACAGGAAAATTGCACTGAAATTCTTGTTAGCAGATATTTATTGGTCCTGTTTGGAAATAGCAAAGCACCTGTGATACCGCCTTGTGAAGTCAAATTAAATCTTAAAAAGGCCAATTCCAAATGATCAACATATAAACCAGTTTTAAGTAGTGTATGTTTGTGTATGTGTGTGTGCGTGCATGCGTGTGTGCATGCGTGCCTATGCACATGCAAATACTGGGACTTGAACACTATCCCTGAGCTTTAGGCTCAAGGCTAACACTACCACTTGAGCCACAGCTCTACATCTGGCTTTGGTGGCTAATTGGAAATAAGAGTCTCAGGGTTGACTTTGAACCATGACCCTTGCATCTCAGCCTCTTTAGTAGTCAGTTTATGTACTTGAGCATCAAAATGCTTTACATACATATCTGTTATTAATTCTTTTGTTTACTCTCCACCAGATAGCAAACTCCTTGAAGACAGAAACCATAGCTTGCTTTTTGCTCCTCGGGCCCATCACAGTGGTTCAATAGAATAGTCACCCAATCCATTTTGGTGAGTGTTGATTTACTTAATAAATAAGCTCAGAAGAGTATAATTACTGAGTCAGAATTTTGTGCAAGGATTTCCATACCATTTATAAATATTTCTCCTCTCCTTTCTGTCAAACAGCCTTCTTGTGCAGAAGATGTTTTACTTAGCATGAAACGTTGCTCACCAGTCATCTGATTAAGTCAATATCTATAGCAGTGTTAGGCCTAAGCTTCCCCCTGGATAGAGGGGAGGAGGTGATGTGTTTTCTCAGAGTGGTGCTGAGGCTCGAGTGAGGTGCTTGTTCACTACATGGTCCAGTATGTGTCTGGTATACAGAGTAAAGTGCTAGTCTACACAAGTCAGAGCAGCTATTTGTATAAATCATAATCTGGGTTCTCGGTAGGCTGAAGCAGAAGGATCGTGAGTTCCAGGCCAGCTTGTGTCTAACGCAGAACCAACAAATAAATAGAAGTAAATGAATAATATGGGGTTAGGGAGTAAAGCTCAGAGGTAGAGTCCTTGCTTAGCATGTTTGAGCCTCTGGATTTGATTTCTAGCACTGAAAAAAAAAAAAAAAAACCAAAGCAAAACGAAAGCCATCATGTGGGTGACACAACCTGATTAAATAAGCACTTAATGAATCGATGTTTCTAGTTACCCAAAACTTCCCGACAATGAAAAACGAAAGGAGAGAGCTGAAAATCACTGTCATACCAACGGAATGATTCAACCTGACAAGAAATCCAGACTTCTTATTTTCTCCCTCTTGTTTTAAGTGAGTTGTGTCCAACTCTGGCTTCTTATCTTAAGATGGTATAACCCAGCCGTCACTAGCCAGCACAGGCGTTTTAGCATGCTTGAAACTGACCGCATTTCTACCATTCTATAGTCTCAGATCTCCTTGAGTGGTGGTTTCTACTCAGAGATAGTAAGTCCATTTTCTTCGGTTCCCTAATGGGAAGGCCAAGGCACTACCTCCAATCTTCTGTTTCCCCTAGGAATCAGTGTGTGGGCAAAGGTCATTCATTACAACAGCCCTCCACCGAAAATATGCCTTCATCGTGAATGTGTAAAAATCCAACAGAGTGAGGCTGGGTTTGCAGTAAGAATTTATACCTTCAAGCACTATCTCCAGTCCTTTCTGATGTCTACTGCAAGGCACCACCGGATTGCTTAATAAAAATCTCCCAAATAGTTGACGTCAATCCAACATTTCATATTCCAGGCATCTGCCTCCAACCCAGATCTCAATACCAGAGGAAAAAGAGCGCCACTTTGCAGTTTCCAACCCCCTCTTGCAAGAGAATACCTCTGTTTAAAAAAAAAAAAACTTACTGTGATTTTCCAAGTGCATTTGCTATTTGGAGGGTACACTCCAGGAAAACCTTCGCTGCCGAGAAATCCAGACTCGCCAGTGAGAACCCCGCCACATGTAAAAACAGGTCTGGGGAAATAAACGAGAAAAGAATACTTCATTTGAGCCATGGTCTAGTAATCTAATGTCAACTTCAGAAAAAGTGGTACGTATGGCTTAGAGTGAAGTGTATCATAAATGGAAGATCTGAAGCCTTGCTGGCTCTTAAAATACTTAAGTCATAGCCTGATAAAAACACTCATGCCTTCTTAGTCAACTGAAGATAGTAGGCCAGGTGCCAGTGGCTCTTACCTGTCATTAGCTACTCAGGAGGCTGAGATCTAAGGACTGCAGTTCAAAACCAGCATGGGCAGGAAAAAGTCTGTGAAACTCTTTATCTCCAATGAACCACCAGAAAACCAGAAGTGGCGGCCATAACTCAAATGTGGTAGAGCACTTGCCTTGAGTGAAAAAGCTCAGGGAAAAAGCGCCCAGGGCCTGAGTTCAAGCCCCTCGACTGACCAGAACAAAACAAAACAATATATATGTTTACATAGATAGCTAACATACAGAGATCACAGGACACGCATATACCTGTCTATCCTCAGAGATCACAGGTGTGCACATGGATGTAGGTGACATGTGTGTATGATAGGCCACATTCGTATAGCTCACGCACGCACACGCGTGTGTGTGTGTGTGTGATACCTGTATATGTCTATACCTATGGGTAACGTGTGTGCAGGGGGACAGGTGGATCATATACGTCTTCCATGTAGTGTTCTAGGCTCTGAGGAAAGCATCAACCAGCAGGGTCGCTGGAGAGAGGCTGGGGAAGGTGTGGATGGGAGCCCGGCCAGGTGAGGGGCAGGGCAGGGGGGGCTGGGTGAGGGGCAGGGGGGCCGGTGAGGGGCAGGGGGGGCTGGGTGAGGGGCAGGGGGGGCTGGGTGAGGGGCAGGGGGGGCTGGGTGAGGGGCAGGGGGGGCTGGGTGAGGGGCAGGGGGGCTGGGTGAGGGGCAGGGGGGCCGGTGAGGGGCAGGGGGACCGGGTGAGGGGCAGGGGGGGCCGGGTGAGGGGCAGGGGGAGCCGGGTGAGGGGCAGGGGGACCGGGTGAGGGGCAGGGGGGGCCGGGTGAGGGGCAGGGGGACCGGGTGAGGGGCAGGGGGGGCCGGGTGAGGGGCAGGGGGGCCGGGTGAGGGGCAGGGGGGGCCGGGTGAGGGGCGGGGGGCCGGGTGAGGGGCGGGGGGCCCGGGTGAGGGGCGGGGGGCCCGGGTGAGGGGCGGGGGGGACTAGATGAGGGGCAGGGGGAGCCGGGTGAGGGGCAGGGGGACTGGGTGAGGGGCAGGGGGGGCCGGGTGAGGGGCGGGGGGGCCGGGTGAGGGGCAGGGGGGGCCGGGTGAGGGGCAGGGGGGGCCGGGTGAGGGGCAGGGAGAGGTTTCCAAGTCCCTTTCTGAGGGTCCTGGCCCCGGGCATAAAGGGGAGGCTGAGGCCCAGGAGGGGGAGAGGAGGGGCGCCCGTGCCCAGCCCCCGCCCCCCCATCAGGTGGGTCCGTGGGGTCCCCCTGGGTTTCTGGGGGAGGGGGTCTCCACGCCTGGGGCCCCCTTCCCCCCGGCCACGTGGTGGGGGGAGCGCGGGGAGGGGTCCCGGGGTACCTGTCGGGGGGCTGCGCGCGGGCGAAGCTCAGCAGCAGGCACAGCGGGATCCAGGCGCCGGCGCCCCTCATGGCCGGCGCGGGCTCGGGGTCCCCAGCCGCGCCCCGCTGCGCTCCGCCGGGCTCAGGCCGGGGCGGGGTGGTGGGGTGGCGGCGCCGGGCCGGGGGTCCCTCCCCTCTGCCGCCTTCCCCGCGGTCCCCCCCGCGTGCGCCCCGGTGGCCGCCGTGCGCTCGGGGCGCGCGGGCGCAGCGATGGGCGGCCGGGGCCTGGCGCGGGCGGCGGCGGCGGCTTCTCCCCCAGGACGGGTCGGGCCTGGCGGGCGGGGCCCGGCCCTGAATATCCCGTTTGTTCTCCCCCGACGCCGGGAGGGGCGGCTCCGTGGCCACCGCCGCGCCTCCCCTCCCGGGGCCTGCGGGGCGCCGGCCCCCCAGCATCCCCGTCCCCATCCCGGGACCCGCCCCGATCTGGCTCCCGGGGACCCGGGGACGCCCAGCGGGAGGGGGCGGGGGGGGGGGGCGAGACCTGCGTGTGTTGTTGTTGTTGTTTTACCAGCGAGGGAGATTTTGTGTGTGCAGCGATTGTCACCCCAAAGGAGACCCGAGCCCAGCCACCTCCGGTCACCACCCCGGCCACGCGTTCTGAAGTGGAGTTTCTTCCCTGGCATCTCTCTGTGAATCCCACAGCTCTTCCCACCAGCTGCAGCCGCAGCTGCTTCGTTCACACTTACAGAGAATTTCTTTTTTTTTTTTTTTTCCTCCCAAGAAGAATGGTGGTAGACTTGTGAAATCAAAGCTTTGCCAAAGGAAGAAAGGAAGGAAGGAAGGCAAGCTCACTTGAAACCTTTATTTTGTCCAATGCAGTCCCAACAACCAGAGTGTTAATAGAAGAGGTGTCAGTTAATGAAAGTTAATAAACGAGGGTGTTGGTTAATGAAAGAGGAATAACATCAGGATGGGGACATGGAGGTTTGCAATCATCACCCCTCTTCCCTATGGGGGTGTATCTTCATTTAGCTGCTTCATTTGGGCATTATTTCTTCTAAACTGTTTATGCCTCTCGCAGAAGAAAACAAATTGGACATTCAAGTGTTATTATCAAGTTTCATTTCTAATGGTGAATTATGATGCTCAGGACATTAAGTCTTGGTAAGGAAATGAACAAAACTGGCTTCTGAAGACTGCCTAGTGAAGATTGAAGCCAGTCCTAGGATGAATTTCTCTGTGGGGGTGTTGATTATCTGGCAATTTTGGGAAAGCGTAGGGGGGAGAAAAACATCAACTTCAACTTTTAAAAAATATTCCCTAAAGGCACCACACCCTGTATGACATTTTAAAAAAAAAGGGAGGAGAGAATTTGGCAAACTATACTGCATCCTGAAACACACACTTAACTCAACAAAATTCTCCTTAAAACGGCAAAGAGAAAAACAAATGATTGTTTACTTGGCACACATTTCAAGAGCAAGGGATCCAATAGTATGAGGTTTTAGAAGATACTCTACAAAGTCATAGTTTACAGTGGTAATCATTTAGAACCCCAGACCCTGAAAAGACTTCATTCTTCCCACTAAGTTTTCAAAATTAAAATAAAAAATGAAGTATTAAACGTGCCTAAGTAGATTGAGACTATTTGTGCATAAATCTGGGACCGTATTTTTTTTCATAATGTATAGAAAATGACTGTGCCCATATCCTTAAGACAAAGTTTGGATTCTGACAGGCATTCTGTGGCTGACACTCATAAGAAAGATGTTGACTTTACCGTGTGATTTTAAAAGTTTACTAAGACTTGTATTATTTGCTCTTTAAGACACATATTTGACTTGGAACTACAGTTCTGACCAAAATTATAAACTTTAAATATCCCAAGAAGTTTGATGAGTTAAATTTGAGACAAGACTCACTGAGAGTATAGAGGTATGTCTCAGGTTCATCTCAGTGAGACCAACTGCTGGCATTTGGGGTTGTGTAATTAATATAATGGAAGGGATCTAAGAACCCCAGGCAGTGGGTAAGGAGAGAGAAGTGAGGATAAAGACCTGTAGGTAGATTCTCCAGAGGGAAGCTAAGGGGTAGGTAAGTGATTCCTTGCTACCCTCTTATCCAGATTCTGCAATTGTCAGGTTGCCTAGAAAACTAAAGTCATAGGAATGTGTAACTATTGTCCAGTGAGCTTTATCACTAATCAAATTAGGCCCACACAAGCATGGCTTGCTGGATAATATTAGCAACTAGCTGGCCTGGTACGACAGCTTGTTGCTGGGTAGTTTGGCTAGTGAACCCACCTTGTAAATAGTGGAAAACAAAATGCTTTTAGAACCCATGCAGTTGAATAGTTCTGATCTTGATAAATGTCCAGAATTCCATGAAATTTTGTCAAATGATATTGACAGAAATGAGAGAATAACGCATTGTTTTCCCAAAAGTGATTGTGTTAGCTTTCTGTCACTATAAAAAAATACCCCCAAACAATCATGTTATAAAGAAAAAAGGTTTAAAACCTTGCAGTTTTAGAGTTCTTGTTGCTTTGAGATTCTGGCAGCACAAGGTAGGAGCCTGAGGCAGAGTAAACCGGTCACCACATGCTGGGAAATGAAAGAATATGGAAGAGGAAGGGTTGGGTTTCATCTATCCTCTTTAAAGACACACCCCAGCCGGGCACTGGTGGCTCACGCCTGTAATCCTAGCTACTCAGTAGGTTGAGATCTGAGGATCACGGTTCAAAGCCAACCCAGGCCCAAAAGTCTGTGAGACTCTATCTCCAATAAACCACTCCGAAAATGGGAAGTGGTATTGTGGCTCATGTGGTAGAGCACTTGCTTTGAACTGAAGAGCTAAGGGACAGAGCCCAGGCCCAGAGTTCAAGCCCCATGACTGACAAAAAAAAAGACACCCCCCCAATGACCTAAAGACCTCCCATGAGATCCTACCTTTCAACCTTCTAATGGCATCATAGAATGAGGACCAAGCTCTTTTTTTCTCCTACATTTATGTTTATTTTAAAAACTGACAAATCCTGTACAAAAAATATCCCAAATCAGTGATCACTTTCCAACAGTAATCTTCAGAGACATTATCGCCTAGGACCCCCTCCTCCTCCGCCATGGCCATATCCTTCCTCTTCGTCTACCTCAGCCTCAGCCTCTTTCTGCAACAGCTTCTCTTTTCTTAGATTTCACCTTAGGTTCAACATCCATGAGAAGTGTTTCCAGAGGTAATCTGTCTGGTAGAATAAAGTATCGACTGTTATTTCCTCAAATACTTACTGTTTCCAGCTGTACAGGTTCTCTGTTTGTCAGGGTCATTTTCACAGCTTTAAGGTGTGTATTCATGCTGACATCTACACCTGTAATTGTTCCATGGACCTGTGTTCCATTCTTCAGTGTTAGAGTTTCATGACTCAGTTTCATCAAAAATCTGACTGGCTTTATCCTAGCCACACAATCACTTCTTTGGTCCGGGTATATAGAAAATCTAACAATCTGACCAGATGAATGGCCGGCGAGGAGCAAGCTCTTAACACATGTAGGATGAGTTACATTGACTGATTTTCTTTTTCAGAATTTAAAGCAGTATTTTCAACTGTTAGAGAATCATTGTTTGTATGCATGACTTAGTGATCCTTGCCCACAGTCTGTTTGAATTAGATGAAGGTAGTTGGTGTATCTCCCCCTCAGACATGTATTATGTACTTATGCTGAGAACATCAAAGTCATCGCTATTTGCTATTTTGAAATACTTGACTGTTGTCAATGAGTTACTGATTTTCAAATGTTGATCTTGCCCTACGTGCCTGGGATATCTCCAATTTGGTTGGGGTGTAAAATTGTATTTATACATTGTTGCATTTGATTTGTTCATATTTTATTGATATTTGCATCTATTATTCATGAGAGATATTGATCTATACTTTCCTCATGCTCTTTGTCTCATTTTGGTATGAGGATAATGCTGGCACATAGCATGAGTTAAGGAGTATTCCATCTGCTTTTCTGGTGGAGATTATAAGGAACTGATAGGACACATTTGTTAAAGGTTTGGAGGGCTTCACTAGTAGCTTTTTTTTAGAAAATTCATTGTTGGGATTGGAGGTATGGCTCATTTGATAGAGAGCTAGCCAGTGATTGAAAGTGTCAGGTACAAAGAAAAGGGAGGGAGAGAGGAAGAAAGGAAGGAAGGAAGGAAGGAAGGAGAGATAGAGAGGGAGGAAGAAAGGGGAGGGAGGGAGAGAGGAAGGGAGGAAGGGAGGGAAAAATACAGGCTCATTGTTGATTCCATTTCATAATAGATACAAATTGTGATGTAATCTTGACTACTAATGATTAGATCGAGAGACATCTAGGAGACTTCTGGGTCTTTCTCTGGAGTCCTTTCGGATTACAAGGACTAGACTAATTAGATTACAAGGGCACTGACTTAATCAATGGTTTGTTGATGAACTTATAATGCCTAGACTACCAGGGCATAGTATAGCTGTGTCTACTCCACTTCCACATCCTTCCTTCTTTCATATAGATCCAAGTTCCTGACTTCGGTCTCCTCCCCCCCAAAGACCTACTATTCCTAACAAGAGGGATATGTTGGCAACGGATTCCCTCGATCTTTATTTAACTTAGGAAGTGTTCGTTTCTCCTCATCTTTGGAGGATAATTTTGTAGATTACAGAATTATTGGTTCAGGTGTTTTCTCCCAATACTTTTTATATATTTTGTTCCAGTGCTTTCTTACTTGCATAGTTTCTGGGGAGAAGTCATATGTAATTCCTACTGTTGATCCTCTAGAGGGAAGGTGTTTTGTTTTGTTTAATCCTAGGGCCTCTTTTAGGGTTTTTTTTTCTTCACCTCTGATTCTCTGTAGTTTGAAAATTATATAACTCATTGTAGTTTTCTGACATTTATCTTCTTTGGTGTTTTCTGAGCTTCCTGGATCTCTGCTTTGGAGTCTGACATCGATGTGAGGAAATTCAGAGATGTTATCATATTATTTCTTCTGTTACTTTGCTGCTTTCTTTTCCTTCTAGAATTCCCATTATACTTTTCCTTCTAAAATTCCCATTATACATATTATGCCTTCTATAATTGGCTCCTAGCTCTTGGATATTATTTCTTTCTAGTCTTCTTTGTCTCTTTGCTTATCAGTTTTGGAAGTTACTACTGAGATATTTAAGCTCTTATATTCTTCTCTGCCATACACCGCCTAATAATGAGCCTATTGAAGCCATTCTTTATTTACTTTTTAAACGTTTAATGGCTCTTTTTGCTTGTTTCTATTCTCTGCCTATACTTCTGTCTGTGTTTACAGTTCTATCTGCTGTCTATCCATTAGCGCTCTTAACATTAGAGTTATTTTACATTTTCAGATCTGCAGTTCTAGCATCCCTACTATAGCTAAAAGTGGTTCAGATACTTGTTCTCTCCTTAAACTGTATGTTTTGCTTTAGCCTATGCATTATAATTTTTTTCTTGTAGCAAAATAGGATATTCTGAGTAAAAGGAATGGGTAAAAAGACTTTAGTGTGTGGATGTGGTAAGAGGTGCGTTCCATCAGGCTGTGGTTAGGTGTCAGACTTTTGGTGAGCCTCGGTTGTGAACATGAACTTCTGGATCACACACACACACACACACACACACACACACACACACACCATACCTGAGGTGTGACAAGATGGTCATTAGAGATGAGGTTGGAAATTTCCAAACCTTTCTGTCATTAGACTTCAATAACACCACTGCAGGTTAGACTCTGAACAAATATCTCTCCAGAGGCCAGCCTTGTTTAGAATAAAGGGACATAGTGGCACTTTCATGACAGTTCCTCTGCTGGAAGCCTGGGGGGGATTTTTCTCCATCTCCTGGGAGACTGAGGAGAGCTCCTGGAGGTAAAACTCACATAAGAGTGGAGACCTTCCAAGGTCTCAGTTCTCCTGGAGTTGTCAAGCTTGTGACATTTCCTCAGAATTGTACCCAGCAATCCATCCATCAGACTGTTCCTACCGAATTTGGGTAGGCAAACGTTCCTCTGGACCTTTCTGTCTCTAGTAAGTTCTGATTCTCTCTATTCTCCTGTTGGTCTCCCTGCCGTCTCGCTTCAGGGGGAGAGCAGTGCGTCCCGCAGATGAAGAGGTGTATTGATGTTGCCCTTTATTCTACTTTGCAGTTGCCCAAGCAAGCCTCTTAGGTGTTGCACCTGACACTGTCTTGTTTCACTTGTCGAGTGTCTTCGTCCACGGAGCCTTTCAAGTCTACGTCAGAGAGCCGGCTGTGTGCTCTCATAGTCCCTTCTGATTCCCACAACTTCCATCATTCCGTATCACCACTGCCACTTTGCCTGGAACAGTTCTCGTGATGGGCCTGGAAGTGGTGTACACACCTGTAATTCCAGTTACTTGGGAACCACAGAAGAGATTTATCATGGTTCAAGGCTGGCCCAAGCAAAAATTTAGCAAGACTCTTGAAAAACAAGCTGATTGTGTTAGCACATGCCATTAACCCCAGCTACAAGGAAAGAGCAGATGGGACACCCATCTGAAAAATAACCTAAAGTAAGAAGGCCTTGGGGGGGGGGGGGGGGGACAGGCATGGCTCTAATGACAGAATGCTTGCTAACAAGTGCAAAACCCTAAGTTTAAACCTCAATACTGACCTCCCCACCCCCCCAAAAAAAACTCTAAAAAATAAAAAAGTTTGGGGCAGGGAAGTTGGCTCAGTGGTAGAGTGCTTGTCCTGCATGCTATGAGGCCCTGGGTTCAATTCCTCAGCACCACATAAGCAGAAAAAGCTGGAAGTGGTGCTGTGGCTCAAGTGGTAGAGCGCTAGCCTTGAGCTGAAGAGCTGAGGGACAGTGCCCCGGCCCAGAGTTCAGGCCCATGACTAATAAAAAATAAAAATAAAAATGTTCCCCTGTAGCATGTGAGCTGTGTGTGGAAAAGCTAGTGTTGATCTTATTTGTTGATGTTAAACCTGTGCCTCACACGTAGTCAGTATTCAACAGGTATGTGTCAAGGGAGTAAATGAATGAATGAATGAATGAATGAAGCAGGTTATCTATCCATATAATCTGCAACTGTAAATAAAGTAGGAGCAACTACTATGTCTTACAGTTGTCTATGAGTTCAAACACAATTCACTAAGGGCCTTCAGTTGCCAGGCCCTGGGTCAGACACTCATTATGAAACATGCTAGAAATAATTACGTGAAAGAACTAGAAGAAAACAGAATTCGCGTGTCCAACTTCATTACAAGCATGAGGAATATGAAGGAGGCAGCCTGGCGTGGTGGAGGGGTTTGAAAGATTCCTATTTTTAGCTCAAGAGCCTTTCTTCCAATGCAATCTTAGGAACCCCAAGTATCAAACAAAAGGACAGAAAGCAGAGGGCTGATTTTTGTCCATTTCTTTCTTGCACAGAGCGGGAGCCAGAGCTTGCCCACTCTTCTCTCTTCCTCTTCTGTGTTCCACCCTGTTCCCACACCTCTCCACACTTCCACGCTGAGAGTCAACCACCGTCACATCTCACTGCTTGAAAATCCCCCAAAATAGACTCTGGTTAAACCTTGCACTTGAAAAAACACGCATATTCTTTCCCTTTTGAGCTAACCCAAAATGCCACTAAAATCACAGCAAAGGAACCCAAAGGCCCGTGTCCATAGGAAGAGGGCGTGGGTGAAGAGTCCGTGCCAACGGCCTGCCGGACTGGGGACAGGGACTGGATGAGGCTAACAGCCCACATGTCTGCAGATGGCGGCGAAGAGGGCAGCTTTCATTCAACCGTGCTATCTTGGGACTTCTGGAAACACAGCAGAGCCCTTGTGGAGTCGCTATGTTGGTTAACTGTGCTAAACACGTGAGTCAAGTGAAGGTCAGTCATCTCTCCACCAGCCTTGCCCGTAAATTCTCACTAGCCAGCAGGGGGCAGTGTCTTCAGGCCAGACAGGGAGCTCTCTGGTCCCTAAGTGCAGATTTACTAAGCAAGTCTCCTAGCTCTAGCCATCTGAGTGAGGTGGTGTATATCTCCTATCCTTCCTACACAGGAAAATGAGAAGAGGAGGGTTGTGGTTCCAGGCCAGGCCTGGGCAGAAAAGTTCTTGAGACCTTTTTCTCAAACAGTAATCTGAGACCAGAAGGATCAAGGTTCTGTGTAAACCCTAGACAGAAAAGTCCAGGAGTCTGTCTCAGTAGCTGAAGCTGGGTATGGTGATGTATACCTGTCATCCCAGTTATAAGAGGAAGCCTAAAAAAGGATCATGGTGCAGACATATGCCTGAGCAAGAAGCCAGACTCTATCTCAAACAAAATAGTATAAAAAAGCCTCAAGACATGGCTAAGTGGAGAATACTTGGTGAGCAAATGTGAGGCCTTGAGTTCAAGCCCCAGCACCACCAAAAATAAATACCCCCACCTAAAGCCCGTAAACCCAAAGCCAACATCATAAATACACATCTCTTAAGCAAGACCAATCTTGCCAGTTTTAGGGCTCTAAGAGAAATGAGAACAATGTTATTATTTAGTTGATGTTTTTCTGCAAGTAGTTGAAAACCCTTGTTCCAGTGGATCATATCATCTTATTTGGGGAGATGACAAGTGGGCATATTTTTTTAAACTATTGCTCAGCATCGGTGTCTCATGCCTGTAATCCTAGCTACTGAGATCTGAGGATCGAGGTTCAAAGCCAGCCCAGACAAAGAAACAAAAAACTATTAAGAGACTAAGACAAGAAAAAGCGTATGTGTACAAATGTGTGTATGTATGTATATATGCATATATAATCTATATGAATTGGTGATTGTCCTTTGTATATTAATGTTGAATATAAATGACTAACATCTTTAGATGATGTCTTCCCTAGCTACCCTGATGTACATATAACATGAATCCAAAGCACTTAGGAACATGACAAAATTTCTCTCTAATGATTAAAATCTCATACTCACATTAAGTAGGAAGAAGTATCCAATTACTTCACAGTTGGCCTGGCGATTTGCCCTTCTCAAACCTTAATTCTGAGTTAATAAATTATAAATCTACATTCTAGTTTATTTTGTAATCAGCCCTAGATGTGGATTATGGTCATGTGTATTTTTCCAATGACATCTTTCTTTTCTTGACCATCCAATGGAGCCAAGTATGTGAGTGAACTGTAGGATCCAAACTCTTGAGCTCATAATTGAATGAAAAGACCATTTGATGACCTGAGTGTACAGTATTTGCAGTTACATTATTTAGCGAGATCTGCGCGTGCGCGCGCGCGCACGCACACACACACACACACACACACACACACACACACACACACACACACACACACACACACACACACACACACACACACACACACCCCGAGGAGGAAGGCCGGCGAGAGGGGAGATGAGGAGCAGTATTGACAGCAGGGTGCCCAGATTAAACTAGCTTTGGCCTTTCAGAAGTGTTTCCCAGGTCTTCATCTAAGTCCATTTCAAACCTGGAAAAGGTCACTTTGTCATTTCTCACAAGCTGTGATTTAATTCACTCCAGAGATGGGCTTAGCCAAAAAGAAAGCTCCAGTGAATTGGTAACCTGGCTTTGGGGAAAACTTACACAGTAACTAAGGTATTGGATAAACAGACGTTGGGCATGTATTTACAAAGAAGCCTCAGAGCTATGATTCTATTATCATTTGTATCTTCATAGCCCATCATTGCTGCCCAAAACCCTTGTGTCCAGGAAGTTGATGAGTTAAAAATTTGGAACTGTGGGTTTGGGGGGGAGAGGGGGAAGATGGGAAGGGATAGAAAGGGGAAACAAAGGAGGCGGCAACAATGCTTGATAAGAAATGTACTCATTATCTTGCCCATGTAATTGTAACTCCTCTATAAGGTATTTTCACAATTTAAAAAAAAATTGGAACTGTGCCAGGTGCCAGTGTAATGCTAGCTACTCAGGAGGCTGAGATCTGAGGATCACAGTGCAAAGCCAGCCCAGGCAGAAAAGTCCATGAGACTCTGATCTCCAATAAACCACTCAGAAAAGTGGAAGTGGCGCTGTGGCTCAAGTGGTAAAATGCTTACCTTGCATGCATGAGGCCCTGGTTTCGATTCCTCAACACCACATAAGCAGAAAAAGCCAGAAGTGGTGCTCTGGCTCAAGTGGTAGAGCGCTCGCCTTGAGCTGAAGAGCTGAGGGACAGCACCCTGGCTCCGAGTTCACGCCCCACAACTATTAAAAAAAAAATTGTAACTATTTCCTTCAATCAGAATAAATCAGTTTGTTACATTGCTACCTGTCTTTGTCACATTGCTACCTGTCTGCAAATCCAGAATTCCATACCCAGATAGATTATGCTGATCAACAATTTATAGAAAAGGGTCATTTTTAGCAGTCTAGGATTTTTTTAAGTGCTATGTAGTAAATGCTCATCATTAAATCATTCCAAAAGAAAAAAAAGTAGGCAAATGGTAATGAGTGAAAAAAGTAAATAATAACCCCCTGAAAAAGCGCAATAATATGTAATGTTGTTGCTGTTATGTTCTGCTGTGGTTTGAACTCCAGGTCTTATCCTTGCTAGGTATGTATTCTTCCACTGAACTCTACCACCAGCTCTTTTTGTGTGTGCCAATTGTGTGTGTGTGTGTGTGTGTGTGTGTATGTGTGTGTGCATGCGCGTGTGCATGTGCTGGTACTGGGGCTTAAACCCAGGGCCTTACACTCTTGTCTTAGCTTCTTTGCTTAAGGCTGACATTCTGCTACTTGAGCCACAGCTCCACTTCCAGCTTTTTGCTGGCTAATTGGAGATGGGAGTCTCATGGATTTTTCTGCCCCAGCTGGCTTGCTTCAAGCTGTAATCCTTAGATCTCAGCCTCCTGAGTAACTGGGATCCTCGGCGTGAGCCACGGCGCCTGGCTTGTACCACTTGTTTTGGAGATAACTTGTCATTTCCTCCCTCGATTTGTGCTTGGACTGTGACCTGCTTATTTAAAGCTTTGTTGAAGGTAGCTGGGATGACAAGAACACACTGGTTGAGATGGAGTTGAGATGGAGTCTTGTGAATTATTCTGCCTGAGCTGGCCTGGAAATGTGATCTTCCTGATTTCAGCCTCCAGATAGCCAGAACAGCAGGCACGCATCACCGTACTGAGCTGTTCATTGAGAAGAAGTCTTGCTTATATGTCTGGGCTGGCTTTGAACCCAAGTGCTCTCAGCCTTTAACCTCCCAGGATTTAGGATTACAGATGTGAGCCACTGGCATTGTCTGTGAATGATTTTTTAATCTTAAAAATCCAACCTATAAGAGCACACAGTTGACTCTATTGATTTCCAGTACAGGCAGCATTCTTGTAATGTAAAATTCAGTAGGTGTCTTAGGCATTAAAATTTAAACGCGGAATCATCATCAATATTTTATTTAGAATCTGATAAGCTTCTGGGGTTACTGTGGTGGTGGAACCCTAATGTGTTCCTCCCACACAGAGCGACTTACTTTCTGGATATTATATTCTTTTATACAAGACCAGAAACAGATGTTTTACTTATTATATTGGAGATCATGCACAGCTACTTTTTTTTTTCCACTTTGTGTTTGAATGGGTATTATGTTATATATGTCTTCTGACATATATATATATATATATATGTATGTATGTATTTATATCCTTCTTCTTTTTCTTCTTTCTTAGCATTATGAATTCCAGCCAAAACAATTTTCATGAACAGAATAAAAAAAATGTCCTCTGTGTGTGTGTGTGTGTTTTAATCTTCCGAGTTAAATTCTGGGTCATTCAAAGATTAAGCAAAGTGACTCCAGCCTGAAAATCCTATAATTACAGAATGTCTGTCTCCTGCGCTGCTTAGCTTTCCTGGGTTGGGCAGATTTCCTGAACTGCCAATTAGGAAAGCCTTTGACGTGTTCCTATAGCGTAAGGCAGGTGGATTTGAAGAGCCCGTGGATGGAGCTACCATTTGTCTTGTTTAATGTGAGGTTAGGCCTGACTGAGTCTGCTAAGGGAATCGGTGACCACTGGAATGGACAGGATTCATGAAAACAGCAGCGTTCGCTGGCAGTTGTTTCTTCCTATACCCCTCCTGACTAGCCTGTGGGGTGAAGGGAGTGGTGGGTGGGGGGGGAACTAAATGCTTTGAACTTGGAAACTTTGGAGGAAAACGTTCTATAGGAAATAAAAGATCTACAAACTGATGAGATAACCAACTAGAGGATTTCTAAATGGCAGTACCTGTTTCTTAGCTGATTTTTTTTTGCTTTTCTTTTTTCCCCCCTTATTTGTTGGTTGGTTCAATGTCCCTAGGCTGGCTCAGCCTCCTAAATGCTGGGATTACAGGTGTACATCACCATGCTTGGTCTCTTAGCTGACGTGTGTGTGTGTGTGTGTGTATGTGTGTGTGAATTCTTGCTATCATTTATTTATTTAAAAAATGTTTTAGGGGCTGGGAAGGTGGCTCAGTGGTAGAGCGCTTGCCTTGCATGCCGGAGGCCCTGGGTTCGATTCCTTAGCACCACATAAGAAAAAAGCCGGAAGTGGCGCTGTGGCTCAAGTGGTAGAGCGCTTGCCTTGAGCTGAAGGGCTGAGGGACATCGCCCAGGCCCAGAGTTCAGGCCCCACTACCGGACCCCCCCCAAAAAAATGTTTTAGGGGCTGGGAAGGTGGCTCAGTGGTAGAGTGCTTGCCTCCCATGCATAAGTCCCTAGATTTGATTCCTCAGTACCACATAAGCAGAAAAATCCAGAAGTGGCGCTGTGGTTCAAATGGTAGAGCACTCACCTTGAGCTGAAGAGCTGAGGGACAGCATCCAGGCCCAGAGTTCAAGCCCCACGACCGACAAAAAAAACAACCATTGTTGTAATGGGTTGCCTTATATACTTGTAACCAATTTTTTAGAGATGCAGGTAATAATTCCTCTAAAGATCTACTGCCTGTTTTGTTTTATTTTTAAACCACTGGCGATCTAAGCAAAAAGCACGTGACTCATTACAGTAATGGCCTGGGTATAGAAAGCCCCAGGGGAGAGGGGACTCAGGCTACACACTGCAGCCTGGCTTCTAATTGGACTGCAGTGCAGAGGAGATCAGCCAGGGCTGGAACGAGGCAATCGTGGGGCTGTGGCCTGTCTGGGACCATCTGCAGGCAGCACGACTCGTTAGCCACATAGGATCCAGGTTTTACAGCTCATTTCCAGGAACTCCTTCTAGGCCATCTCAGAGGGACTGGAAACTGGACTTTTGAAAATCTAACACTTTGAGAAAGTGTGGGGAGTGTGACTTCCTGTTAGTACCTTTCAGTCAGGAGGACGTGTTCCCTCTGTGTCGTTTCCTAATGCTGAACAACTTCAGAAGTTGCTTAGTGATCTTTTAAACAACGGGACACACATTTGGGATGGTACACTTCCCCTGCCAGCCGCCTTTCCTTTCTCTACCAACCTGGGTCAGAAGTAAAGACAGGAGCTGGACGGACAGAGAGACAGAGAGACAGATCCTGAGTTCAAATCTTAGCAGGCAATCTCGAGAGTTTAGTAGCTCGTTCCTTCACAGCGGCGCTGAACACAGCACTGCCACCTCCTGCATCCTCAATTAAGTGAGCCGTAAGAATTACGGCAGAGGAGTCAGGCACCGGTGGCTCACGCCTGTCATCCTAGCTACTAAGGAGGCTGAGATCTGAGGATCACGGTTCAAAGCCAGCCCGGGCAGGAAAGCCCGTGAGACTCCTATCTCCAGCAAACCACCAGAAAACCTGAAGTGGCTCTGTGGCTCAAATGGTAGAGTGCCTGCCTTGAGCTGAAGAGCTGAGGGACAGTGCTCAAGCCCTGACTTCAGGCCCCATGACTGACATAAAGAAGAAGAAGAAGAAGAGGAGGAGGAGGAGGAGGAGGAGGAGGAGGAGGAAGAAAAGAAGAAGGAGGAGGAGGAGGAGGAGGAGGAGGAGGAGGAGGAGGAGGAGGAGGAGGAAGAAGAAGAAGAAAAAGAAGAAGAAGAAGAGGAGGAAGAAGAAGAAGAGCCTCATGTCTCCTGTGCCCTCTGGTCACCAGCTCTGCAAAGTCTACTGACTAATTAAAAAAAAAAAAATAAAGCTTTTCTGGTTTACTTAAGAGGCTGAGCTCTGAGGATTGTGGTTCAAAACCAGCCAGGGCAGAAAAGTCTGTGAGACTCTTATTTCCAAGTCACCAATGCAGCGGAGCTCCAAACGTCATCACATCTTCATAGACCGATCTTCCTGATCAGTGTGTCCTTTGGTCTGTTTTTCCACGTGCTGTTCGTCTGACTGAGAAATCTGTCTGCCTACAGAAACTAGCCAGTCAGCGTCTCACTAACCCAAGCGCCACGCGGACTGGCCGTGGGCGACCTTTCCTCCCGGCCCATCCTGCCCAGCTGCACTGGTAGATCTGCAGACTTTCTGTCATGGTCTATGAAGAGAGAGAACTAAGTCAATATTTTTGATCTGCTTTGCAGCTAGATGTTGGATGATGTGTCAGTTCTTTCCCAGGCCATCTGATCAGTTATTATTAGAACGCTTTTAGTGTTGTTTCTAGACTTGCTTTGGCTGGTTTATGATCAGCTTCTGAGAGCTCATCTTGGATATCTAATGGAAGCAACAGCTCACCCTGCTTTCTCATAACCGCAACCAATGTGATTTTGTGCTTAATGACTGATCTAATTACATGTGTCTTCCGAGACTACTCTCCAAGATTCTTGCCTCTATTTTTTACCTGGGATGATGGTTGCTAATAACTATCCAATCCTGGATCATCTCACAAACCCTTTGTCTCATGAATCTAACCTATGAGTGAAGGCAAGCCTTGCTTTAAAATGATCTTGAATAGGATACCATGAGTCTAGAAAAGCTTTGAAACACATGTTGAAGTTTAATCATTTGTAGAGTTTCAGAAAATGCACCTCTCATGTCTCTAACTGGCAGCGTTTCTAAACTGTGTGTACTCATTAATCCATCTGTGGTGCTTTGCACACTAAATAAAGCAACCCTTGCACACCGGCTTTGTGTTGTCTCTCTGATGTTTTCACTTCCTAGTGGAGATTAGGGCTCTGGTGTAAACACATATTGGCAGTGCTGGAGTTTAAACTTGGGGCATCTTGCTTGCCAGGCAGGCCTCGCTCCTACCGAACCCCACTCCCCTCCAACCTAGGGTAGTAAATATTTTAATCTCTGCATACCATATCATCTGTGATTCATGAAGGCATGTGTGTGGCCAGAAGACAATATAGTTCTGACGATGGACACAAAAACCTAAATTCCATACCATTTTCACATGTTCTGAAATATTACCTTGGGGGGGGGGAGGCTTGTTTTGTTTTTAATCATTTAAACATATCAAAACTATTTTTAGCTTGTGGAATATAAAAAAAAAAACCCACAGGCAGAAAATGAGCAGACTTGCCCTGTGGCTGTAATCTAAGTATAGTGCAGTTTCTGGTCAGGAGCAGATTTTGGTTTAGTGAGAACTGAGTCCTTTACAATTAGAGGAACCTATGGTAAAAAAAGATATCTATCTATCTAGACATATGTATATATATATATATATATATATATATATATATAGAGAGAGAGAGAGAGAGAGAGAGAGATGCCTAGATAGATAGATTCCTTTGGTATAGTACTCTGGAAGAGACCCCTATACGCAAAAGGCCCTGAACAAGACAGCTTTTGATTTATTTCTGATTTTATTTTATTTTCTCATGTTATTGTATTAACTCACAGCCTCTCACTTGGTTGGCAAGTTCTCTACTGTTTGAGCTACACTGACCCTGGCCCTTTACCTTTTACTGTTTGTAGGATGACTTTTTTTCTTCTTTTTTGGAGGGGGGAAGGCAGCATTGGCTGGCCTCAAACTGTAATCCTCCTAAAACCAGAACCCAAGTGGCCTGGATTACAGGTGGGCACCATCGTACCCCTCCTGAGGGAGCTTTCTCAACTAAAAGTTCCAAAGCCCTGGCAGAGTACTCCACTAGACTCTCTGGGGACAGAACCTGGGAGTCAGCTGTCTGCCAAGCTCTCTCAGTCTTTCTACTGTGTTAACCAGTGTTTTCCAAACACTGACTTGCTCACCATTTCATAGCGGAAGATGGAGCCATTAGAAATGGTACACACACATTATTGTCTTACATGTATTACTTCCCCAGAAACAGGTTTTAATGATTTCTTCTCACTCCTAAGGTGACTAGTTACTTTTATCGAAAATACTCTCCCGTGATAGGCTCTTAACACAGTACATAGATACACTTTGTGTGTGTGTGTGTGTGTGTGTGTGTGTGTGTGTGTGTGTGTGTGTGTGCACATGCCAGTCTTGGGACTTGAACACAGAGCCTTGAACTCTTGCTTGTCTTTGCTCGAGCTTGGCACTCTACCACTCGAGCCACAGCTCCACTTTTTTTGTGTGTGGTCTCTTGGAGATTAGAGTCTCACAGACCTTCCTGCTTGGGCTGGCTTTGAACCGCGATCCTCAGGTCTCAGCCTCCTGAGCAGCTAGGATGACATAGGCGTACCTTTAAGCGACGTCATCTGTTCTCTTCTGGATTCTCACGGCTAGCCTCCATACGTAGGGAGCTGGCCCTCCTTCGTTTACGCTCGGTGTCATGTGGTGTTTTCCTGTGTCAAAACTTCATTCTTAGCACGGCGGACATAGATTGATTTTTAATCTTAAATTGACATCCATTTCGGATAGCCTCTTGAATAAATAAAAGGTGCTTCTGTCACCGAGTCAGAGAGAGAGAAATTGAGCAAATCCCAGGCAAGTAGATAGGCAGAGACTCAGTTGTTATTGCCTGAGATGAATCGCAATCTGCGGAAGGCTGCTTTCCCTCCCTGCGAGGATTCTGCACCCTTTGGGCTGTTCCAATATTACATCGTTATTCCCATGATGCTGCGCTGTCTTCTTGGGCAGTTTGGGGTAGTTTGTTTGTAGCTGGGGTAAGATGTACCCTGTGCTGTTATTCTATTTTTTTCAACATTACTTTCAGAAAAAACAAAAACTGAATCATTGCCAGGAATATAGCCTCACGCATCTCTTTCAGGTCTGAGGAAACCTGGCCTTTATTCCTAGGGGCTTGAAAATCTAATGTCCTAGAAAACATGCAAATCCAACTGCCTTTAACTGTAACCACTAGTCAGGAAGCAAAACCATTTCTTTTCTTCTCTCACAAGCATGTGCAGAAAAGGCTTTTCTGGTGCATGGATGTTAGCTGTGACTGAGGGTTGTATGGCACAAATAAAAAGCTGAAGCGGCCTTCTCTGGTTAGACGTCTTCATGCTTAGAAGCAAAGACTCTATTACATCCAAGTAGTTTTCTACCCATCCCGTGCTAGCGCCTTCATTTCTTCATTTATTAATGAGTGCATCTGTCACGTATGAAGTGGGTACCTACAATGCGATACTCCAGACACTGTGTGGGAGGTGGTGGAGGGGGGGGGTGTTTGGTTAATTTCCCAACTTACAGTCTTCCCATGGGAAGAGAAGAACACGAAGCAAGGGAATTAATTGTGCCTGGTGATAAATGGTGTATAGGAAAGACAACACCAAAGTCCTGGTTGCACACGTGTGCATGGGGTGGGGGGGAGGCCAGCTGTCTCCTCTCCAGGGTCAAAGGTGGTGACATTTTGGCCTGAGATGGAAGGAAGGAAAAGACTCAGCCAGAAGTAAGTTTCAGGGGAGAGACTCTCTGGGCTGTGGAGCTCTGACAACCCCAGCTTCACGTTGTAGATGGAGATGGTCCCTTGATTTTGGTAGGTTAGATGCGGGTATGAATACAATGGACTCCCTTGCTTTTGTTTGCCATTTTAATATGCTCATTGAAGAGTTTAAAATACGTTTATGGTTTGGTTTTTTTCCTTCTGAGAGACAATGAACCCAAGGAAGCCTTCATTTGGTGATTTGTTTGTGTGTTTGTTTTCTTTTTTCCTGGGGTGTTAGCTTAGGCTCCTAGAATCCCTTGGGCTGTTTGTCATGTGTGCTAAGGGCTCTGAGGGTTTGGCCTATTATCACAGTGCTGGCTAAAGCAATGTCCTGCAAATCCCTGCACTGGACGCTGGACGAAATGGTCTAGCATGCTTCATTCTGTCCTTACGCTGCTGATAGAGCAACACATCCTCCCAGCCCGACAGAGCTGAGGAAAGGGACCCCACAGGGGGCAAAGTGTCTTGTGTGAGGGACAAGGTTGAAATGATGGGAACAGTGAGGCTGTGGGGCCGAGAGGCAGCAGCTCAGAGCCCACAGCGCCCGCAGTGGTGTGCAGGGTCCAGTTCCTGTGCCCTGGGCCACTACCAGGCCTAAGGGTAAGCCGCACCCCCATTGTGGGTCCATCTGGCCCAAGATGGGCATCTGCTCCTGACCCCATGGGCACCCCACATCCTCTCGGTGCTCAGATTGTGTTCCTCAGCCCTGAACAGGCCCCGCAGGACAAGGGTTTGACTTTGGGAGGAACTTGAGGCCATCTCCCAAAGTTCCCTCCTGCAGGGACAGGAGAGACGGGCAGGAAGTGGGGGGATGCCCCCCCCCCCCGGACCCGATGGCAGAGACAGGACCAAACTAGACCCTAAAGTAGCCCAACCCCCTGAGCAGCTATTCTAGGGACTGTGGGGCGGGGGGGGGGGGGGAGGGAAGGGGGGGAGAAGTGGAACTCAAAGAACGTTTCAAGACAGAACTTGGGAAATCCTCTGTGATTTCTCAGGAGACCCCGTGTCCAGTCACCAGCACACGCATGTGGGTAGAGCCTGGGGCCGTCACGGGGGTCACAGACATGTGTGGGGTGGCACTGAAGGAATGGGTGTGGGGGAGTTTGGGATTTATAGGATACACCCCCATTTCAGTACACCCAAGAAAGAAGGGAGAGCAGTGTCTTCACCCTACTTGAGTGTGGTTCCCGGGGCAGCCCGGGATGTTAGGGAGTTCACGCTGCCCTAGGGAAGCTGCAGAACTGATACTTAGACACCTCTCACCTACTTCAACCCTTCTTCTCATCTTCATCTTCCCCGGGTTTACGTGATCAGTTAGAGGCTTTGGGCTTTGTTTGGTTTTATTTTTGTGCCTGTAGTGGGGGTGAACTCAGGGTCTGGGCATTGTCCATTTACATTTTCACCCATGATGGGTGCTTTACCACTTGAGCCACACCTCTGTTCCTGGCTTTTTTGCTGGTTAATTGGGGATAAGTATCTCACAAACCTTCCTGCCCAGGCTGGTTTGAATTTTGAGCCTCAGATCTCAGCCGTCTAACTAGCTAAGAGATCATCCCCAGGCCCTGAGTTCAAGCCCTGATACTGGGACCTAATTTTTTTTTTTTTTTTTTTAAGGACCAAGTACAAGGAGTTTCTACTTGACCACTGGGACATCTCTCCTCTGCTCCTGACTCGATGAGGAATGGAATGGAAGGGTGACACTTCTTCACTGCACATTTGAGTACAATCATTGTATGTAAGTCCTTAGATTAGATATCAGGCAGATGGTGGAAGGCCTATATACCGTGGGATGCTTTTCGCAGCCTTTTCTCTCCCAGGCTGGAGCTGGGAAACATGGGTGCCTCCAGGCTGGGGTAGGAAAAGTTATTTCTGTAGAGCAAACAGCAGCCTCAGGACCCTCCCTTAATCCTGAAACACACGACAGCTTTCTCTTGGCCCACGTAGGGATGGTGTGAGGCTTTTAGCCACTTGGAAGACATGTTGAAGACGGCATGCTCAGGGCTGTGGGCTTGCTGGCTGCTTTTCCCTCTCGCTCCACGCCCACCACTGAAATTGTCACCCCTGTTATTCCTGGGTGCTTGGGTACTGGTTAGGATCATTTTGCTCTCATCATAAACCAGCCTGGCAGAAAAGTAGACTTTTCTCTGCTAAGCCTTCCCAGGAGAAGGCATTTAATGAGGTTTCTAACAAGAATTAAAAATCCAAAGCAAAAGTCCCCTAAGCCAGGCGCCGGTGGCTCACACCTGTCATTCTAACTACTCAGGAGGCTGAGCTTTGAGGATCAAGGTTTGGAGCCAGCGTGGGCAAGAAAGTCTGTGAGGCTCTTCCTTCTGATTAATTACAAACAACAACAACAACAACAACAACAAAACAGAAATGGAGAGCCTTGAGTGAAAAAGCCAAGGAAGAGTGCAAGGCCTAGTACAAACAAAAAAAAAGCCCTATACGTTTACCCTTGTTACACACCTAGAACCTATCTGAAGTGGTTTTTTTTTTTTTTTAATGGTTTGCATCCTTCTTTAAATTGTGCAGTGTTTACATTTTTAAGATCAACATAGGTAAGAGTTCAAGGTATTTAATTCCCAAGACAAAGATGAGACTTTCCAAAAGAGTTCAGGGCCTGGACACTGTCCCTGAGTTTCTTTGGCTCAAGGCTAGCACTCTACCACTTGAGCTACAGCACCATTTCCAGCTTTTTTCTGTGTATATGGTACAGAGGAATCGAACCCAGGGCCTCATCTTCATGCATGCTAGGCAAGCACTCTACCACTGAGCCACATCCCTAGCCCAAAGGTTTTGTTCTTTTTTTTGGGTCCGGTCATGGGGCCTGAACTCTGAGCCTGGGCGCTGTCCCTCAGCTCTTCAGCTCAAGGCGAGTGCTCTACCACTTAAGCCACAGCGCCACTTCCGGCTTTTTTTTTTCTGCTTATGTGGTGCTGAGGAATCGAACCCAGGGCCTCATGCATTCAAGGCAAGCGCTCTACCACTGAGCCACCTTCCCAGCCCTGAGAGTTTTCTGTTGTGGTGTATTTAGACTTGCTTGCTTTGCTGTCTGGCCATACATGGCAGATCAAGAACATGACTTCAAAGGAGACTGCGCTATCTCCTAATGCCTGTCTAATTGAACTATGTCTAATTTTAGGGAAATAAAACCAAGTCATTATTAAACCAGGAGACTCTGATCTCCAATGAAGCAGCAAAAAGCTGGGCGTGTGGCTCAAATGGTAGAGCACCAGCCTTGAGTGGAGAAAAGCTAAGGGATAGCACCCAGAACTGAATTCAAGCCTTAGTACCTGCCCCCCCCCCCCACAAAAAAAGAAGCCAGCTCTTAGTTTTTTATTTTTATTTAAAAGTTCAATGCAGCCAATTAAGAGTCTATATCCAAATATTATATATGATATCCAGTTAACATCTGTGTGTATCACGGGTCATGTATTAATCATGCAGAGCAGCGAACACACAACTGAGCCCACACACAGTCCCTGAAAAGGAGCTAACTCCTATCTTACCTGTCTCTCACGATAGCTTTGTGCAGATTAAGTAAAGCACTGAGATTTCAAGATTTAAACACAAAATCCCTATTATTGATGCTAACCACCAAATTCAGCATATCGGAAAAAGAAAATCAGAAAAACCCACCGCCACAGTTCCACCTTTTTTAGAAATGGCTCCTAGCATGGGGAATGAGGCCGGTGGGGGGTTGGTGGGGGTTCTAGGACCGTCAGCACTTCCAGGTGGGATTTATGAATGGAAACGTGTGAGGGCCTCTCTGGCCGGCTGTGGCCCCACTTTCTCCCTGGGCTATTTATGGAGAGTGTTACGGCCAGTGGAAGGGGGAGAGGGGAGTGAGATGTCGTTTATTTTTACAAGCCAGTCATGGCACAGAGGAAGAACTCCACTTCTGGTCTCTAGCAAGGTCACCCTCTTTGCCTCAAATGCAAGGAGGGAGGGGGGAAAACTCCTTTCACCAGTAAGTCAGCCTCAGCCAGCCCCGGAGATCCAACCACAGGGGTGAGGATGCAGCAGACAGACACAAGCGTTTCCCGGGCATGACTGGGAGATGCTGTTCCTAGATCACGACTAACAAGTAATATGTATGTATGTATACACACACACATTACATAATACACTTCCAAACGTGAATGCCAAAATAGATCGTATAGAGCAAAGGCTTGAATTCCTCTAGGTTATCAAACAGTTATTCAAACAGTTGAATACAATAAAGTAAAACTGAATTGTCATGGATGTAGCAAAAATGGAGAAGGTAGCAAAATATGGTAAAGGTTATGGTTGTTTTTTTCTGATTGCCAAATTATCCTCACCCCTGCCCCCAAAAAACCTGAACAGTCCCAGGCAAACGCAGACCCAGTAAATCTTGGCTTCTAAAACAGCATGCCCTGTCTCCCTCTAGAAATCTGACGTCACTTAGCCAACAGCCTCCATCGTGGAGAAAGATCACCCCTGATCGTAAGTACTGTACGTGATAGCTACTTGCGCTTATGAAGCCGACTCACTTTTTAACTGGTGAGTCACTTTGCCCAACAGTCTGGGTGGTGTACAGCAGCTCAGGTAGGAGCAGCACGGGGAAGTGGAGGGAGGAAAAGCCGAGGGGGGCAGAAGGCAGGCCCCCACTCTGTCTGGAAGCCTTTCCCAGGGAAAGTGTCACCTCACTGGCTCGTGGATCATAATCACTTGAAAACGATATGCGTATAATTTTATCCCTAGGCGACCTCTGCTTAAGGACAAAGACACAGGGCGAGGAGAGAATTGGCTGTGGACACGGGCCGTCTCCTACAAACACCTAAAAGGACCAGAGCTGGGGTCTGATTGTTCTGAAGTTCACAGATCCTTTCCAGATGCGCCCCGTCCCCCCAAGTTCCTTCCTGAGTCTTCCGCCTCTTTCTGGCACTTCCAAGAGAGCATTCTTTGGGGGCTTAAGAGAGAAAGTGATGCCAGGCAAATAAATCTGCCTGTGGAAATACCCTGCTCTCCACCAGGGTGCTGAATTAAGTTACCGCTGAGCAATGCCATCTGCAGGGGGCACTGAGGTCAGCTCACAGGAGACTGTGTTCTCTACACAGTGAGACACCGACCCTGGTCAGGAGTGAGGCTAAGCATACTGACCGTCCCGGAGACCCCCCTGCCTTGCATGCGGACCCACGGATGTGTAGCCGGGGCGTGCGTGTTGGCGGGCACGCACACACGTGGAGCGGGCCTCTGCGGGGAAATGTGTGCTGGCTTCACCACAGCAGTGAGTTAAAGCAGCTCTTAAGGAACACCACCACCGTGGCCCGCGCTCCATTCAGTGCTCCTAGGACCTGGCGGGCAGCACACAGCCACGTGCAGATTCCATCGTGGATTGGCTTGCACCAAAATGACTTACCAAAAAGTGTGTGTTAAAAAAAAAAAAAAAATAAGCTGTGGTGGTGGTCTCTGCCTGTCACAAGCTGCTGTCTCGACAACGTTGATAGAAAATACCTTTAAAACAAAGACCAGAAACTATGGCCACCACAAAACACAGGCCAAGCTGGCCACGCGGTATCTTGGGGTTTGCAAACGTTTTTCAAGGATTGGGGGTGACTGCCAATTACTCAACGCTTTCAGCTACAACCTCGGTCCTGTGCCCCTTGACCTTCATGGTGCCACGATGTCATCATTGTATTCCTCGGTGTGACCTGTGTAGTGCAGGCGAGGACAGATGGCACCGGTGACCTCTCACGCCACCCACGGCTGGCCCACTGGTGGGTTGCGCCTCTCTTGCCAGGAAGACCAAATAAATGCTCACAAGCGAGTGACTTCCAGGCTTTTGCCAAAGTTTAAAAACCAGCACCACTTCTCCTGCCATCTTGGGTGGAATGTCAACTCCGGATTTACCAGAATAAAAATCAAAAGGAACCGCCACCACCGCCAAACCACTTCTTCCTGCCCATCTCCCCAGAGCAAACAAACTTGTCTGAGGACCAGTGATTTGGGGCATTGCTTCCAAAGGTGCGTTTATTCCAGTGGCAACTCGAGAAGAAGAGCGCAAGATTAAAAAACAATCAAAACAGACACATGGGAAAACAAAACACAACAACAACGAGCAGGACCGGTTGTGTGGACACGTGAACGTTCACGGGAACCTGGGACGTGTTCCCATCATTCCAGCTCCTCACCCATCGTCTACCCAGAATCCCTACAGCAGAGTCCTTCACAGTTGGATCCATGACACACACACACACACACACACACACACACACACACACACACACACACTCCTTCTGGAAACACTGCTGGGAAACAGTAGCTGAGAACTTGAGAGCCGCCTGCTCTCCCGGCCAAGTTCAAGTATGTGCGGCTTCGCTGAAGGCTCAGAGATTCAAAACGAGGTGAGCAGACACGGTGCGTGATCACAGGCCTTGAGGAACGATGCCAAACAAATCACTGTATATATTATTATTACTATTGTTTAAATAACATCTGAGAAACATTTTCTTCTTTTTTGCAATGATTGACGTGGGTTCACTTCCATGCAATTGTTTTTCTAGCAGGGGAAAAGCCCTGGGGTTCTCTGCGGACAGAGCTCCCTTCTTCTTGGACAGCTCTGGGGGTTCCTCAGGAGGACACAGGGACGCTGCAGGAGGAGCTCCAGTGGGCTGGCTGCTTTTCCTCTTGACCCCCATGACCTGATCCCCCCTCCTTCGGGGCTACTTGGTCCTCCCCTCTCTCCTTCCAACCCCGCCAGGAGGACTGGGGGGAGGGGGTCCCTGTGCAGCCCCCCCACCTTCCTCTTGTAAAAACCAAGAGCCACCCCTCCCCACCCCACCCCACCCTCAGAACCTGCAGAGAGAGAAGGAGAGACAGAGGGGGCACAGATGGGCACCCCAGAGCAGGTCACCCCTCAACTCACCCCCCCAGACCCTGCAGAGGGAGGGGGGCACAGGTAGGTACCCCAAGAGCAGACCAGCCCCCAACTTACCCCCTTACCCCCCAGAACCTGCAGAGGGAGGGGAGCAGGGAGGGAGGGGAACAAAGGAGGGAGGGAGAGAGAAGAGGGGGCACAGGTAGGCACCCCCTAGAGCAGGCCAGACCCCAACTCACCCCCTTACCCCCCCAGACCCTGCAGAGAGTGGGGGACAGGAAGGGAGGGAGAGGGAGGGGGGAGAGGGCACAGGTGGGCACCCCGGAGCAGGTCACCCCTCAACTCACCCCCCAGACCCTGCAGAGGGAGGGGGTCAGAGAGGGAGGGGGGAGAGGCCACAGGTGGGCACCCTAGAGAGCAGACCAGCCCCCAACTCACCCCCTTATCCCCCCCAGACCCTGCAGAGAGAGGGGGGAACAGGGAGGGAGGGAGGGAAAAAGAGGGGGGCACAGGTGGGCACCGCAGAGCAGGCCAGCCCCCAACTCACACCCTTACCCCCCAGACCCTGCAGAGGGAGGGGGGTAGGGAGGGAGGGGGAGGGAGGGGGGCACAGGTGGGCACCCCAGAGCGGGCCAGCCCTCAACTCACCCCCTTACCCCCCAGAACCTGCAGAGGGGGGAAGGAGAGAGGGGAGGAGAGAGGGGCACAGATGAGCACCCCAGAGGAGGTCACCCCTCAACTCACCCCCCGGACCCAGCAGAGGGAGGGGGGCAGGGAGAGAGGGGGAGGGAGGGGGGCACAGGTGGGCACCGCAGAGCAGGCCAGCCCCCAACTCACCCCCTTACCCCCCAGACCCTGCAGAGGGAGGGGGGCAGGGAGGGAGGGGAGGGAGGGGGGTCAGTTGGGCACCCCAGAAAGCAGACCAGCCCCCAACTCACCCCCTTACCCCCCGGCCCCGCAGAGGGAGGGGGCAGGGAGGGAGGGGGAGGGAGGGGGCACAGGTGGGCACCGCAGAGCGGACCAGCCCCCAACTCACCCCCTTACCCCCCGGCCCCGCAGAGGGCCCCCCGCCCCCCCTCCCCCCCGCCCCGGCTTCACTGGTCCCCGCAGCGCTCGGCCCGCGCCCGCGCCGCGCCCTGCCGCAGGAACCTCCGCACCACCAGGCCGAGGCAGAGCAGCAGCAGCAGCATGGCGCCCACGGTGCCCGCGAAGGTGGGCGCGCCGCCGGGCGGCGGGGCGCGGCGCAGCGAGCGGCGCAGGCCGTCCTCCACGTAGTGCGCCTGGTCGTAGATGCTGAGGAAGGTGAAGATGTGGAAGAGCTGGTGGCTGTGGCCCACCACGTCGAACAGGCCGGGCTGCAGGCGCTCGGGGATCTTGCTGACGTTGAAGAAGGCGGCGACCGCCAGCCACAGGTAGCGGCGGTGGAAGCGCAGGAAGAGCGCGGGGTCGCGCGCGCGCAGGTCGAAGAGCGCGCCCTCGAGCGCGATGGGGCAGGCCAGGCTGAGCGGCAGCGCGAACACCAGCGTGCGCAGCGCCGCCGGGTGCGCGCGCGCGCCCGCCGCCCCCGCCGCCCCCGCCGCCGGGCGCGCGCGGCTCTGGCAGCAGGCGGCCGTGCAGCCCACCGCCAGCGCGAAGGCCACGGGCAGCACCAGCGCGCGGTAGGCGGCGAGCGCGCGCGCGCAGTCCACGCGCCAGCCCAGCCGCTGCCGCACGTAGGGCGCGAGCGCGCGCGCGTCCAGCAGCCGCAGCCCCGGCAGCAGGTAGTAGTAGTAGGCCACGGTGCTGCCGAAGCCGTAGTAGCTGATGGAGGCGTAGTCCAGGTAGAAGAGCGCGGCGCGCAGGCGCCGCGAGGCGCTGCCGAAGGCGTGCGCGGCGCAGCTGGCGGCGAAGGTGAGCAGCACGCCCGAGGCGTAGCACCAGAGCGGCAGCAGGCCGGGGTGGTGGAAGGGCAGCGGCTCGGCCGCGTCGGGGCCCAGCAGCAGCAGGCGGCCGAAGCGGCCGAGGAAGAGCAGCAGCGGGATGAAGTGCGTCCAGAAGTTGAGCGTCTCGTTGGTGGGCCGCAGCACCGACGCCAGGCACTCGCGCGCCGAGCTGGGCGGCCGCCGGTAGCCGGACAGGATGAAGCGCTCCACGAAGTCCTCGGGGACCTGGTCCCAGCGGAGCAGCGCGGCCGGGGCCGCCGGGGCCGGGGCCGGGGCCGCCGGGGCCGCCCGCGCCCGGGGCTGCGCGCGCCGCGCCATGGGGCCGCCCGGCCTCGCCGCTCCGCCGCCGCCTCCGCCTCCCGCGGCCGCCGCTCCTCCGGCTTCACCGGGCGCCTGGAGAGACACGGGGCGGCGGTGAGCGGGGGCGCGCGCGGCGCGGCGGGGCCGGGCGGGGCGGGGGGAGCGCACCCGGTGCGGTGCGGTGCGGTGCGGTGCGGCCGATCCCCGGGACGCCGCCCGCGCCCCGCGCCGTTAAGGATGGAGGGGGCGGGGCCGGGGTGGGGGTTCCGAACGCGCCCACCCCACGCGGGGCGTTCCAGAAGGTTCCGGAGGGGGGGCAGGGGGAGGCCTTGGAGACGCGCTAACTGCCCCCCCTCCCCTCCCCGCCCAGCCTCGGTGGCCCCGTTTTCTGCCCGACACCTCCGCAGCCTCCGTGCCCCCCGCCCGGCCCGCGATCGGCCTCGAGCCCCGGGTCACGCTCTGCGCCCCGCGATCGGCCTCGAGCCCCGGGTCCCGCTCTGCGCCCCGCCCGGCCCGCGATCGGCCTCGAGCCCCGGGTCCCGCTCTGCGCCCCGCGATCGGCCTCGAGCCCCGGGTCCCGCTCTGCGCCCCGCGATCGGCCTCGAGCCCCGGGTTCCGCTCTGCGCCCCGCGATCGGCCTCCGCCGCCAGCCCCGGGGTCCCCTCTGCGCCTGCCGGCGCGCCCTCCCCCTCCCCCCGTGTCCTCCCCGCGTCCCCCCCCCGTGTCCTCCCCGCGTCCCCCCCGTGTCCTCCCCGCGTCCCCCCCCGTGTCCTCCCCGCGTCCCCCCCCCCGTGTCCTCCCCGCGTCCCCCCCCCCCCCGTGTCCTCCCCGCGTCCTCCCCGCGCACCCGCCGCGCGTCCTTCGGCGGCCATCCTCGGCGGCGGTCCCGAGCCCCGCGTCTTCATCAACACTGATACAAATAATAGCACCAATAACAGTAATCCATGAAACCCCGGAGCCCGAGCCCGCGAGCGCGGACTCAATGGGGAGAAGATGCCGCGGGTGCAGGTGCTTTGTAGCGGGAGGGGGCAGGGAGGAAAGAGAGGAGGGAGGGGAGGGAGGAGGAGGAGAGGGGAGGGAGGAGGGAGGGGAGGGAGGGGGAGGAGAGGGGAGGGGAGAGAGGAGAGGGAGGGGGAGCAGGAGGGAGCAGGGGAGGGAGGGGGAGCAGGAGGGAGCAGGGGAGGGAGCCCTGGCTTGGATAGAACCCCGTGTCTGGCTTAGGCAGAGGCCAGGCGGTGTCTGGCTTAGGCAGAGGCCAGGCGGTGTCTGGCTTAGGCAGAGGCCAGGCGGTGGCTGGCTTAGGCAGAGGCCAGGCGGTGGCTGCGGAGCCGCTCCCTCCGGTGTGGAGAGGCAGAGGCAGAAGCGAACAATGCAGAACACAGAAGAGCAAAGTCCTGACCCAGCGCAGGGACCACCCTGCCCCGACGGCCGCCCCACCTGCCGGGGATGAGTCCTGGCCTGTCCCTCCGTCCTCATGGCTGTCCTGTCCGTCTGTCCTCACGGTGGTTAAGTCCTTGTGTCCATCTGTCCTCACGGTTGTCCAGTCATTGTGTCCGTCTGTCCTCACGGTTGTCCTTGTGTCCATCTGTCCTCACGTTGTCCAGTCCTTGTGTCCGTCTGTCCTCGCGGTTAAGTCCTTGTGTCCGTCTGTCCTCACAGTTAAGTCCCTGTGTCCGTCTGTCCTCACGGTTGTCCAGTCCTTGTGTCCGTCTGTCCTCACAGTTAAGTCCCTGTGTCCGTCTGTCCTCACAGTTGTCAAGTCCTTGTGGTGTTTACCCATTTTGCAGAGCAGCAAACAGAAGGCAGCAGGGCCCCAAAGAAGCCGGTTTGGTGGCGCAGGGAAGAGCTTTGACCCAAGCCCAGGCTGCTGCCGGCTGTTCCCTGGAACTAGAAAGCTTCCCACCGCGTCCCGCTGCCTGGCCAGAGGAGGGCTGGTAGGGGAGACAGTTCCATCACGGAAGGGAGTGTTCAGCGTTTTAAATTTCTCTTGGTTTACTGTGAACATAGACTCCCCTGGTCCTGAGGCACACCCCGCAAGTGGGTTAAGGAAGAGTCCCCCCCCCCCACAGCAGGTCAGGGTGGATTTGTGTTATGGATGGGGTTATTTAGTTATAACCCCATACCAATGGGTATTACCAAAGTCTAGAAAACATTCACAGTGTCCTTAGAAATTTCTGTCTGAAATAATTTCCACTAGTCATTGATTTGACAAACACTTACATAATCCGCCAAAGGTAAACTTGGCACAGTGTCTTTCTGACCTCTATCACACATTTCTGCTTTGTGGATTCTTTTTAATATAAAGAAGTTTTACTGAAGTTATTTAAATAGATTTTTTTTAAGGGAGAGTTAAGCATTTCATTCAAGTTTAGGATTTCTAAGTCTGAATGCTGGACAACTCAGAAAAAAAAGGTTGATATTTGTGAGTCTATAAACAATCCAAGCATGTGAAAATTGTTGGTCTTAGGATCTAATTCCCTCTTTGCTTCATAAGCAGCTAATTATATAATTGGGAAAAGTATAATAGGAAAGTCGCCTCAAGCAAAGAAGTAGAATTAACTGAATGTGAGTATAGAAAAACTCTTTAGGGCTGGGAAGGTGGCTCAGTGGTAGAGCGCTTGCCTTGCGTGCATGAGGCCCTGGATTTGATTCCTCAGCACCACATACACAGAAAAAGCCAGAAGTGGTGCTGTGGCTCAAGTGGTAGAGCGCTAGCCTTGAGCTGAAGAGCTGAGGGACAGCGCCCAGGCCCAGAGTTCAAGCTCCAGTACTGACACATGCATGTGTGCGTGCGTGCGCACGTGTGCTCACACACACACACACACGCGGGAACTCAGGAAACAGCAAAACTACATACAGGGTGTTAATCAATGGGGACAGTGCTATAGCTTTTCCCTTACTTACCACCCACCTGAAGGAAGAATTTATTTCATTCTCACAATTGAGATCTGGAACTCTTCCCTGGGTCCTCACGGGCTAGTTTTTACAGCCGACCCCTGGTGCCCTGTTGGCAGCGCTGGCATTGTCTGGCTGGCATTCTGTCTGGCAAGACAGATAGAGACGGTGGGGTGGCTGCTGTCACCCGCAGGTGTGTGTGCTGGGAGACAGACCGAGCTCGTGACTGGACCAGGGCCTGCTGCCCGAACCCCAGCCACAGGCCTGGCCTGGGCGAGCCGGGCCTGGGCTCGGGCAGGAGCCAACCCGTGCCCTGAGCCGCAGCGCCGTTCTAGCTCCCTGGAAGCCCTGGGCTTGGGTAGACTCAAGTCCTGACTGCAAAATCCAGTCCATGTGCAAGGCCGTAGCAACTGGCAAATGCCCTGTCTGACTGTCTGTCTTTCTCTCCTTCCTTTCTTTCTCTCTCTCTCCTTTCTTTCTCTCTCCCTTCCTTCCTTCCTTTCTCTTTCTTTTTTCTTTTTTTTTTGCCAGTCCCAGGGCTTGAACTCAGTGCCTGGGCACTGTCTGTGAACTTCTTTTGCTCAAGGCTAACACACTTACCACTTGAGCCACAGCACCACTTCCAGCTTTTTCTGTGTCTGTGGTGCTGAGGAATGAAACCCAGGGCTTCATGCATGCTAGGCGAGCACTCTACACTGAGCCACCTTCCCAGCCCCGCAAATGCTTTTTCAACTTGGTTTTCTTCGATGATGTTCATCTTGTCCAAACAGAAGTTATTTATGTTTTCTTGCTCCACTAATAAAAGAAAGCATATATTACACACGCCACAGCAAATTTGGTGTTGTTTAATAAGGACAATGAGCTGTCAATACAACTTGGAAGAAAGCATGCCGGTTTTATTTGTTAATCATGCACTGTCTTCCAAGGAAATAACCTCTCGAAGTCTTATATTTTATCTAAAAACTGAGAAACAATGGGCTGGGCCCAGGCCCTGAGTTCAAGCCCCAGGACTGGCAACAACAGCAACAAAAAAGCCAGGCATGGTGGCATATTCCCATTATCTCGACTGCCAGGGTGGCCGAGGTAGAAGACTTGGAGGTCCAGAGTGAGCCTGGACAGAACCAGGAGGCTCTATATGTAAAGCATTGACAGCAAAAATGGTTGGAGGTGTGGCTCAAGTGGTAGAGTCGCTACTCAGCAAACATCAGGCCCCAAGTTCAAATTTCAGTCCAGCAGAAAGACTAATAAAAAGACTGATATGAGGAATTAAATATTGCGATGTGTGTGTATCAGGACTGGGGCTTGAATTCGGCCCAGGGTGCTGTCCTCAGGCTCAAGGCTGCCACAGCTCCACTTCAGTCTCTGTCAGCCAGCGGCAGCCCCTCGATCTACACAGGCTCACAGCCTGTGATCTACACAGCCGGGAGAGGCTGCCTGGGCTGCTGCTTGGGAAGCAGCCTTGTTTTTAGTTTGAGAAGCAGTGATGTGAGCGCCCGAGGGCAGATTAGCACCCCCAAGCTTATCAGTAGCTTCCCCTGGGACAACGCATTTGCACCAGGCTTTCCTCCTCCCCCCCCCCCCCCCCCCACTGGCTTTGAACCCATCCTCACGGCTCAGCCTCCAGAGTAGCTGGGTGACAGGTGTGAGCCACCAGCGCCCGCCCGGCTTCCCTTCTAGCCTTTTTGCTGGTTTATTGGAGATCAGAGTGTCAGGGAGGAGGTGACTTGAGACTCTTACCTACCCCGGCCTCCTAGAGGAGGCAGAAAATTGCCCCTACTGAGGGATGGGAAGGAGTCCTCTCCCCTCTTCCCTGGCACCAGCCTTGCTGTCGCTGCTCTGAGTCCCCAGTTTGTGCCACCAGGACAGACTTTCGAGGCCGCACGGGCTCTGCCAGGCTTGGTGGGTCAAGGGCGCCTTGGCTCTGCCGCCCGTGCTTTCGCTAAGGCATGCGCAGTCCGCCTTTTTTCCCTGACTCACTGATGAACTGGCAGCTACCCCAGGAGCCTCACACTTGCTGTTCCTCATTGCTTCAGCTGATCGCCTTGCAGTGTCCCTTCCATCTGTGTCCAGCATCGCCACCTCCCGGGACACTGTGGCCACCCTGTCTAAAAGGACAGCCTCCACGCTCTGCCTGCTGCCCTCATCTTTTCGCACTTTCACTACTTGATGCGGATAATTCCTTATGTAGCACACACTTATTCATCTCTCTCCTGCAAGGGCAGGGGCGTTGCTGGCAGGAGCTGCCCTCAGCCCCATCGCAGAGCAGCTACTTGGTGAATGTTCGTACAGTGATCAAAACACTTCCAAAAACTTTCCAAGCCTAGAAGAAAAGAAAAGGCAGTGTCTTGAGGTGCACCTGTCCCTGATCTATTATTCTGAGCGTGCAGAGGAGAATCAAAAACTCCATCAGTCCTCCTCACAGAAGTGCATTTGTGAAATTATTTGTTGCTTCTCGGCTGGTCGGTAGGGTAAGCTCGTGAGGAACCACAGAGCGGCAGGTCCCGTGACCAGCACACAACACTGCGGGATTAATGCCGAAGCAAGCGCATTTGTTAATGGCCCGGTTGAGCTGTGGTCTACAACATTAAATGGAGCCGGAGATCATTTGATATCCATTAGTCAGATAAATTAATTCCTCCAGCGGCGCTAAATTCCTTTATAATAGAAAAGGGATGACAGATACTTTTTAAGAAAATAATGTTGGGAAGAGAACAAAGCACAAGGCGTTTAGGGAATTAATTTGCATTTCTTCAAAAACTCAGGTTCCCCAAAACTACAGGATGTTGTTAATCGTGTTTGGGGCCATGGTGGCTGCGGTGGAGCCCCCAAGGTGGCCCAGCAAGGCAGTGGGACACACAAGCCCTTGGAACAGAGAAGTCCAGTATTTTTCCCACTCATGCACCCAATAGAATTGAGTAACTTTTTGGGGGGGGCCAGTCCTGGGGCTTGAACTCAGGGCCTGGGCACTGTCCCTGAGCCTCTTGCTCAAGGCTAGTGCTCTACCACTTGAGCCAAAGCACCACTTCTGGCTTTTTCTATGTCTGACACAGAAGAATCGAACTCAGGTCTTCATGTGTGCTAGGTGAGCACTCTACCACTGAGCTGCCTTCCTCCCCCCCCCTCCCATTCCCTCTCACTTTCTTTTAAAAAAAAAAATGCTAGGTGTTTTCAAGATCTCAGGCAGGGTTTCAATGGCTCACGCCTGTCATCCTAGCTACTCAGAAGACTGATATCTGAAGATCGGGGTTCAAAACCAGCCCAGGCAGGAAAGTCTATGAGACTCTGATCTCCAGTAAACCACTAGAAAACCCAGAAGTGGCACTGTGGCTCAAGCGGTAGAGTGCTCACCTTGAGCTGAAGAGCTGAGGGACAAAGCCCAAGCCCAGAGTTCAAGCCTCATGACTGACAAAAAAATAAAAAAGGAGGTGGGTCTAGCCAGATGCTGTGGCTCACACCTGTAATCCCAGCTACTCAGGACTTTGGTGTGTCCGGGTGGAAGGCAATACCACGTCAACAACCAAGCCCAGCAGGGTGGTTCAGGTCTGTCTATAATCTCAGCTCCCTGGGAAGGCTACCTGGGAGGAGAGCAGTTCAAGTCAGTCCTGGGCAAAAATGTGACTACCTGAAAAATGAGTGCACGTGTGTGCACAAGCGCGCGCGCGCACACACACACACATACACACAAGGTTGGGCGTGTAGCTCAAATGGTAGAGACGGTAGAGTCCTTGCACTACCACAGACAAAGATATTTACATATCTGAAAGCAAATGAAAATAAGTGAAAGCTGTTTAAAGAGGCATTTGCCCCCGAGCAGGGTTCTACAGAGTCCCTCTCTCGTGCCCCACTGCAGCTTTTCTTTGGGGCTACGACGTTTTTATTTACAAGCGGTTCAGACTTCTCCCTGCCCACTTCAGAGCCGAAGAGGAAGTTTCACGCATGCATTTGATCGCACAAGGATGGCATCTGGATTTACCAGGCTTTGGATTGCAGAGATTCCCTCTTGCTCCTCCCTTTAAAAGTAAATCTGATAAATTAAGCAAGCGAAAGCTTGTTTTTCTAAAATGGTTACATAAAAAACCTACACCCCTTTTATTCTCTCAGTCTTGAAATACCTATTTGATTACACAGAATTAAAAGGGGTGGAAAATCACCCAAGTGCGAGCTGCCCTCTAGTGGCAAAAGAAAATAGTTAATCTATTCTCAGCCTGAGCAAAAACCTCTTATTTAAAATTCCAGTTGCAAACTTCAAGTTCTAAAACTACACACACACACACACACACACACACACACACACACACACACAGTCGGGCACCGGTGGCTCACGCCTGTCATCCTAGCTACTCAGAAGGCTGAGATCTGAGGATCGAGGTTCAAAGCCAGCCTGGGCAGGAAAGTCCATGAGACTCATATCTAATAAACCACCAGAAAATCGGAAGTGGCGCTGTGGCTCAAGTGGTAGAGCGCTCGCCTTGAGCTGAAGAGCTGAGGGACAGCACCCAGGCCCCTGAGTTCAAGACCCATCATAAACAACCAAAAAACAGAAAACCTATATGTGAAGTATATATCTACACACACCTATATATGAAACACAAACATCCTATCTCATCTTGTTTTTTTCCCTTTGTGCTGGTGCTTGAACTCAGGGCTCTCTCTCTTGGCCTTTTCAAAGCTGGTATTAGAGCTGCACTTCGGGCCTTTTGCAGCGAGCGGTGACCCTACACTGTGACGTCATCTCGGCTTAGCCCTTCCGTTTTCCTAGTTGGTCCTTTCCTGGAGTTGACTTTATAATGACCAGGAACAGGAGTTCAGGAAGGGGCAGAGGTGGAGCCATCGTGGTTTTCTTGTCTCTCTGCTCCTGGAAAAGTATGGCGCTTTCATTGTACTCTTCTTCAGGATGTGCTGTCCTGTTCCTCTTGTGAATGACTGATTATTAAATAATTCAGTGCTCTCTTTCCTATTTCCCTTTAAATCTTCTCCCAGAGGCAACGATTGTATTATGCCTCATGTATATCTCTTGGTACTCCTCTGATAAAATGTGATTTATTGCTTGCTCTGTGTGCATGTATTTTTTATTTGAATGATATGCCATATTATCTCTCATTGTTTTCCTTCTCATTCAGCACATACCATTGAAATCAATTTACACGGTTGTGTGCACATTTAACCCACCATTTTAACTGTTGCCTAATACTCCATGTTGTGTATTTGCTGCTCCTCCCACAAATGATGAATTCTTCCTTATAAACCACCAGGGAAAGAAGGATGGGAGGTAGTCAGGGAGAGAATTTTGGAGTTATAGGATATGAAGATAGTTAAATTGCCTGGAGCACCAAATCACGCTGCAGAAATGGCAAACCAATCTGTACTTCCAACAGTAAAGACCGTGAGTAGTAGTAGAAAAGCAATAAAAAAGGCTTTCTGCTTCTACCCTAGACTCAACTTGCTGATATCCCGGTCACTATCACACACTCTAGGTTTCTAGACCCAAGTATCACACTGGTTCTTCTATCAATACCTACATTGTTGAGCGACTTCACAGCACTACTGTTAATCTTGGGCTGGACATTTTTAAAAAATAATTTTTATTGAGATTAAATGATTACATAGATTTCACAAAACTCACAGTATTGTGGCATAGTGATAGTTAAAAGTCACAAACACTTTTTCACCCTCACGAGGCACATTGTCATTACAGCTATTTTTTCCAAATGGGGTGATTTCTTTGCTTTTGCTGAGTGTCAGCTGTTCCCCCGTTCTCTCTCATTCCCTCCCTCCCATCGCTGCCCTTGAGTTGCTTGCTTCACTTTCGTGAATGTTCAGCGCAGCTGATGGGCCTCTCTGCTGTGGTTTCCCCCGTTTCCTTCTGATTCTGCAACTGGACATTTCTGGCACACACGTGTACTTCCAGCCACTCAGGAGGCTGAGACCTGAGGATCACAGTTGGAAGCCAGCCTGGGCAGGAGAGACCAAAGAACCACCCAGAAAGAGCCGCCAGTGTGCAGCCCGGCCTGGAGCCGAGGACGCTCCAGAGGCAGCGCCGCCCGGGCCCTGAGTTCGAGGGCAGGCAGCTCCCCGGCGCACCCCGCCCCGCGGGCCGGCGGGTCAGGGCGGGCCAGGGCGGGCCGTGGGCGCCGAGCGGCTCCCCGGGCGGGACTCGAACTCGGGACCTGACACCCCCCCCCACCTCGTGCGGTCAGTGCACGCTGAGGGCGCACGCCCACTTCCGCTCCCTGTGCGTGTGTGTGTGTGGGGGCCCTGCCACGTGACCCTCCCCGGCCAGCCTCCCCTCCGCGGACCCCGGTTCAAAGCCAGCCCCGGAACCAGCAAAAAGCCGGAAGTGGCGCCGTGGCTCAAGCGGCGGAGCGCAAAGCTGGGGGGGGGGAGCAGCGCCCGGCCGCGTCCCCACCGCGCCCCCCCCGTCCCCCCCCCCCGTCCCGGCCCGGCGGGCCGCAGAGCCACGGCCCGGGCGGCCGCCGTCCCCGCGCCCGGCCGCGTCGCCGCGCGCGCGCCGGAAGGCCGGCGGGGGAGGCGGGGCCCAGGCCGGGGCGCCGCCGGAAGTCACGTGGGCCGCGGCGCGGCCGGCGCGTGCGCGCGCGCGCGCTCGGCGTTCGATTGAGCGGGCGTGTCCGGGCTCTGGCGGGCTCCCGCCGGGCGATCGGCGCGCTCGGGGCTCGGCTCGCCCGCGCTGCCGCCGCCGCCGAGGAGGAGCGCGGCGCAAGATGGCGGACAAGACGCCAGGCGGGTCGCAGAAGGCCGGTTCGAAGGTAACCTCGCCGCGGCCGGGGCGGGCCGGCGGCCCTGGCGGCGGGGCGGGCGCCCTGCGACGGCCGGGCGCGCACGGGGCGCCGGGGCGGGTCCCCGAGGCCTGCGGGGCGCGGGCGGAGCGGCCTGCGGGGCCTCGGCCGTGCGCGGCGGGCCGGGGTGCGGGCGGGGCCCGGGGCCGGCGGCGGGGCCTGCGGCCGGGGCGGGATCGCGGCCCTGGGCCGAGGCCCGCGGCCGGGGAGCGCGCCCGCACCCCGCGCCGCTCCGGGGCCGGGCCTGGGACTCGAACTCGGGGCCCCGGGGCCGCCCGCGAGCCGCTCGCGCCCCCGGCGGGCGCCGCCGCGGTACCGCGCGCCGCGGGCCTCCCTCAGCCCCCGGGCCGGGCCCCGCAGCCGCCACGGGGCCGGGGCCGGAGCTGCTCCCCGAGAGCGCCGCCGCCGCCGCCGCCGCGCGGGTCCCCGGCGGCGTCAGAGGGGGCGGGGCGAGGGCCAGCGCCGGGCCGAGGCCGCCCCGCCGCCTCCGCGTGGCCGCCTGGGCCGGGGTCGGTCCGGGGTCAGGGATCCCGGGGGTCCGGGGTCAGGGTCCGGGGTCAGGATCCGGGGATCCGGGAGTCTGGGGTCAAGGGGGCGGGGACCCCGGGGTCATTGATCCTGGGGGTCCGGGTCCGGTCCGGGGTCAAGGGTCCGGGGTCAAGGGTCCGGGGTCCCAGAGTCCGGGGGCCGGGTCCCGAGGTCCCGGGGGCCGTCATCCGGGGTCCGGGATCCGTCATCCGGGGTCCGGGGCCGGGCCTTCACACGCTCACCAGGAAAGCAGCCAGAGGAGCCCCAGGCAGCGGCTTCTTGCTGACCCTCAAGGGCACCACGCGTCCCCCCCGTGAGGAGCCCCCCCGTGTGCGTGCGTGTGTGCGCGTGTGCGCGCGTGCGCGCGTGTGCGTGTGCACACTTGCCCGGCGTCAGGCCGTCCCCTCCCCGCAGCGCGCCCCCGCAGCTCTGGACGGGACCGGGCCCCGCCGGCTCCCGGGGTGCGCGCCGGCTCCCGGGGTGCGCGCCGGCTCCCGGGGTGCGCGCCGGCTCCCGGGGTGCGCGCCGGCTCCCGGGGTGCGCGCGGGGCTTGGGCAGCGGGCGGAGCCCCCTCCCCCGGGCGCACAGCCCGCACTCCGCCGCGCAGGGGAGGGACGCCGGGGCTGCGGCCCGCAGCCAGTGCTGACCCCTAGGGCTCGGTCCGAATCCATGGACGGGTTTCGGCCGGTTGGGGGCCCGTCCCGAGCCGCCTCCGCGCAAGGCCAGTGCTCTCCGCTTGAGCCACAGCACCACTTGTGGCTTTTCTAAGTTTACTGGAGATTAGAGTCTCAGGGGCCTTGCTGCTCTTGGCTGGCTTCAAACTGTGACCCGCAGACCTGGGCCTCTGAGTAGCTCCGTGACAGGCGGGAGACTGGCTCTTGATTGGTTTTTCTTTCTGTTGTTTTTGGGTTTTTTTGTTTTGGTCATGGGGCCTGAACTCTGGGCCTGGGCGCTGTCCCTCAGCTCTTCAGCTCAAGGCGAGCGCTCTACCACTTGAGCCACAGCGCCACTTCCGGTTTTCTAGTGGTTTATTGGAGATCAGAGTCTCAAGGAGTTTCCTGCCTGGGCTGGCTTTGAACCATGATCCTCAGATCTCAGCCTCCAGAGTAAGTAGCAAGGATTACAGGCGTGAGCCACCGGCACCGGCTCTTGATTGGTTTTTAAAAGTCCAACTTTTCTTGAGCCACAGCGCCACTTCTGGTTTTCTAGTGGTTTATTGGAGATCAGAGTCTCAAGGAGTTTCCTGCCTGGGCTGGCTTTGTACCACGATCCTCAGATCTCAGCCTCCAGAGTAAGTAGCAAGGATTACAGGCGTGAGCCACCGGCACCCGGCTCTTGATTGGTTTTTAAATTCTTTTTTTTTTGGTCCGGTCGTGGGGCCTGAACTCTGGGCCTGGGCGCTGTCCCTCAGCTCTTCAGCTCAAGGCGAGCGCTCTACCACTTGAGCCACAGTGCCACTTCTGGCTTTTTTCTTTTTTGCTTATGTGGTGCTGAGGAATCGAACCCAGGGCCTCATACATTCAAGGCAAGCGCTCTACCACTGAGCCACCTTCCCAGCCCTTGATTGTTTTTTAAAAGTCCAGCTTTTCTTCTGGTTTTTATTTTTGGAACTTTTTTTTCCCTTGGTGCCAGTCCTGGGCTTGAACTCAGGGCCTGGGAGCTGCCCATGAGCTTTATTACTCAAGACTGGTGCTCTGCCATGGAGTCTTATTTCCACTTCTGGTTTATTTGGTGGTTAATTGGAGATAAGAGTCCCCCAGGCTTTCCTGCCCAGACTGGCTTATAATCTCTGTCCCAGATCTCAGCCTCCTGAGTAGCAAGGGTTACAGGTATTGCCTGAAATAAGTTTTTTCTTTCCTTTTGTAGGTGTTGGGGCCTTGCACAGACTAAGCATGCACTCTTATCAGTGAACTACAACCGCAGCCCTGAAATAACATTTTTGAAACCTAGATACATTTTCCAGTACCACTTGAGGATATTGTAGTGTTAGCTATGTGTGCTTAAGAAGGTAAAAACAATTGAAGTACCTCATCTGCTCGAAGTGTACTTGAGGCTTTCGTGTATTGGTAGTGCTTTGGATGTAATTTGAAAGTGTTTTAGGGTTGTTTCTGTGACGCTTTTCTCCAGAGGCAGAATCTTTGGCGTGGGTAGTAATGCTCAGTAATGCTCAGCTGCTGCTGCGTGTTCACAGGTGGACTGCGCAGCGTGCTGACGGTGGTGTGTGGTCTTGTTGGACAGGCTATTGTTTGGGTGGGTCAGTCAGTAGTTACATTGAGGCTCTGTCCGTCGCTTGCTGAATCTTGCACTTGGTGTTGAGGTAGGAAACGTTGGACTCTTAGACAGTGCCCGCCTGTGGGGAGCATGCCCTTCTAGGGGAAGGGAGCCCTAGGACCAGGCGTGGAACGTGAGGAAGTGGCACCTGATTGGGTGGTGGGCGGGAGAGGGAGCTCCAAGGGCATGGATTCGAGTGGTTGAGGCCTTTGAGCAGCCAGCAGGAGTTTTGAAGGCTGCAGACAGGGCCATAAAAAACCTGAGCCAGGGGAAGGGAGGGAGTAAAGGGAAATGGATTGGGAAGTGGTTGGGTTTGGCTGGTGGGTCGGCGCTTACTGGGAGAGTGAGAGGAAGTACGACTGGGGGAGCCTCGGAAGTCCCGCCTCAGGCCTCTCCTAACCGGCTCCTTTCTTCACCCCCTTGGGAGAGTGGCGGCCTCTCCGAGTGCTAGGGGAACAGGACTTTTTTTCCTTTTTTTGTCAGCCATGGGGTCTGAACTCTGGGCCTGGGCGCTGCTGTCCCTCAGCTCTTCCCACTTTTGGCTTTTCTGTGTATGTGGTGCTGAGGAATCGAACCCAGGGCCTCATGCACGGGAGGCAAGCGCTCTACCCCTGAGCCACCTTCCAGCCCAGGAACAGGATGTAACTCTGCTTGTCACGGGGCATGAGGAAGGGCGACCCTGAGACAGGGCGGCTGTGGGCCAGCTCTCACGGGGCAGTCACAAGGAACGCTGCTCCTAGCTGCTCTGCCCGTCTCCAGTCCTCCACAGCAGTCCTCAGGGCGGTGTTGCTGCACTTTACACAGGAAGGATGCAAAGCTGGCAAGTGTGATCAGACACCAGGAAGGCTGCCTCCAGAACCCAGGCTCTAGCATTTCTCTACTTCCAGATTGTAGTGATTGGCAGTTACCCTCTGTGTCAGAAATAAGGACAAGGGCAGAATTTGAGATACATGAAACTTGAGAAGCTTGTGGGCATTTAGGAGGAGATGGGTGGGACTTTAAGGTGACCCAAGTTGAAGGTTGGGAACTAGAAACCTCGGTCAGGCAAGGCATCGGTGTGCCTCCAGGCCAGGGCTTGTGAGGTCCAGGGAGAGGGGGAAAGTGACGTTTCCAGGGGAGTGGAGCTGTTGGGGTGGACAGCGGTGGAGGAGGGCAGATTGGTGCGGGGAGCACGTGTTCATTTGAGAACTAGGTGCGGGGCTTTCACTTGAAGTAAGGTGGAAGCCGCAGGAAATGGTTCCAGCCTTTCTGCTTAGCCAGGGTGATGTGGTGCCCATCGGTGAAGCGCTGTTGACTTTGCCTCCTGATCTCATTGCTGGCGGCTAGAGCCCGTATGCCACGTGTTTCCTGACTGTCTTCCTCATCTGTACGTTTTGCTTTCTTTGCCCTAAGTAGATATTTCTTGTGCCTGTTTCCCTCCCCACCTTCCCCTATCCTGCCCTTTATTTCTTCCTTTTGAGTCTTTATTTGGAAAAGCCATTAGTTTATGTCCCTTGCTTAAAAACAAAAACAGCTGGGGCTGGGAAGGTGGCTCAGTGGTAGAGCGCTTGCCTTGCATGCCTGAGGCCCTGGGTTCGATTCCTCAGCACCACATAAGCAAAAAGAAAAAAGCCGGAAGTGGCGCTGTGGCTCAAGTGGTAGAGCGCTAGCCTTGAGCTGAAGAGCTGAGGGACAGCGCCCAGGCCCAGAGTTCAGGCCCCACGACCGGACCTCCCAAAACAACAAAACAACAACAACAACAGCAGCTGTCCAGTGGCGCTGGTGGCTCACGCCTGTCATGACAGGCAGCTCGGGAGGCTGAGACATCCCCTTCAGGGCCGGCCCAGCAGGAAAGTCTGTGTGACTGCTCACATGATTAGCCACCAAAAAGCTGCAGGCCGAGCTGTGGCTTAAGTTGAGCACGAGCCTGGAGCAAAAGGGAGAGCCCTCGAGCTTTATTAGTTCAGGGCACAGGACTGGCACCAAGACAGCACGGAACACCGCAAACAGGAGCTGACACAGCACTGGTCCCCGTGAAGGAGAGGAAGGGGTGGTCGCCCTATAAAAAAAATCGTACTCACTGCTTGCGTCTCCCTTATAATCCTTTTTTGCACTGGGGTTTACTTTCTTCCACCCATTCATCTTAACTGGAAAAAAGTTCCATTCTGAGCACCAGCCCAGGCTGCCTTCCACCAGTGCTACACTGTCTGGCTCTCAGGAGACGTGACCAGTGATACCTGAGGTTAATTCAGGTCCCATGATTCATCTTCCTAAGCTGCTGTTATTGTTTGCAAATTCATCAGATTGTGCTACCTCCAGGGTTGAGGGAGTTCCATGGCTTTTGTGTTTAGAGGTGACAGTCTGGTGAGTGGTTGGGGTGGCATTCTTTCTTTTTCCTTTTTCAAATTCTTTTTTGTGATTAAGTGATTACATAATTTCACAGTATTGTGGGATAATGATGCTTAAAGTCACAAACACATTCTAACCTTCATGGGGCAGATTGTCTATTGTGGTCTGTGAAGTTCTAGGAGCTTTCAGCCATACAGTTATTTCCTCCACAGCTGGCCACAGGTACATTCCTTTCCTTTTGCATAGCATCAGCTGTTCCCTCTTTCCCGCTTGTTCCCTCCCTCTCATGGCTGCCGTTGAGTTGCTTGGTTCGTCTTGATCAATGTCCAGTGGAGGGTGGCATTCTTTTTTTTGTTTGTTTTTGGTCGGTGGTGGGGCTTGAACTCTGGGCCTGGGCGCTGTCCCTGAGCTCTTTAGCTCAAGGCAAGCGCTCTACCACTTGAGCCACAGCGCCACTTTTGGCTTTTTCTGATCAATTGAAGACTCTCACCACTTTCCACCACTTTCCTGCCCGGGCCGGCTTTGAACCGCGATCCTCAGATCTTAGCCACCTGGGTAGCTAGGATGACAGGCGTGAGCCAGCGGTGCCCGGCTCTACTGGTTTTCCTGTTTGAGTCTCTGGAATGAGGGTTTGGATGAGGCAGCAGGCAACGCTTAATAAATGCTGCCTTTTTTTTTTCTTTTCTTTCTTTTTTTTTTTTTTTGGGTCCGGTCGTGGGGCCTGAACTCTGGGCCTGGGCGCTGTCCCTCGGCTCTTCAGCTCAAGGCTAGCGCTCCACCACTTGAGCCACAGCGCCACTTCCGGCTTTTTTCCTTTTTTTGCTTATGTGGTGCTGAGGAATCGAACCCAGGGCCTCAGCCATGCAAGGCAAGCGCTCTACCACTGAGCCACCTTCCCAGCCCCTCTTTTTTTTTTTTTTTTTTTTAAACTGCTTTCTCCCAGTCTACTGCTTCTGGGTGAGCTAGGATTGTTTTGGCAGGAAAATCGTGGATTTGGGGCTGTGGAGTAAGGTTGTGTTCAGCATCAATTGGGTATTGTTGACATCCCCTTAGCACTGAGCTGCTATGTCCAGGAATATGTTCAAAAGTTGGGTTGGGTGACCCCTCCTTTGCCTGTCCTTCGTGTATGTCCCTCTTTTCTAAGTTGTTTTTATTGAGGAGTTGTACAAAGGAGTTGCAGTTCTGCCAGCCAGGTAATGAGCACAGGGCAAGATATCTTGGGCTGTGTTGCTTAGGCTCCCCCCGTCTGTATTTCTTAAATAGGTGTCTAGATTTTTTTTTATTTTTGTGTTGCTATGATGATTAGGATATTACTTTTGTTACCTGGCAGGTTAATACTGTTGTTTTTTTTTGGGGGGGGTCCGGTCGTGGGGCCTGAACTCTGGGCATGGGCGCTGTCCCTCAGCTCTTCAGCTCAAGGCCAGCGCTCTACCACTTGAGCCACAGCGCCACTTCCTGCTTTTTTCTTTTTGCTTATGTGGTGTTGAGGAATCGAACCCAGGGCCTCAAGCATGCAAGGCAAGCGCTCTACCACTGAGCCACCTTCCCAGCCCCCAGGTTAATACTGTTATATTGGAAGGCAGTTGATTTTTTTTTTTTTTTTTTAGTTCATTCAGCCTCTTGCTGAAATTTATGTTGTAAAAGTAGACATTTGTCTTCTTGGATTTTCTCGTTTCTAGATATCTGTAGCCTGCGTACTTTAGTGTTTCTAGATCTCAGTCTGCTGGATAGCTAGGGTTGACTTTTCAGAAAGAGTCCCAACTTCTCACTGTCTGTCCTGGACTCATTTTTGCCTAGCTCTCAGAGGAGCAGATTTAGTTGGTGTGAAAAAACAACTATTTTTAGCCTTATGTTGAGACAAAGTAGGTAGAGCAGAACTATACAGGCCCACAGTAACCTTACATTTCCTCCTTTCTGTGACACATGAATCCTGAATTTTCTCCAACCTATTAATGTTTTATTCATTTTATTGATACCTGGAACTGGGAGTTAGGATCAGGTCAGATACTTTTTCTCAAGAGTTGATTTCACTTGTTTTTGGTCATTTGTGGGGCTTGAGCTCAGGGCCGCGACACTGTCCCCAAGCTCTTTTGCTTAAGGCTTGTAGTCTTTCACTTAGTGCCAAAGTTCCACGTTGGGTTTTCTGGCAGTTAATTGTAGATAAGAGTCTCACAGACTTTCCTGTCTGGGGTGGCCTGGAACTGTGATCTCAGATCTCAGCCTCCTGAGTAGCTAGGATTACAGGCATGGGCCCCCATTGCTTGATTTTTTTTTTTTTCTTTCCATTTTCTGTTACCTTGGTTTTGAACTCAGGGCCTTGGGCTTGCTTGGCTTGCTTGCTTGCTTGGTTAGTGCCATGCTCTACCATTAGAGCCATGTTTCTTGCCCAGCTTTTTTTTTTTGTTTGTTTGTTTTTTGTTTTTGGGTCAGTCATGGGACTTGAACACAGGGCCTGGGCGCTGTCCCTCAGCTCTTCAGCTCAAGGCGAGCGCTCTACTGCTTGAGCCACAGCGCCACTTCTGGTTTTCTAGTGGTTTATCGGAGATAAGAGTCTCACGGACTTTCCTGCCCCAGGCTGGGTTCTTTCCTGCCCCAGGCTGGCTTTGAACCATGATCCTCAGATCACAGCCTCCTGAGTAGCCAGGATGACAGGCGTGAGCCGCTGGCGCCAGCTCTTGCCCAGCTTTTTGCTGCTTATTTTCAAGATGGAATCTCTTGGATTTTCCTGCCTAGACTAGCTTCAGACCTAAGAGTGGGGATCTCAGCCTGCTGAGGAACTGTAAGCCACCAGCTTTCTCCATCTCCTAACAGGAGCAGTTATAGCCACTTCTTTCTTTTAGACGAGGTCCCGCTATGTAACGCAGGCTAGCCTCAAACTCATGATCCCTTCTGTAACAGCCTCCCGAGTGCTGAGATGACCCGTGTGCTGCCGTACCTTCTGCACCTCATCATCTGGCCTCAGTAATAAAGATGTGAAGAAAGCTGGGCGCCGTGGCTCACCCCTGTCATCCTGCTATTCAGGAGGCTGAGATCTGAGATCACAGTTAGAAGCAGCCCAGGCAAGAAAGTCTGTGAGACTCTCATCTCCAGTGAACCCCTAGAAAACCAGAAGTGGCGCGGTGGCTCAAAATGGCAGAGCGCTAGACTTGAGCAAAAGAGCTGAGGGATGGATGGTACCCAGGCCCAGAGTTCAATCCCCATGGCTGACCCCCCCCCCACCAAAAAAAGCAGATAAAATCTCACTACTCAATATCTTCAAAAGTAAAATCGGCCATTGACCAGGTTTACATTTGAGTCCTCAAGTAAACATGTCAGAGAATTTTCATGTGTTATTTGGTCACTGTCCTTGCAACTCAGCTTCTTTGTCCAGACAGACAGACAGGCAGACAGAGGAGCAGGCAAAAAGCAAGTTAGTTTATGGGTGTGTATTCTGCGATGTAAATCAATTAAGGGAAGTCAATGTGAAGTGGTAACTGTGAGCACTGCCATTGTCATTATTTGACCGTTGGATTCTCTCCTCTTCAGCTGCTTCTCAGCAGAACTTGCATCCTTCCCTCTCGCACACATGCGCGAACCCTGATGCGTCTGTTGTAGGGAGAGCTAAGGGGTAGATTTTCTTGCTGCTGGAGTCTGTTTCTTTGTCTGGCTTTGGGTGGTTGGAGGGGAGGGAGGCTTCTTTGCTGTGAACCGAGAAGTCGCCGCCCCAGCAGTGTTGGGGCGGCAGTTGATCTTATGGCCTGAGATTGCACAAATAGCCTTGTAAAAATAGCGCTGTGTTTCCAGGCTACACTACAAAGAGGGAGCTGTGGCCGGGTGCTGGGTGGCTGAGATCTGAGGATCCAGGTTGGAAGCCCACCCAGGCCGAAAAGTCTGAGAGTCTCTTAGCTCACGTGGTAGAGCACCTTCCTTGAGTGAGAAAGCCAAGCCACAGCCTGAGGCACAAGAAAGAGGAGCTATGTCTCAGATACATCTCATGAACACCTACAGCATATTATTCTGGAAAATGTACATTCTGAGTTTTAAAGAATTGTCTTGAAACATGTTTGCCTTGGGTCACAATCATCGTAAATCAACTTGGCTTTGTTCAGTTTGATTAGCTGACAAAAGTTGGTAAAAGTTAGGGAAGATTACTTTTGTATAACCTAGAAACACTTAGTAACGGTTCCTTTTAACATTTGCAGACGAGATCATCGGATGCTCATTCATCTGGGTCTTCGGATACACATGTAAGTAGAAGATTATCATACTGATGTGTACACTGTGCCAAAGGTTCATTTATCCTCCTTTTTTTCTGTTCTAATATGTATAGCTTAGCTCCTTCAAACCATGTTAGAAACCTCATATTAATTTTTATTGTGCTTTAAAATGTTTGTGCATACACTTTTTTTCTTACTACATTTTATACCCGTTAAAATAGCTCTCCTTAAGGATTAAGGAGATGCCACTCCTTCTTGTGGCATCATGTTCCAAAGTAGAGAGAAGCATTGCTCTGTGGCACACATACATTTTGTTTACAGCTTTTTGTGTGTGTGTGTGTGGGGTCAGTTATGGGGCTCTACCGCTTGAGCTACAGCGCCACTTCCGGTTTTCTGGTGGTTTATTGGAGCTAAGAGTCTCACGGACTTTTCCTGCCCAGGCTGGCTTTGAACCGTGATCCTCAGATCTAACCTCCTGAATAGCTAGGATGACAGGCGTGAGCCACTGGTGCCCGGCAAATGGAACTTTTTAATATGACATGAATAACAAGTACATATAACCTAAAGCGTGAAGTTTATCTCGAGAGAAGGACTTGTGTGATGGTTTGAATTGAAAGTGGAAAACGAGTTGCTTTTTCATGGAATATGTTCTTTTTTTTTTGGCCAGTCCTGCTTGAACTCAGGGCCTGGGTGCTGTCCCTGAGCTTTTGAGCCACAGTGCCATTTCCAGCTTTTTCTGTGCATGTGGTCTGATGAATCGAACCCAGGGCTTCATGCATGCTAGGCCAGCGCTCTACCACTGAGCCACCTTCCCAGCCCCAGTGAATCCATTCTTAAAGAGCAACTGGTGACTCAGAGTTAGGCATTTGTTTGGGAGACGTTTCTTGGGAATGACGGCAAGAACCCATGATTTCAACAATAACTGTAGCTATAATCTGCCTTTTGAGCTTTCGACTGCAAGTTAGAATTGCTGAAAATGTTTGTGTTCCTAAGGACTTGGCTAATGAAAGCGATGTTGATCATTGAAGAATATGGTTTGGATAGTGCGTAATGAGATTTGTCAGTATTTACACACTTGGATTACTTCTAGTTTTCAGAACGCTGTGTGTGATTTTTAATATGTGTTTAACCTTTTGTAAAGATGGATGCCTCTGGACCCTCAGACAGTGATGCACCAAGCCGGACGCGGCCCAAGAGCCCAAGGAAACATAATTACAGGAATGAAAGTGCCCGGGAAAGCCTTTGTGACTCTCCTCATCAAAACCTTTCCAGAGTGGGTATTGTGCAGATAGAAAAGGAGAGCTATTGCTTTTCCTCTTCCCTGACAGAATGTGGTGTGGTGTCGCGAGCTTTGTGACTGTAGGGTGCTAAGTCCCAGACACCCGAGACGGGGTGCACAGACTCCCTGCGCCCAGAGCTGCTGCTCTCCCTGCGGGCAGCCGGGCCGAGTGCGAGCGTGCTGTCCTGCGCTCTCTTCCTTTGTTTATCCATTTGGAAAACACAATAAAGAGCATGGCCAATCAGCAGTTATTAACCACTGACCACAGATTGACTTGTTGATTAATAATTCAAAGCAAAAATGCATTTTTACTTTTCTGGGATTTTTTTTTTGTTTTGGTCAGTCATGGGTCTTGAACTCTGGGCCTGGGCACTGTCTCTAATCTCTTCAGCTCAAGGCCAGCCCTCTACCACGTGAGCCACAGTGCCATGTCTGGTCTGCTGAGTGGTTTATTGTAGATTAGAGTCTTTCTTGCCCAGGCTGGCTTTGAACGGTGATCCTCAGATCTCAGCCTCCTGAGTAGCTAGGCTGACTGGAGTGAGCCACTGGTGCAGGGCTCTGTTTTCTTATATGGGTTGAATATCCCATATCTACAGTGCTTGAGATCAGAAATGCTATAGGTTAAGGAGTTATTTGCATATTCATGAAGGATCTGGGGCATGGGACCTAAGTCTAAATGAATGGGAAATCCTTTTCTGTGTCATAGCCCAAAGGTCATTTTCTTCTGTGTCTCCAGTACACTTTTGCTCTGATCACAACCCCTTAAGGAGGTTTAATGTGGAATTGTCCAGTGACGGAATCATGTTAGTGTCCAAGAAATTTCAGGTTTTGTATTTGTTAAGGATACTCTGTGTGTTCAAAATCAGTGTGTGTAATTGTACTTGCACTGAACCCTATACCCACTGTAGATCACACATTCCAGCAAAGGACACTGTTCATAAATACCAGAGCTGCTGGTGAAGAGTAAGTCAGTATACTAAGTGATAAAAGATGCATAAAGGCAGAGGCTGTTAGAGATGGGAGGTGACATGGGCTATGGAAATGTACCTTCATGTCCGTATTTGGTATCTGTTTTCTCCCATTGCTGCTTTTGCCTAGAAATGCCTGTGTTTCTCCTCTTCATATACTTTATTCTTTTTTGGGGGGGGGGGGGGGGGAGTCTGGTCCTGGGTCCTGAACTCTGGGCCTGGGCGCTGTCCCTCAGCTATTCAGCTCAAGGCTAGCGCTCTACCACTTGAACCACAGCACCACTTCCGGCTTTTTTTTTCTGCTTATGTGGTGCTGAGGAATCGAACCCAGGGCCTCAGGCATGCAAGGCAAGCGCTCTACCACTGAGCCACCTTCCCAGCCCCTATACTTTTATTCTTACTCTGAGACTTAGTATGTGACTTTTGGCTGTTACTGACCTTGAGCTAGGAAGTAAAATCATAGGCACCTGACACTTCGGACAGCACCAGCTTTTCTTTACAACCAAACCTTTAGAAAGTGATCCATTTCAAAGGCTTGTATATCAGCTAAGTAGGCATTAAGTTTACAGATCGCATTAATGTGTGTGTGAAGACATGCCTTTTCCTTCCTTTCATAGCCTCTTCTAGAAAACAAACTTAAAGCATTCAGTATTGGAAAAATGAGCACAGCGAAACGAACCTTGAGTAAGAAAGAACAAGAGGAATTAAAGAAAAAGGTAAAGTGTAAAATTATTTTTGAGCTACGTGCTTTCCATGTATCTGGGATAGCGGATGTGTACCACCGTGCTCAGCTTGTGTCCGTTGAGTTGAGGACTTGTGAAGGTTTTGGCAGGGCTGGTTTGGAGCCTGGCTCTTCCTGAGTAGTTAGAGTGACAGCCCGTGAGCCGTTTCTCCCTGCTTTGCATTGGTATTTGCAGCTGTATCTGAATCCAGGGCCTCACCCATGTCATTAAATCAGCCCTCTTCCGCTTGACCTGCACCCCAGCCACCTCCCCGAGCAGGCTCCCATTCACCCCGCTTGCTTGGGGTTCCCGAGTGGGTGCGATCGCAGGTGTGCACCATCACCCTCCTGGCCCGCCTTCTCATGCTCTCATGTTCCTTGTGTGCTCAGGAGGATGAGAAGGCGGCCGCTGAGATTTATGAGGAGTTTCTTGCTGCTTTTGAAGGAAGCGATGGTAACAAAGTAAAGACGTTTGTTCGCGGAGGAGTTGTCAATGCAGCCAAAGGTGAGCGCGCACCCCGATCCTCACAGGACTGCAGGTAGGTGGTTCCTGTGGAGGATGCCAAGGGTGAAGGCACACACTCTGGTCCTTGGTGACTGGGGGTGGTTCCTGTGGAAGATGCCAAAGGTGAGTACACACACACCCTGGTCCTGCAGTCCTTGACCTAGTTACCTTGGAAGGAGACATGGGAGTTTGAAGTTCACCTGTGTTCTAATAGCACCCTCTAGTGGCTGCAGTGATGACAAAATAAAGGGCTGAGGTGATAAAGGCGCTGGCCAGACGATTTAAATAGGACTTAATACCTTTCAAGTTTGACCACAGCCCAGTACTTTGCAAATACTTCAGTGTATTTCAGTTCTGCCTGCGTACAGAGTGGTTGGTTGCATTAGTATTTTTGAGGGTGAAGTGTTAGTGCTTACGTTTAAGGTTTTAGAAGTAATTTTCCTGTAAAGGTGTTGTACAGAGTAGTTGTCATTTCAGGAGTCAGGTAATGAGTCAATTCTTTTTGAACAGCGTCATCCTTAAATTGCCATTTTAATTAATTTGTCGTGCTGAATCTTAATGCCAAACACATATTCATAATCTTGAAGTAAAAGAGCAAAGAAGGTATCAAATTAGTTTTGTAACTTAGTATCTTAACTTTCAGAAGAACATGAAACAGATGAGAAAAGAGGGAAAATCTATAAGCCTTCTTCAAGGTTTGCAGATCAAAAAAATCCTCCAAATCAATCATCCAGTGAGAGACCACCATCTCTTCTTGTGATTGAAACAAAAAAACCCGTAAGTCACACCGTTGATGTTTGGCATTGACACTGTCAGTGATACTTCTGTAAGCAGAAGTTGGGTTGTTTGGTCTTCAGGTGTTTTGGGATGTAAGTTCAGAACTGATGCTTTCTGCCTCAGTAGTTTGTGCAGATGAGAGGTCATAAATCAGAGGAGGATGTGCAGGTTCTTTGAACATTTGTGGTTCCTGTACTCAGGTTATAGAGATTGCAACTCAAAAGTGCTGTATTTTGAGTGTTTATAAATGTAAAATAATTGCTAGCGACGTGGACTTTTTGGAATTTATAGTCAGAAGTCATGGTACTATCTTTTAAGTATTCTCTTTCATTCTTTAGAGTGAGGTTTTTGTGGAGGATAGTAAATAGATATAGGGTCGTATTACTTGTTGTCTAATTTTGGTGAATAAATATGATTACATTGAATAAAAAGGCCTCCCTCCCTCCCTCCCTCCCTCCCTCCCTCCCTCCCTCTCTGACATTAATCGTTGAAAAGGTTCTATGGTATTCCCATAGATGCATAAAGTGTCCTTGATCAGCTTCACCCTGTTACTGTCCTACCACGCCCCTTTTTCATACAGTGTGTTGTGGGTTTCATTGTGCTGTCTTCCTATATATACATGTACACACACATGCACACACCCAGATGCACGTGTAACACCCTTATCCTGTACTTCCTTTCCTCCTCCCTGCTCTTACTGATTATCTAACCTCCTTTTACGCTCATGTCATTATTGATACTGTTTTATCTTGCTCAACACGATGATCTTCCATTTTCTTGAAAATGACATACTTTGGTTCTTTTCAGCTAAATGGCGGCCCACTGTGTGTGTGTGTGTGTGTGTGTGTGTGTGTGTGTGTGTGTGTGTGTGTGTGTGTGTGTGTGTGTGTGTGTGTGTGTGTGTGTGTGTGTACCACATATTCCTACTCTACCCATCGAGGCTCGTAGGCTCAGTCCAGGGCCGGCCTCACGTGACTGGTGCTGCAGCAGATGTGAATGTTGAGTTATCCTGTCTCCACTCCCATGTCTGATTTCTCATTTCAGTTTCTTTAGGAAGTTCCATACTGATTTCAGTGCTAGCAGTACTAAGCTACATTCCCACTAACACTGTACAAGACTCTCCCCCTTGGTCTTTGCATTTGTCACTAGTGTTACTGATAACCGCCATTCTCACTGGGGGCGGCAGACTGTCCATGGCAGAGTGTCCGTGTGGTTTCGATCTGCTTTATGGCTGAGGATGGTGCTCATTTTGTCAGTATTTATTTGCCAATTCTACTTTAGAAAAACCGCTTGTTCTGTTAGCTTGCCCATTTGAATGATGACCTTCACGGTGCAATTTTTGGAGCCCTTCACATGAATATTAGTCATTTGACGTTTAGCTTGCTAGGATTTTCTCACATTTGTAGGTTGTCCCTTCTTTCTGCTGTTTTGTTTCCTTTCTCTGTGGATGCTTCTTTGAAAGGTAGCACAGACATCTTAAATTCTAGTGAAAATGTTGCCAGTTATGCTTCTGGTATCATATCTAAGAATCCATTGTGCATTGGAAGATCATGGGTGTAGTCCTGTGTTTTCTCTTAAGAGTCTGAGGCTTCTAGGATTGTGACTGTTGGAGTCTTTTCGTATGTCACACGAAGTGGGGGTGCAGCTCCATTCATTCTTCCTGGGGTGGATGTTCACTTGCACAGCACTGCTGGACGGACCCTCCTTTCCCCAGAATGAAAAAGACACATTTCCAGAGTAGCTTAGAAGCACTTTGAAAGGGGAATTCTAACGCTCTTACTCTTTTGTTTTGTATTTCATCTCCTTTCAGCGCATATTTTTGATAGTAGGTCACGGAGCGGGCGCGTTACACAGCAGCCCCGCCACTCTGAGTTTTGTAACCTCCCCTCCCTGCTCAGGTCTGTGGATTACCCCAGGGGGTAGGCTTAATGGCTTCTTTATTATCGAAGACTGCCAGTTGTTATAGTTATTTGTTTTAAATTTTAATTGCTTAGTTGTTATTTTGAGGGAACAGGGAGAAAATGGAAGTTTAATGATAATAGACGTTCTTTTTAATTGCAATAATTAAAAATATGTTGGGGCTACAGTAAAAATGATTTAAAAGTTATCTTAACTGAACCATAGTTCATTTAATCTTCTTTTGTTTGGACTTCTTGTATTCTTTGTAGCCACTAAAGAAAGGAGAGAAAGAAAAGAAAAAAAGCAATTTGGAACTCTTTAAAGAAGAACTAAAACAGTAAGTTTCATAATATGGAGCATTAACTATCGTAGGTGTAATTACTAAATGCCTGTGTGATGGATGAAGTGTGCCAGTTATTGTAAGCTAGTTTCCACAGGTTGTTTTAGATAGTGTAGCGATTTCTAGTGGAGTATGTGTGGGTATGAGTTGGCATTTAGTCCAGCAGCAAGACTACTTGTGTTGTGTGGATTTAATCCACTTATTTATGGTCAGACTCTTAATTTGCTGTGGAAACAGTGGGGTACCGTTCCTCAGTGGAGAGACTTAACAAGTAAAAGTAATCTGTCATGTTAATGTCACATTTTACATTTTCTCTTCACCTTCAAAATGGGCTTAGTTTTCTGTTGCTAGAATAATAGAAATCTATTCCTACTGCTCTTAAGCCGGAGGTGTTCACTTACCTTGATCATCATTACTGGTCTTCAATTCCAATAGTAGTATTTGGGGTTAGCTTGTTTTCTCTTTACCTGTAAACAAGTACATTTTAGCTCAGTTTTAGTTGACTGTAACCATTTTCAACAGAATTCAAGAAGAACGAGATGAGAGACATAAAACCAAAGGCAGGTTGAGCCGGTTTGAGCCACCTCAGTCAGACTCTGACGGCCAGCGTCGGTCTAGTAAGTGACCTCTATTTTAATGTGTCTATTCATGATTAATCATGCTAAACACTTAACCATTGTTTCTCTTTTCTCCTCTTGAAGTGGATGTGCCTTCCAGAAGAAATCGATCATCTGGTGGTAATACAGTTTTTTGCTGTTTTCGTCCATATGAAATTGTCCAGACTTTGCGTTCGCAGGTTATAACTCTCCTCTCTTGCCCTAGTTCTTGACGATTACGCGCCTGGCTCACATGATGTTGGAGACCCGAGCACCACTAACTTATACCTCGGAAACATCAACCCACAGGTACCGCGCCCTGACACCTGGACTAATGTCCATCGTACTGGGGGCTTCTGGAAGAAGGCTGCTTTGAAATGATAGGATTTTAAAGTTAGTGGAAAGGATGAAATAGTCTCTGGAGTTAACTTGGTGGCCACCGAGCCAGACCTCCAACCCGGGCATCCTATTCAAGTCCCGCGGCATTGTTTCTGACGGGGGGCTCCGTGTTTTAGAAGGACACAGTTTTACCAGTGTGTCGTTCCTTGATTGTAGAGTTATTTGACTGGCAAATGGTATTGCTTTTCATTGAGCAAAAAACAACTGTGCTTTCTGCTGCTGCATAGATTTCTCTTTTTTTCTCCCCTTGTTTTCAATAGATGAATGAGGAAATGCTGTGCCAAGAATTTGGAAGATTTGGACCGTTAGCTAGTGTAAAAATTATGTGGCCTAGAACTGATGAAGAAAGAGCCAGAGAGAGAAACTGTGGCTTTGTAGCCTTTATGAATAGAAGAGATGCCGAGAGAGCTTTGAAAAATTTAAATGGTAAGGCCATTTCGGGATCCACTTACAAAATGTAGACACCTTTGGTTGCGCCTTGTAGTTGTGAAGAGGCCTTGGGGGCCGGGGGACGTGGCTCAGCAGTACAGGGCCTGCCTCCTACCCGGCATGAGGCCTGGAGCCCGAGCCCAGTGCTGCGCAGCGCCCTGCAGAGGACCCGCGCCTACCACCGAGAGCCGAAACGTTCCATTCCCTTCTGGGGATTCCCCAACCCGACTTTTCTGTGTCTCCCTCTCCTTTCTGCAGGAAAGATGATTATGTCTTTTGAGATGAAGTTAGGCTGGGGCAAAGCCGTCCCGATCCCTCCTCACCCGATATACATCCCGCCTTCCATGATGGAGCACACGCTCCCCCCGCCTCCCTCCGGCCTGCCTTTCAATGCGCAGCCTCGAGAGCGGCTCAAAAACCCCAGCGCCCCCATGCTGCCGCCGCCCAAAAACAAGGAGGATTTTGAGAAGGTAATTTGACAACGTGCGTGGGTCTGGACCTAATTTGTGCATACTAAATCTGTGGTAGTATTTCTTTTCAACTATCTTAGAGAAGAAAATGTGTGTGTTTATTCTGTTTGGCAACTCTTTAAAGAGCTAAGTAGATGTGTTCCCGGCCTTAGCCCATGGAGATGCTAATTTCAATAGTAGGTCATATTTTTATTTATGGCTACCATTCCTTTTTTGACCACTTGTTAAGTTTTTCTTCCCCTGTGTCCAGTGTTGTATCCAAGTTTGCTTAAATGCAGTATCTAAAATTTACTTGGTTTTGAGAGAGTGGTAATTTGTATTTGGCTAAGTGACTTTTCAATTAGAAGGGCCACCTAAATACGTGGTTTGGGTGTCAGCTAGCTAACTTAGTTCTCAAGGTCGTGAGATAGTAAAATACCTGAGGGTGAATGTGGTATTTTTTTTAAGTTAACCTAGTTAAAATGCAAAGGGTGAGTATTTCTCTTGATTAAACATAAACCAACTTGAAGTTACAAGAATTTGTTGGTTCTGTTATGAGTTTTAATTACACTTAAAATGACAGGGCTGGTTTTAAAGGCTTGGGAACAAATTAGTAAGTAAACTGTGGTCAGAGGCAAACAGTTAATTATTTCACAAATTAAAATCTTTATCTGATAATTCTCAGTGTAGTACTATTTCAGTGCATTGGTGTGCATTCTGGCAGGAATGTTCTGGATCTTTGCATTTGGTGAACTAATTGTTCGCTGAACACATCCATTTGCATTTATGTAATTGCTTAGTGTATAATTACTTCAAATGCAGTGATTGCCTGCAGAACTTGTCATTAGATGTGTAGTATTTTCAATGCATATGTATATTTTTGCTTGTTACTTGTTAACAATACTCACATATTCTATGTTTATTATCTGATGTGACTTCATATACAGACTCTGTCGCAAGCCATAGTCAAAGTGGTTATCCCAACAGAAAGGTACATGTTTTTCTTTATTATTACTGATCTAAATATAGACAATATCCCCTTCTGAATTAAAAAAAAAATGGTGTTGAGGAAAAGGTAACATCTTGACTGAGCAATGGTTCCTTCCCAGTACTTTTTTGGGGGGGATATATGAAATTTAACTAACTTTATAGTATACTTTGCGATCTTAGATGTTTTTAGTTTGTATGGGTACCAATGTAGGGAGTTTCATCGTTATAGAAGTTAGAATGTATTTATTAGCTTAATCTTGAGTTGTTGGTCTAATAATGTTAAACTATTGTGAGGGGGAAATAGATGTTTTAAATAAAATGTATTGTGATTTTAGATAATGTTAGCATTTGACCCAATCTGTTGCTTTTTTTTTTTTTTTTTAAAGTTTTTGAACTGTGCGTTTAATATACAACCTTGGCTTTAGTTCTCCTTACTGAAGGCATAGTTTTGTTCATTTTTGTTCTTTTTTCCTAATTGATTTTAAAGAAATTCCTATTCCAGGATACTGTACATAACTAGGAACTATTTTTTTTCACAATAACAAAGATGTTTAGATCACTTTTACTTTTCTTTCTTTGTTTTCTCTTTCAATATACCATTAATGTGGAAGAATTCCTGCCGTAGGTTGTGCTCTTGCTCAGTCAAGCTAAGCCTTTTCCCAAACACAGGAACACAACACTGGTTGAATAATAAATGAACACAAAATACCAAATTCTCTTTGACATTGGCCTTGGTGAGCAACACCAGCTGAACTGTCTGCGGCAGCGGGGGACCAGGAAACATCATGGGATGGATTGGGAAAGTATACAGTTTTTGACCAGACATTGGTACGATCAATCCAATAAATGTGGTTTTATAGTAAATGAGAGACAGTTTTTTTTTAATTTAATTTATTTTTTTTGTTTTTGTTTTTTTTGTTGTTGTGGTTGCCCAGAATAAGATAATTTCCATTTAAAAAATAAAATAATGCACTTTAAAACATAACATCTTTTTGTACTACACTGTTGCATTCTGGTAGAAAAATCAGCATTTTTTAAAATAAGGAAATGGTACATTACTTACATAGAGTATAACTGCAATTCTTGAATCTTGAATTCAAGTTAGCAACAACCAATTGTCAGATTTTGATTTTAAATAATCCTATGTAATACTTTAAAAAACTGGAGCTTTTAACTTGCTAAAAATAGATTTTTATCAGTTACAAGCCTATTTAAAACTATTGAGGGTTATTTTTTTCACTGATGATAAAGCAGTCACAGGAAATTTTTTTAGTACTCAAAACCATATATTCAGTAGAAACCTCATGCGTGTGGCTCAGCTTATTTCTGAACAAAATTTTGAGTGTACATTTGGCTGTAAAAATCTTAACTTACAGATAGAATGAATACTTTGGTTTTAAGCTTGCTAAATTCTTTCTTCATGTACCTTTAATACCTAGGTCAAGTTGCTTTTGACTTAATTTACAACAAGTTTCTGGGTGTGTAGCATTTGTCCACTTTGTAAGTGGTCATATGTATTCTATTCACAAAATTCCCCTTAGATTTAATTTGGCTCTTAGTAGTTGGCATTTTGGAACTTAATAATGACTTTATCTCCCTTTCAAAATAATGTCATTAACTGTATGGAAGCTGAGACTCCATTCTCACTGGGACATCACGAACTGCATACTTGCAGGACAGTCGATACTTGTCATGACAGAAACAGAATTTTAAAGTTCAAATTAAATGATTTTTTTTTTTGTTTTGACCAATTAAGGTTGTTGAACTAGTATTTCACATGTATAGTTTCCCCTTTGTAAATATTTAAATCTTCCTATACATTTTTGACCTCCTTCAGAATTAAAGTACTCTTTTCCACAACTGTAGTGTCCACTTAAATAGGTTTATTTGAAACCTATTTATAATTATACTGAACATAAGAGATAATTTTACCGTTCAGGTACTCTGAAGCAGGGCATCTTAGAGCCAAAACCAATCTGTCTTGTTTTATAACTATATTTATATCCTAGCAGTTACATGAACTTAAGTTGAGCCGGGAATGCTAAAGATGTGACTTAGTGTTTGCCTTATGCCACGAGCCAATATCCTTTTGCTCTCCCAATTGTTAGTTGTCAGCAACACATACGAGGGCACCGGTGAAAGGAGAAATCAGAGCAGCTTCTAAGTAAAAAACAGCAGCTGACGGCATAACCACTGTCTGAAATTACATTTGAGTTCTCCTACTAGAGATTTTAAACGAGAGAGTTTCTGTGAATCCATACAATGAGTACACAGCTACTCACATTGATTTTTGGCTTAAATATTGGAAGATAATGAAAAGGCCATCATACCACGTCCCCCGTTTTGGAAAGAGTGGGGCTTGATTTACTCAAGGCTTTGGCGAAATGATTTCAGTGGTCGATAATACACAGGCAGAACTATGCATGTGCTGAGTTTCAAGTGAGTTTGAAGTGTGGTCCAAAGGGATGTTGCCTCATGAGAGGTCAGATTTAATGAAAAGTCCATCCGGTGTGTGCGTACAAGAAAAGCACGGTGATTGGGTGGATCTTTTATTGAATCAGGCCTTCAATTTGTCACGTAGTTTTGCATTTTCATACATTATAGTTACGGTTGTGATATATATATTTTTTAATACTATGACAAAGTGCTTGGTTAGGAATATTTTCTTTAAAACATGTAGTGTGCAAGTTTTTAGATGGTTTCAATAACGTACGAGCTCTAAGTTACTGTGTTTATATATTTGCAGCCTTCCAATTAGTTGTGGTTCAGAATTTAATATTTTCCATTTGGAAAATAGAACGAAGTGGCATTTAGAAAATTCAGTCTTACTCCTATGATGCTGTGTTGTGGCTGCCCTCCCCCTCCCCCTCCCCCCCCCTCCCTTCTGCCCCGCCCTCCACAGCCCCCTCCCCTCCTAATGCACAGATGTTAACATAGGCTCCAATTCTGTGTTAGTCAGCACAATAATCTTTTTCTGCACAATTATAGTAACTTAGATCAAGTGTAGCTTTCTATAGTGGTAGGTCTGAATCCATTTCCTTTAACTGTGTTGTTGTTGTAGGAATTTGCTCGCTCTGATACATCGAATGATAGAGTTTGTTGTACGTGAAGGGCCGATGTTTGAAGCTATGATTATGAACAGAGAAATCAACAACCCTATGTTCAGGTGTGCCTTTTTAAAAAATTGTGGTTCAATAACAGTTCTGTTCCTGTAACAATTATAACAGGGCTGGGAAGGTGGCTCAGTGGTAGAGCGCTTGCCTCGCATGCATGAGGCCCTGGGTTCAGTTCCTCAGCACCACATAAGCAGGGGAAAAAAAAGCCGGAAGTGGCGCTGTGGCTCAAGTGGTAGAGCGCTAGCCTTGAGCTGAAGAGCTGAGGGACAGCGCCCAGGCCCAGAGTTCAGGCCCCAGGACCGGACCCAAAAAAAAAAAACAGTTATAACAAAATTTGCTAATACAACACAGTGTTCACTGTTCAGCGGCGTTAAGTACACTCACGGTGATGTGCAGCCATCGCTGCCGTCCATCTCTAGACCTCTTTTCCCCTTCTAGAACCCATGTTCGATAGCTCTGCGCCTCCTGTCCCCGCCCTGTCTTTATGAATTTGGCGGTTCTCGGACGTATTACCTGGGGTGGAATCACACAGCATTTGTCCTGGGTCTCTTATTTCACTTCAGGGTTTATCCAGTTTGTAGCTGTATTCCAGAGCTCTTCCTTTTAAAGGCTGAGTAACAATCCATTATGTACATACATACATGTGTACACATACATGCATATGTGTATGTATATGTGTGTGTGTATACTGTCTTTTGTAGCTCTTTATTAGTATATTTAAAACTGCTTTCAACTTTTGGAAATCAAAAAATGTTTCCAAGAATACAATCCTTAGGATTATTTCTGTAGATGGATGAGAAGTTGGTCTTAGTAAATAGACTAGAATGTGCTTAGGTCAAGTTCCTTTTTGATTTAATTTAATGGCATTTTTTTTTTTTGTTTGTTAGCATTCTCTAAGAGGAAAATAGTTTTCATTATGTTTTTCAGTGAGAGTCACAGTTGGGACAAGTGAGTTAGGAAGGAGATGGTGTATCTTCTGAACTGATACGGTGTCCAAGACACTAATTTAATGTTCATTAAGTAGTGTAAACAACTGCTCTGGAAATGACATTAAAATGATGAGAACAGCACCGTGCTGCCTTGTCGGTGTTAACAGTAGTGGTTGGGCGGCGTGGGTGGAGACACCAGTTACAGGTGGGTGGCGAGCCTTGCTCTGCGGGGTCCTTGCCTGGGTTTCCTCAGAGCTTAATAGGCCAATAGTCTTTGTTGTTTATTTTAAAGAACATGATAATTAATTTTTTGTTTCATTTTCCTTAGGTTCTTATTCGAAAACCAGACACCAGCCCATGTCTACTATAGGTGGAAGCTTTATTCTATTCTGCAGGCAAGTAGAGTTAAATTCTTTTGTTAATCTCGACTCTGAGTCATTAGAGCTTCCCAGTAACTTCTGGATGTTTATTTACTTAGGGAGATTCTCCAACTAAATGGAGGACTGAAGACTTTCGTATGTTCAAGAACGGATCTTTCTGGAGGCCTCCACCGTTAAACCCATACCTTCACGGAATGTCAGAAGAGCAAGAAACAGAAGCGTTCGTAGAGGAGCCCAGTAAAAAGGGGGCGCTGAAGGAAGAGTAAGATGTTCCCTTTTCTCTTGTATATTCTGAAAAAGTTGCTTTTGTGGTTGCTTTTACATCTTAAGACTATTTTACTAGAAAACACAATGACTTTGTGAATGTCTACCTTCTATTATATGTGCCTTATAATTTTCAACATCCCGGCAAATACAATGTGCATCCTCCTGACCTTGATAAAATCAGAGATAGGCTGGGAAGAGACCGGCCTTGGGGTTCACATCTGTAACCGCAGCTGCTTGCGAGGGGCGATGGGGGGTGGTCTTGGTGTAAGGTAAAGAGGTAGGGGACCCCACCCCCCGCTTGAGTCCATGAAGCAGGTGTGTGGCTCCAGCCAAGGAGGCCTGGGCGGGGGTGGGGGGGGAGGTGGGGGGGCGGTGGGGCCAGCGAGAGTCACCGCCCTACCTGGAAAGGGCCACGGTGCAGTTCTGATGGTAGAATTGCCTGAGTTCAGGGTGAAGAAGAGCTGTGCATGCCCAGGGGGCCGTGCGCGCCCCGAGAGGGTGTGCTCTTCTGCCCAGTCCACAGCACGCCCGTCCCCTGACACGGCCGTGGTGGGCACGTCCTCTTGCACGCATGCGCTCAGTTACAGAGCAGGGATTGTCTTTCAAGTGTCGGAGGGAGGGTGGGGGGTATCTGACTGAAGAATTGGCCTAAGAATTGTTAGCATATAAAGTTCACAGAGCTCATTGCGTGTTCTGTCCGTCGACGCTGGTCGCACGAAGGAGCATGTGTGAGTATTGGCTATGGAGTAGCCCCGTGTTTGGGGGGTCTTTGTGTCTGTATCATGCCTTTACGCCCCACACTCAGTCCACAGGCTACGTCTGCCTCCCTCTGTGGTATTGTTAGAACACAACCCTGCCTGCCTCCTCCTCCACCTGCTCTTTATGGCTCCCTAGGTCAGTCGAGTAACTGGCAGAGCGCCGTCAGCCTGCCACACTTGAGCTGTTCACAGCCTTCACAGGCAGAGCCTAGTTGAAGCTCTTCGTTGAGAGACACTGCTAGGAAGGGCTGCTTGGGTGGACCGCGAGAGCAGGATTGGCACTCAAAAATGCCTTCAGCCAAAAGCTGAAACCTCAGCTGGAGTCTTCCATTCATGCCACGAAGCTATTCCTCCCTATTCCTTATAAATTCTCATCAAACCTATCGTCAGAGTTATTCTGTCTTGGGAGGGTCTTCATTAGTTTGTGAGCAAAAGTTTTGATGCCCCTTGAAATTTGTGTTTAGATGTTCATAAGCTTAAAATTTTCTATTCAGACAGAGAGACAAATTAGAGGAGATCTTACGGGGATTAACTCCAAGGAAAAATGACATTGGGGACGCAATGGTATTCTGTCTCAATAATGCCGAAGCCGCCGAGGAAATAGTGGACTGCATTACTGAGTCGCTGTCCATCCTAAAGACACCTCTTCCTAAAAAGGTACGCCAGGACCTTTGCCTTCTGAACCTTGAGTCAAGAAGGAGAGCCGGCGCCTGTGGCTCAGGCCCGTCGTCCGAGCTGCTCAGGAGGCTGGGAAATGAGGATCAGGGCGTGAAGCCAGCCTGGGCAGGAGATGGTAGTTGACTTGTTTTTGTATTATAAATTGGTTTCCTGTTGGCATGAAAATATTGGACTGATGAGATCTTTCCTGTGTGACCTTATTTTCCTTCTGCCTCGGAGAGACTACTTTTCGCTGAGAACAGGTTTTCTACAAGTTGAAATGTAAAAGAATTACCAGATTTTATCATTGCCAGAGTCATGGTTGTAGAGCTCTTATGTTTCTTAACTGCTAATTAGTAATGATTATTTACTTATATTCACACATTAACCAATTGCCACTGATTCCAAGAAATGTGAATACAGATTCGTTGTTTAGATACAGTATTGGCTAATTGCATTTATTTAAACTTTACTTTGTATTATCTCTTTGGTATTATAGATTGCCAGATTATATTTGGTTTCTGATGTTTTGTACAACTCTTCAGCCAAAGTTGCCAATGCTTCATATTATAGGAAATTGTAAGTATAATGGTATCAGCTGATACTCCTGAAACAGTCACAAAAAATACTATCTATATATCTCTACATATAGAAGTAAGGAGTTCAGACAAGAGTATTGCTTTATTAGCCTCTTCCACTAATAAGTCATTTGAGTTTATTCATTTTGTACAATTAAAGAAAAATAGGCTGGACTTTGTTGGACTGTTCGGTCTTGCAAGATTTTGATTTATATTAGTGTCTTAATTGTGGACAATAGTACACAAATAGGGGTTGAAGTAGCCGCTTTTATTGCCCACTTAGCTATCCTGTTATCAAGTGAAACAGATCATATGTAGTGGTTACTTTTCCTTACTCACCTTTACTTTTCCTTACTCAGCAGTAGAGAGTTATTCTGCATATTCACTTTCACAGAATCCCCCTTGTCCTTATTCAGGAACTGGGTTCTGGGAAAAGTTGTTAATGGCCATGACATTGAGAAGTCTGGGCCTTCCCTTCACTGCATTTGAGTTACTTGACCTGAACCAAGTCACTTAACTTTTTGATTGGATTAGATGGCTCAAAGTATCCTGGATGTGTGGGGCTGGGAAGGTGGCTCAGTGGTAGAGCGCTTGCCTGCTTGCCTTGCATGGCTGAGGCCCTGGGTTCGATTCCTCAGCACCACATAAGCAAAAAGAAAAAAGCCGGAAGTGGCGCTGTGGCTCAAGTGGTAGAGCACTAGCCTTGAGCTCGAGAGCTGAGGGACAGCGCCCAGGTCCAAAGTTCAGGCTCCACGACTGGACCCCCCCCCCCCAAAAAAAAAAAAAAAAAAAAAAGTATCCTGGATGTAAAGTTTCTTTGCTAATGGAGAGAACTTAAGACTTTGAGGACTTTTCAGGAAAAACATTCAGAATAATAGGAATGTAGGCTCTTGGTTTTTAAGGACTTCCCAAATGATGGGTAGGTATTTTAGGTCCAGGAGGGGTCTTCATTGGCAGCATAATGAGCAGGATAGGGATTTTTAAACCAATTCTGTTTTAAAGACTATATTATTTAAATTTCAGTTTTGAAACAAAGTTATGTCAGATATTTTCAGACCTCAATGCTACCTATCGTACAATTCAAGGCCATTTACAATCTGAAAACTTTAAGGTATGTGTATTTTACTATTTTTGTCCTAATACGTTTCATAGATAGGAGGAGGGCATTGGAGGGCAAGTTTTCTCTAACTTCTTATACTTAGACCAGTGTTAAGAAAAGCCAAAGAATAAATAACTTATTAATCATTGGATATATTTTTTCATGGGAAGACGTTAATTTTTTTTAAGCTTGGAAAAATGCCCAGTGATTGTCATTTTAGAGGGGTTTGAAATAAGTACATTTAACTGTTTGACCTTCCGTGTTGCCTATAAGTTACAATTTATGGAAAATGCTAGGGAGCGGGCAGAGACGGTGGGTCGGAAACAGAGGCGGTTGTTCAGTGAGGGATTCAGGTTGGAGCGCGTGACTCGCTGCCCCGCTGGCCCCGGTCACCATGTACATGTTTTCTAGAATGTGGCTGGCATACTGCAGTCCACACAGTGTGGGTGTCGCCCATGAGTGGTAAAAGGCAGTTGCTGGTTCTTCAGTACGTCATTTTGGTTGGCTTTTCCCTCATTCATTGACAGCTCACATTGAAGTTTTAAAGATACGAAATGAAAATTTTAATTTTAAAAAGAATGTCAGCTTACAGGAAATTAGCAAGTCATAATGGCCATTCATATGGACTGAAGTTTGAGACATAATGTCCCAAATATTCCCAGAATTCACTGTGTGTTTCTTATTTATTTTAGCAACGGGTAATGACCTGTTTCCGAGCCTGGGAAGATTGGGCAATCTATCCAGAACCATTTTTGATCAAATTACAGAATATATTCCTAGGACTTGTAAATATTATCGAAGAAAAGGAAGCAGAGGTAGGCAATTGTCTTGGTCTGCTCTTGAAGGTTGGGGGAGGAGAGTGCTGTTGTGTATGTTACACATGTGGGTAATACTGCTTTGAAGAGAAGCATCACTAAGCAGTAGATTTTATTACTTACAGTTATGAGAGCTCAGGAGTCCAACTTACATACGACAGTTTTGTTGTTGGCTGCTTTATTTGCTGACACAAAAAGGTTTTTGATAGCCTTGTAGGAAAGAGTCGTTGAGGGCCTGGGTAAAGCCATTGTCTTATTGACTCTATCATTACATTGAAAATACATTTAAAGCTGGACGCTGGTGGCTCACGCCTGTCCTTCTAGCTACTCAGGAGGCTGAGATCTGAGGATCACAGTTCAAAGCCAGCCCGGATGGGAAGGTTTACAAGACTCAGCTCCAGAAAACGGGAAGTGGAGCTGTGGCTCAAAGTGGTAGCGAGCTAGCCTTCAGCAGAAGAGCTCAGGGACAGCGCCCGGGCCCTGAGTTCAAGCCTCACCCCTGGGGGGAAGCAGAAGGGAAAGAAGCAAAAAAAAATTTAACAAGCCTAACCTCGTCAGCATAGCTTTGCTCAGCCACCTTTATTAGACAAAAGTCGTCTAATAAGCTGAATGGCTCATGTAGCCATGAGTACATGGATCTGAAGAGCCACTGGTCCACGCGTGGTGCGTGGCAGGTGTGTGTGGGGAAGGGCCCGGCCAGCACCGGCAGGCGAGGAGAAGGCAGGCGTCCGAGAGCTGTCAGCACGCGGGCGGCACTCGCACACCATCGCAGCCTGGAACCCGCCAGGCAGGGCGCACTGCGCCTTGCACCTTGGTTTCTGCCGTCTGTGTAGTGAACGTGACCAGGGAACGGAGGCAGCATCATGGTTGTGGGCGGTGTGTGCCGCGTGCCGCCCCCCCCCCCCCCCCCCTTCCCTTCCACCCCTGAACGGGTCCTGATCTTGTGATCTTCACCCCTGTTCAGGCCGGTGTGCTGTCGCATTCACTTCGGCACTATCCTCCTTGATGGCCTCCTTGTTCAACCCACAGTTTGTTTTTGCTTTCTTTTCTCTTTCTTTTGGGTCAGTCGTGGGGCTTGAACTCAGGGCCTGGGCGCTGTCCCTGAGCTCTTCAGCTCAAGGCAAGCGCTCTACCACTTGAGCCACAGCACCACTTCCGGTTTACTACTCTAAGTGGTTTATTTGAAGATAAGAGTCTTATAGGGCTGGGAAGGTGGCTCAGTGGTAGAGCGCTTGCCTTGCATGCATGAGGCCCTGGGTTCGATTCCTCAGCACCACATAAGCAGGGGGAAAAAAAACTAGAAGTAGCGCTGTGGCTCAAGTGGTAGAGCGCTCGCCTTGAGCCGAAGAGCTGAGGGACAGCGCCCAGGCCCAGAGTTCAAGCCCCACGACTGCACCAAAAAAAGAGAGTTTTACAGACTTTCCTTCCCCTGGCTGGCTTTGAACCACAATCCTCAGATCTCAGCCTCCTGAGTAGCTAGGATGACAGGCATGAGCCACCAGCGCCCGGCTTGTTTTAGTTTCTTCAATGAAGTTCCCCCCTACTCTTGAGCTTTGTATGTGCTCTTCCCTCCTTCCTGGAACTTCTCTTCATGAGAATGACCGGAGTTCAGCCAAAGCAGAGCTGGACGGCCAACCTCAGTGGTGTGTGAGCACGCGTGTGTGTGTGTGTGTGTGTGTGTGTGTGTGTGTGACTGTGATCATCTGGTTTCTTGATGTGTTGCTCAAACAACCACTGAAACTCACTAAGCCCTGTGACAGGAGGACCGCCTGTGTGTTTGGCCCCAAGCAGCCCTTGGTCGATGCTGGCTGATGAAGGGCCGGGCCGCTGCTGGTCTGGCGGGCGTGGTGTATGGCCTGGTGAGCCCGTCCCTGCGGGTCCCAGGTTAGAGCGGTGTCTGTTGCGCAGGATGTGCCGGATGACCTGGACGGTGCGCCCATCGAGGAAGAGCTGGACGGCGCGCCGCTGGAAGACGTGGACGGGATTCCCATTGACGCCACGCCCATCGATGATCTCGATGGGGTTCCCATCAAGAGCCTGGACGACGACCTGGACGGCGTGCCCTGTAAGTTCACGCGTGGACACCACGCCTGCCGCGCCTCCTGTGCCGCCCGTACGCTCCTGACCCCGACGCCCGGCCGCACGTTTGCCGCCTCAGCTCTCCAAGCGCCACTTCCTTTGCTTAGCTTTTAAGTAATTGCATTAGGAGTTTGTCTTTTTTTTTTTTTTTTTTTTTGGTGTGAGTCCTGGGGCTTGAACTCAGGACCTGGGCGCTGTCCCTGAGCTGCTTTTGTTCAAGGCTAGCACTCTACCCCTTGAGCTACAATGCCAGTTCCAGCTTTTTCTGTGTATGCGGTGCTGAGGAATTGAACCCAGGGCTTCATGCATGCGAGGCAAACACCTGTATGTGTGCTGTTCAGGTCACCCGCTGTAGTTGGAGGTAACGGTTCTTTTCCCTCCAACAGTGGACGCTGCTGAAGACTCGAAGAAGAGCGAGCCCATATTTAAGGTCGCCCCATCGAAGTGGGAAGCGGTAGACGAATCTGAACTGGAGGCACAGGGTGAGTGGGCCTTTCTTTTTTTTTTTTTTTAATAGAATATTTAATTAATATGTGATGAGTAAACATAGTTACTATACTTTTTCCATTGAAATATCGGGTTTTTCTTTTTTATCATAAGTAAACAGGATTTATGACCGGGATACAAGGATGGTTGAACATATGCAAATCAACAGATGTAATATAGCAATAAAGAGAATCAGGCTTCTCTGTACATCACCTTTATAATAACCAGGATTTTTAAATTTACTTTATTGTAAAGATGTTGTACAGGGGGATCACAGTTATGTGAATAAGGTACATTTCTTGAACATTATTACCTACTCCATTGTTGTTCTCCCACTATCCCTTCCCTCCCTCCATGGATTTTTCTTAACAGGGCCGCTTACATTTTGTCCTCAGTCTTTATGTGCACAACATAAAGGAATTATTCATCAATCTGAAAAAAAGAGTCTAAAAACCTAAATTTTAAATCATGACACTAAAAGCAAGGTAAAAGTTGAGCATGATATTGCACGCCTGCAATCCCAGGACTTAGAAGGCTATGGTGGTTGTTTTTGAGCAACCAAGGCCAGAAAGTGACACTCAGTTGCAAACAAAATAAAACAAACAAATAAATAGTTGGTACATTAGTTTGTACCAAATGAAATTAGTTTCATAGAACAGCTTGACAATTTTTTTGTAATAAATATTTTAGCATGTGCAAAGGTATAAGAGAAGGAACACCTTCCATTAAAATCAACATTTATTTTAAAAAATAAATAAAATAGCTGGGCACCAGTGGCCCACACCTATAATCCTAGCTACTCAGGAGACAGATCTGAAAATCAAGGTTCAAAGCCTGACCAGTTAGGAAAGTCCATGAGACTCTTAACTCCAACAAACTAAAGAAAAAGCTGGAAGTGGAGCTGTGGCTCCAGTGGTAGAGTGCTAGCCTTGAGCAAAAGAAGTTCAAGGACAGTGCTCAGGCCCTGAGTTCAAACCCCAAGACTAACACAAAAATAAGTAAATAAACTTAAAACCACTAAAATTCAAAAAAATGAAGGGACTAGAAGCCAATAGAATTTAAATTTTTTATAGCCATTGAAAACTTAATAGACTAAATTCTAGGTACTGTTGAAGAGTGCCTTTCTAATTGGAGACATAGTGCATAGATGTATCTAGGCTACAACACAGAAAGCCAAAAAGACTATGTATATAATTACTAAAGATCTCACATATGATGTTAGCTGAGAGATACAGAAGACATATTGAGAGGCTCCGATCTACATGCACTAAACTTTTTTTTGGACAAATAGCAATTCACATATTTATTTGTCTTTCCAGTGAACCATTTCTCCAAAGCATATATTACCACACTGGATAGAGACAGACATTCTTCTCCTTATATTGATGGTTCTAATCCTTTCCCCTCTGCTCTTCCTAAAACTATCTGTTTTGACTAACATGTCATCTCCCTGTATCACTCACTTCTGCTCTCTGCTCTGCTCATCTGATCCTAAGGCACTTGTTTGTCTTTCCTGGAAAATTTTGGCTGGTGGCTCACTGTTACTTCATACTATTCTGGAAACTTTCCAATCTACCTGCAATAAATTCCATTGAAAAGCACTGCTTTAGATCTTGTCCTTACATGTAACTTTAACTCCTCCATGTCATTATTGAGCATCACACTCTTCATCTAACACATTCTACTTTGAAGGGCTTATTCCTTTTTTTTTTTTCAGATTTCCCTGAATTTACAATCATTGATTCTTCAATCATTCTATTTGCCATAACCCGTTTCATGTTCCAACTTCCATTATTATCTGATTTAAATTTCCACACTCAACCATTAATGACCTTTCATACATCATGCAAACTTCCTTAGGCTGTCCCTCTTGCTTTTATTTAGTTAGTTATTTTAGCTTACAAATACTAGTTAGATGTAGCTCTCTTCCTTACTCAGAGAATCTGCTTGTCCACTTAACTGCACCTCTACCTCTGCAGCTGAATAAGATTGGAGGAAAAACACACAACAGTCACTGCCCTCACGCGATCCCTTAATGCACCAGTCACGATGTTCCTGGTTCACTCAAACTTTCACTCTTTTCCACTTTTATACTTTCTACTAACTCTCAAACCTCTGAGAATTTCTCCCCATCCTTAGACATGGCTGGTGACTTGTTTCTTATTTTGATTGAGTAATAGAAGCAATCAGAAAAGTATGTTCCCTCTGGTACGTGGACTCACCTACCTTACTGTCTGCTCTATCTCATGCTCCTTTGTTAGTCTTTCCCTTATCTTCATGAACTCTGAACACTGGAGGATCTCAGACTTCTAGAGCTCCAGGCCCAAGACGCCATCCATGACCAGTGCTAGCCCGGCACGTGCAAGGACCTGGGCTCCAGCCCTATTCCTTGTGACAGAGGGTGTGTTTGCACACGGATCCCTGCTGTTTCTGGGCGTGGATGTTCCTTCTGTGTTTGCAGTGTTCGTTGGTCTTCAAACTCGACGTTACTGCATTTTATGTCCAGGCTGAGCTTGCGCTGTGACTGGTGTTGCAGTGGTGGAGGCTTTTTGAGAGTGGTGGAGAATTACCCAGACCTTTCAGGTGAACGAACTGTGATAGGAAAAGTGCAGGTGTACTTAGAGGTCAGTTTCAGAGAAGCCACCATAATGCTTAGTAGTTGCAGATGAATTTTGGACCCATATACTTGGGCTTCATTGTTCATAGTTGTAGGTTCTATCAGATCTTACCATCTGACACAGAAATGACAATTTTTTTTGTTACTTCATTGTAGTAGAGGTGTGGGTAAAGAGAGATTTATTCAGCACATAGAATTGGCTATTCAGAGAATAAACAAAGATAAAAATTTGTGTAATTAAAAGCTTCACTGCTAGAGCTGGGCTTGTGTGCTGCTGTAGAAAGCTAATTTCCCTCATGGAATTTCATCCTTTTCCCTCTGTTCAGCTGTAACAACTTCTAAGTGGGAGTTATTTGACCAGCACGAAGAATCAGAAGAAGAAGAAAATCAAAAGTAAGAATCTAAGTTTCGAACAGACTCGATTTCTCGTGTACATACTTTCCTTTTCATTAGTGGTCTGGTGAAAGTCCCCTGAGGAGGGAAACTTCCTTTTAGAGATTTGGGAGGAGGATTCTTTGACTCTTCCATTGTTTTTCCAGTGAATAAGTAAGAGTTTGGTTTCTGGCCTTCATCTTATTTCTCTTTGCCCCTAACTTTATGTGTTTAAATGTAAACATTTCAGAAGAACTAAGAATAAACGAGAAAAACCCTAATTTCTTGGAAATATAAAGTTTTACTTTTGCTCTGGCAATCAAGTTGTTACTAACAGGCGATGGTCAATACATTTGTAGCGATAATTTTTAGGAAGTGCTGGACACTTCTTAGACAGTCATTAGAGTGGAAACTGAGTTTCCAAATAGGAAGAAACTGCACCAAGCACACAAAGCCTAGCGCTTGGTCTTTAAAGTATATTTCAGTGTTCTCAAGTAGAAGGAGGAGCAGAGAGAAAGCCCCTTTGTGTTCTAGCACAAAATGTGCATTTGTGTGGCTTCAGGAATGGGCCTCGGGATTGTGAAGTTAGAAACGTGATCGGTCAGCAGTTGGTAGGAGCGGTTTGATGTAGAGAGGTTGGTGCTCGTTACAAAAAATACTTACAAAATAGAGATGTGGCTTTCTCTTGGAAATAGTTGAGATTGTTGAGGACAGGAGTTGGGGAAAATGTAATGAGTTTGCTTATTGAAACTTAAAACTTTCTATGTCCAAGATCCTTTCGTTACATTAATAATATTTCAGGATTTTGGGATCATTGCTTTAAGCTGTATATTGAATTCATAAAAGAATTACTTAATTTGTAAAGAAAGAGGGGAAGTCAGGAAAGCCATCAAAGAACCAAAAAATAGTTTTTAGTTGGTTTTATTTCTAAAGCTATTAGGTTTTTTTGTCATCAAACTGTTATTTCCATTAATGTTTAGAATATGAATGCAGTTTTAGTGTTGCTGTTGTATTAATCACTCAGAGAAGCACGGATCAATAGAAATGTGATTTAAGATATGTCAGTTTTCTTAGGAACTTCAGATCAATCATGAACATGTTTAAATAAACATGAAGGAGCCACAAAGCAAGGAGAAACTGCAGTGTTAGGAATTTTCTCAGGCCTCACTGCTGCTCTCTAGTGCCTGAATCAAGCACTGCCTTTCTGTGTAGGCTGCTGTATGTCACGTTATTGCACATTTTTGTGACTTTTTAAATTTTTTTTTAAAATATAGCACTTGTAATACTTTTGAAGACAAATCCTCCAAAGAAGCCTCATTTGTAATAAATTCTGTCTGGATTTAGGTGCTTTTTTTTTTTTAAAGTGCAGGGGGCTGGGAAGGTAGAGGGGGCTCAGTGGTAGAGTGTTTGCCTTGCATGCATGAGGCCCTGGGTTCAATTCCTCAGCACCACCTAAGCAGAAAAAGCTGGAAGTGGTGCTGTGGCTCAAATGGTAAAGCGGTCGCCTGAGCTGAAGAGCTGAGGGACAGCGCCCAGGCCCAGAGTTCAGGCCCATGACTGCCCCCCCCCCAAAAAAAATAAATAAAAAATAAAAAGTACAGTAGGAAGCTGTGTTAAATAAAGTCGGAACCTAGAATTGGTAACCAGGAACCAAGGCCAAAACTAATGAGAACAAGCTGCTTGGGCCTTGAGGTATTGCAGTAGAAACATGTGCATAGCAAAAAATGACCAAAGTCGTGTAGCTCGTTTTCAAAATCTTTCTCTGCACGGAGTAGAGCTAGTCTTGTTCTAGTGCTGCCACTGCTCCCTGCCAGGCTGTGGCTTTGTGTGTGACACTTTGCATTCCTGTGGGACTTGTCCAGGGGTGTGGGGTGACTCAGGGTTTTGTTTCCTTCACAGCTGACTTAGAACCATTACAACTGTCAGAATCACCTGTAACCTGAGTACCGAGCTGTATTAGTTACGTTGCAACTCAGCCTTTTCTGGAGGAGAAAAGCCTTTCACAGACCTGTCTATAAAATAGCATTTCGTTAAATATTTTGCAAAAAAAAAAAGTTTCTCTGCTGAGTTGGCCTCGTGTTACTTATACTTGACAGGGAACAGCTGGGGCTGTAGAAGGCTTCCTGTCTGTTCTCTGTCTTGACATACAATGTGCTCTTCCTTCCAAAGTCAAGAGGAAGAGAGTGAAGATGAGGAAGATACCCAGAGCTCCAAGTCTGAAGAGCACCACTCGTACTCCAACCCCGTCAGGGAAGAGGCGGCCGAGTCCAAGTTCTCCAAGTACTCGGAGATGAGTGAGGAGAAGCGGGCCAAGCTTCGAGAGATCGAGGTACGAGGCGTCACCTCGGCCTCGGCCTTGGCTCCTGGGCCCCGGAGCCTTCTGGGCCAGCCTCAGGCTCCTGCCGCAGGCTGCTGCTTCCCCAGCGTGATGCCCACGTTGTGCGTCATGCATTTTGTGTTGTGCGTCATGCATCTTGTTGCGTGTCATGCATTTTGTGTTGTGCGTCATGCATTTTGTGTTGTGTCATGCATTTTGTGTTGTGTCATGCATCTTGTGTCATGCATTTTGTGTTGTGTGTCATGCATTTTGTGTTGTGTGTCGTGCATCTTGTGTTGTGTCATGCATCTTGTGTTGTGTGTCATGCTTTTTGTGTTGCGTGTCATGCATTTTGTGTTGTGTGTCATGCATTTTGTTTTCTGGCTTGCGTCTGTCCGTCCTTCTTTAGTGTCTGTCAGTGCATCTGTCCTCTGGCATGGGGCATACTGAATGCACTGAAGAAACGCATCCTAATGATGGCGTTAGAGCTCACATTAGGATGCCTGTAACACGGCATGTGGTGAGGGAGGCACAGAACGTTTTCGGGTAGGTCAGTGATGTTTACATTTTACGCTGGTCCGCACTTTGAGTCATGGAGAGGGGCAGTGTATAGACCAGTCCTAACTCAGGGCTTTGCGCGCTCTCTCTCTCTCCTCTCTTTCTCTCTCCTCTCTCTCTCCCTCTCCCTCTCTCTCCCTCTCCCTCTCTCTCTCTCTCCCTCTCTCCATCTCTTCTTATCCCTTCTATCTTGTTTGTTCAGAGACTGTTCAGATACGCCAGAGCAGGCTTTTCTGTATTTTAGCGTTGGGTAATATTAGGGATTGAATTCAGAGCTTTGACCACCCCAGGCGAGGGCTCTACGATCTGAGCCAGGTCCTCTAGCCTTAGTTTGCGTTTTGTGTCTGAGATAGAGGGTCTTGTGAGTTTTTCTCTGGCCAGTTAGTTTTATTATATGCTCTAGCTTTTCTTTTTAAAATCTATTCTGTCCTTCCAAGTCTGTCCTGTGAAGTACCTGTGGCTAAACATTTTTTTAATGCTGGGATTAGTAACATGCCAAGGATTCATGTTGCAAAATACTGACACCCTGCACAAAAACGAAGTGCTTTAGCGACACTAGACACTACTGTGCGGTGTTACCGTTGGGTGACGGTGCAGTGCTGACCAGGGTAGCGCTGAGCACGGTCCTAGGCTACGTGGTGCTCTCTTTCCATGTGACCCAGCCCCATTTCCAGAACGGTGGGTGGGGTGCCAGGAGGGGAAAGCAGCCCTTTGGGCATTGGTGTGGAAATGTGACCCCTGACCATTGTTCCAAGGCGAGGGGCGTGCAGGCGGCTAAAGCCACCACAGATGGACAGCTTTTTTTTTTTTGGTCATGGGACTTGAACTCAGGGCCTGGGTGCTGTCCTTGAGCTCTTTTTGCTCAAGGCTAGTGCTGAACCACTCACAGCTCACTACCAGTTTTCTGGTAAGTTATTTGGAGATGAGTCCAACTGACTTTCCTGCCCAGGCTGGCTTTGACCTGGACCTGTCATCTCAGCCTCCTGAGTAGTTCGGATTATAGTTAGTTGTAAGCCGCTGGCTCCCAGCTTAGTATTTGATTTTTTTACTTAGTAATGAAAGGTTTGAACGTACTTTAATCTCAGGAGTGAATATTCATTTTGCCTGTTCCAGTCTTCCTTTGTCTTCCTGTAACTGGTTTCAGCAGTTTTTGTGCATGCTTTCAGATATTAGCATGTGGAACTAGGTGCTACTCTATTTGGTGGGAAGTACTTACTGTAAACGTGTCTTATTTCACAGCTCAAAGTTATGAAGTTTCAGGATGAATTGGAATCGGGAAAAAGACCTAAAAAGCCAGGCCAAAGTTTCCAAGAGCAAGTAGAGCACTACAGAGATAAACTTCTTCAACGAGTAAGGAATAAATACATTTAATCATATGCATCTCCAACGGCTTTCCAGCATGTGCTGATGATATGTACTTGAGGAAAATGCATTGGCAATTGGGTCCTGTGATTTGTACACACTGAGTATTGTAGCAGACCCACATTTGAAATGGGGGGGGGGGTTTTGTCTGTTTCATTTTTTACACAGACTTTCAGTTTCATTGATAGCTGCGAAGTTACAGGAAAGTTCCCAAGATAACATACTATTATGCTCCCTACCTCGCTAGCCCGCCGTCCTGTATGGACTTCATACCTTCTTTTCCCGCCAGGGGGCGCCTGCAGATGCTTGGTGCAACCGGATAGAGTGTGTGTTCCCTGGAGAGCCCCCTCTTAGGCTTACTCTTCAGAAAGGTCCACCTGACAGGGTGGACCTTGTGCTGCCAGCCAGTTCCTACTGAGAGCTGTTGGCGGCCGAGTGTAGTCTCATTACCATGGATGGTTTGATATTTTTCAAACATTTTGGCATGATCAAAGCAGCTGGCTAGGTGTTGGGTAATCTCTGAGGGCTAGCTGAGTTCTGGTAAGGGCTTGCCCTCACAGCGGGAAGGGTGCACTTACGTAAGCAGGCAGCTCCGAGAGGGGCGCAGGGCCCCGTCACCAGGAGGGAGCGCGGGCAGAGCTCTGGGGAGATGGCAGGCCTTCGGGCACCGCGAGCTGACATGGGCACATCGGCAGCGGCTGTGAGCGTTAGGGGCAGTTCCCTGGAATGGTAGATGCCTTTCTGAAAACGGAGCTCCAGCTTGACGAGTGGCTCACGAAAAAATGTGTCTGGGCTGGGAAGGCAGCTCAGTGGTAGCGCGCTTGCCTTGCATGCATGAGGCCCTGGGTTCGATTCCTCAGCACCACATAAGCAAAAAGAAAAAATCTGGAAGTGGTGCTGTGGCTCAAGTGGTAGAGCGCTGGCCTTGAGTTGAAGAGCTGAGGGACAGCGCCCAGGCCCAGAGTTCAGGCCCCACCACTGACGAAAAGAAGAAGACAACCTAGAACAGAACGTGTGGTTACGTAAATGGGATAAGTCTAGGTTGGCATTTTAAAACTAACTTCAAGTATTTTCTTCTTCCAAAACCAGGAGAAAGAGAAAGAATTAGAAAGAGAACGGGAGAGAGACAAGAAAGATAAAGAGAAGTCGGAATCTCGAACCAAAGACAAGAAGGAGAAGGATGAGTGCACGCCCACGCGGAAGGAGAGGCACGTGGCGTTTGTGGGGCTCGGGCGGTGGGGGTGGGCCTCGGTGCCACGCGCCACGCCACGCGCCGTCCGTGCCCGCAGAGCCGAAGCGGGTTCATGGCGGGCATTCCATGCTAAATACGCTGGGCTGAGGAAACGGGGGGCCTCCCGCGCGGCCCGTGTGGCGGCTCAGCTCCATGCATTCGGGAGCTCGCTCACAGCGCCGGGTGTCCGCAAAGAGCCCGCACACCCCACACTCCGCCAGAGAGCCCGCATACCCCACACTGCGCCAGAGAGCCCGCACACCCCACACTGCGCCAGAGAGCCCGCACACCCCACACTGCGCCAGAGAGCCCGCATACCCCCCCCCCACTCCACCAGAGAGCCCGCACACCCCCACACTCCGCCAGAGACCCTGCACACCCACACTCTGCCAGAGACCCTGCACACCCACACTCTGCCAGAGAGCCCGCACCCCCCTCCCCACTCCGCCAGAGAGCCCGCACACCCCCACACTCCGCCAGAGAGCCCGCACACCCCCACACTGCCAGAGAACCCGCACACCCCACACTCCGCCAGAGAGCCCGCACACCCCCACACTCCGCCAGAGAGCCCGCACACCCCCCACTCCGCCGGTGGAGGCCGCTGCCTGCCCTGGAGCAGAGGTGGTGAGCGTGCGCCCAGGGCCGCGTCCCCACCGCGCTGCGCCCGTGCGCCCTGTCGCCCTCTCTGTGTCTCCCACGGAGTCAGGGAGGTGCTCGAGTGGAACAGGGTTGACATTTTCCACATCAAAAGCAAAAAAGCGACTGCCGATAAAAAGCTCTGCCCAGTCCTCTGCAGACGCTTACACACAGCCAGTGCAGTGCACCAGTTGGTTCCGTGCAAAGGCCCGTCACCTTTATTTTGGCATAATTTCAGACTCCTGGAAAAGTCTAGTATAAACGGCTTCTGGACACCCTTCATGCACATTAGGTCTTCCCCGCATTAGGTCTCGGTTCTTCCTTTCCCCACTCTGCTACCAACCATTTAAGAATATTTGGTCAAGGTCGGGCGCCGGTGGCTCACGCCTGTCATCCTAGCTACTCAGGAGGCTGAGATCTGAGGATCGAGGTTCAAAGCCAGCCCGGGCAGGAAAGTCTGTGAAACTCTTATCTCCAATAAAAAAATCACCAGAAAACTGGAAATGGTGCTGTGGCTCAAGTGGTAGAGAGCTGGCCTTGAGCTGAAGAGCTGAGGGACAGCGCCCAGCCCTGAGTTCAAGCCTTACAACCAAGCACTGGAAACAAAACACCTCAGTTGTTAGTCCAGAAACTTTCCATCTCATTGAACATCCCGGCAGTCTGTCTTCTAGCAAATAAAAATCCAGGTTATCTGAGTTCAGCTGAAGGCCCGTCCTGGCTGTACAGGCTTTGGATGTGGCTAGTGGGGTGCAGTTAGTCCAGGTGGTGGGAGTCGCTAGCTAAGGCAGGGAAAGGCGCAGGAGCGCGCTCACTTGTGACGTGTTTGGGGACTTTGTTCGGCAGGAAAAGGCGGCACAGCAACTCCCCCAGCCCTTCGCGCAGCAGCAGCAGCCGGCGGGTGAAGTCCCCGTCCCCCAAGTCGGAGCGGTCGGAGCGGTCCGAGAGATCTCACAAAGAAAGCTCTCGGTCCAGGACATCTCACAAAGACTCTCCCCGAGATGTTAGCAAAAAAGCCAAAAGGTAAATGCAAGTCCTTTTCACAAACCGTACTTCAGATACTAGCTTCCTTGCCATTCCACCAGATGGTGAAAATAATCTGGTTATCAAACCAGAATCTCAGAAAACCAGGGAGATGTACTTTTATTTTAGGTTCTTTCTCTCCACCCCTATCCCAGTCTCATGACTAGCGTAAAAGAAGACTTCTAACAAGTTCAAGACCAGCCAAGAATTTTACACATAACGCATTGTGTCTGGGGGGCGGGGGGAGACGCCTGCTTTGCTTTCACCTCACTGTTTGTTTCTGTAGAATATGAAGGAAAAGCTATTTTCCCCCAAAGGAATATTGTTAGCATGTTTGTAAGTAGAGATTTGTGGAAATAAATACCAGAAATGCTATTTACACCATTTCTTCAGTAATTTAGTGTTTCATACATTTTATTTAAACCTTTTGGTTCCAGGAAAGTGGCTCAGAAAAGCTTTACTTATTAAAGAGAAGAGTTTTCCTGAGCTACCCCTGCTTTATGTGCTAACACTTTTGAGTGACAACTTCCTCCTTTTATAAATGGCACTGCATACGTGTGTATGTGTACGTTCATGTATATTTCTTTGTTTGGAAATCCTCAGGAAAACCATTGCAACGATGCCTTTGGTTGGATGCTACTGTAGCGAATGCTTTTTTCAAGATAATTTTATCTGCAAATTATCTTTTCTTCAAAGAGAACCATGTACTGTGTATTTTTAAAGAGTTTTGTGGATGATCCTAGGTGCCATCTTGAACTCGATCTTCTAGACTCGAGGTCCAGACTCGGGGCTTTTTCCCACGCAGGCTCTCGGGTTGCAGGGTGCAGCGGTGGACTCTGTCTCCCCAGATCGGCAGGTGCTCTGCCGATGAGGGTCAGTGCAGGTGCGCCCGTGTGCTCTCTGTGAGCAGAGTATAAATTTGAGAGGTTGAGTCGTGTTGATTCCAGTCACGTTTATTGTGCCCACTCACAGACATTGTAGACAATGTAGCGGTAAGCCGTTGTGGTGCTTGGTGCCTTGATGGATTGGTTTCTTGTCTGTTTGTTTCCTCAGATCACCGTCTGGCTCAAGGACACCCAAAAGGTCTAGGCGGTCACGGTCTAGATCCCCTAAAAAATCAGGGAAGAAGTCCAGATCTCAGTCCCGCTCTCCACACAGGTCTCACAAAAAGTCAAAGAAAAACAAACACTGACATAACGTTTTTAAGATGCTGCCACTTCTTGGAAATGCAATTTTGTTTTGTGCCTGAATGGTCTGGTTTTTTTTTTTTTTTTAAGAAAAAAAAAAACAAAAAACAAAAAAATCAAATGAAAGCATTCCTGGGTTTTTTTGTTTATTTGTTTGTTTGTGAATGCATGTGTAAACTCACGAGTAACTGCATCTGTAGATTTGTCGTTGTTTTATATTGTACAAACTACTTTCGTTGTGGCTGTTTCTCCAGATGAAATTTTTACTGTGCCCATGAATTTCATCAGAAGTGTGTATAACGGATCTGCTGGCAGTAGTAGTATTCTGTTTTAGGATGTGACTTAGCAAAAATAATACAGATGTCGCCCCCTTTTGTAGCTTTGACAATTTGAATTAGATTTCAAATAAAATCTGAACAGAAAAGCATAACGTTGTTTTCTTGCCCAGTCCTCCCGAGTGAATCTGGCCCTGCTGTCGCTTCTGACACATCACGCATGCACTTTGCGGGCTCCGGTGTGGAGTGGCTCGAGTCTGGTATTGACTGATGACTGTAGAAGCCTGCTTGCTGAGCGGGCTCGCTCGCTCACTGCACGTTTTAGTACGGTGCCCTGGAGGGGCCTGGACCCGAGACCAGAAGACTAAGGGCTGTCACCTGCCATTGGTTCCCGGAGGGGAGACCTTTGCGCCTCCCGGATCCCGGGCTCTGCGCGGCCCTCTGCTGTTAGGGGAAAAGGAGACCTTTGTTGATTTTTGTATCTGCTTATCATGAAGGAAGTTTTAGTTATAAGAGAAATTTTGTAACTAGATCTGGCCATAGAATTCTTTTGTATAAGAGTTGCCTTTTTATAATCTGTAGTCTTGGTTTTCAAATCCTAGTATCTAAGTGTTTGTACACATTTGTGTTTAAAACACCGTTAATTATCTCTGGAAGGATTTGGGTGTAGGTGTAGCTGTGAGGAAAAGTTTTTAACATCAAGTGGTCTTCCAGCATTTCAACACCCAGTGGTTTGTAAATTCCTGAGGTCCGCTGTGAAAGGGGGTGAGGTGGAGAGCAGAAGGCTGTGGAATGTTGATGGACCCTGTGTACCTGTGACGTAATAAAGGGTTGCCTGGACCCGCACCGGCACTGCTTGTCAGTCTGGCTTCCAGTGATTTCACTCACTGAACACAGTGCCCCTGTCAGAGGAAGCAGAGAACGATCCTCAGAATGGGCGGCTTTGGCTCATCTACTCTCAGAGCTCTTTATCTTCCATTTGTTCCCGTCTCCTGACCCCAGCATCAGAGTCTGTGCCTGTGTTTGGGGGTGTGGACCAGCCAAGTGGAACGGGGCAGACGCGTACAGTAACCTCGGGAAGAGCTCACCCTGTTCTTACACGTGTGGGTCGTTGTACAAGCTCCATCCTTGGCCATTCTTCATCCATTTCCTTTGGGATTGTTCCTTTCTAAACGTTGCTCAGAATAGTGAGTGTGACCTTTTTGATGCTGATACTTAAAACACTATACTACTGTCCTTTTATAAAAATCTACCTGTATTTGCAGAACGAATTGCCATGTTGAATGGCTGATGCTTTGGTCATCTCGTACAGGCTTGGAAATAGTTTGGTCAGTCAAGTTGCTGCCCGCCCCTTCCTTAAGACAATTCTATAAAACAATCCCTGGGGACGCAGAAGTGAGTAGACAATGTTAGGCTGGTTTTAGGGTGGTTTATGTGCAATGTGTTTTTCTACCCTAGTGCAATCTAGTAGCTTCCTCTCTCTGGATCCAGATAGAGCTGTTTGTTGGTCTTGCGGTGGAGTTCACTGGCTTCCTTGGGTTGGACTTGCTTAATACCTGCATAAGAGGATACTGCATTTGGTTTTCTTGAATTGCAAAGGCATTCATTAGGTCGGTGGTTTTTCCGTTTTACTTTATGAGGAGCAGCATCTAGAGGAAGCTTGTCTGCTGCTTTCCCCATAGATTTCAGCCAGGCATGCGGGGCAGTTCCGGCACCTGAGGCTGCGGTGGGCAGGATCTCTTGAGCTCAGGAGTTCGAGACCAGGGTGGACAGCATTTCAAAAAAAAAAATCATTTTGTCACTGTTGTATGAAAGTTGAATTGGATGAGAAATCAGTGACTTGTAAGGAGGCAGACGTTTTATTGTGTTTTTATATCTCACCTAAAGAGCCCTTACACCTACATAGATTCCTATAGGTTGACTAAAATCTTCTAGTTACAGGGAAGACCGGTGCTGCCTGGGAATGGACGCCACGGCCCTGCGCAGTGCAGACTGCCCTCACAAAGCGTGTGGGTGAATGCCCCCCCCCCCCCCCCCCCACACACACACAAATGTGCTGGACTTCCCCAGGCGAGAAAGAGACAAGGAAATAAATGTCCCTCTGTTGGGAAAAAGGTGTCGGTGTGTCTTTTCTTCACCCTTGTATTTCCTGAACTGCAACAAGAAAGATCTCAGAAGTTGGAGATGAACGAGCTCACGTAACAGCCCCCATCCAGAAGAAGGCTTTGATTTGTCCGCGTCGTTGGCCGTTTCTGCAGAAGTTTGCGGAAACGGCTCCTGCGGGCTCACCCGACACTGACCCCGGTGCTGCAGCATTCCGGTGTTGACGGGTATTTTTTTTTTTTTCCTCCTCCAAACTTGAATATTCTTGGGCACTTGGACATATGGCAGAGAAATTTTGTTCCTGATTAAGTGTGAGTTTGTTGGAAATACTCTGCACACGCCTGCCTTGCTGCTGGCTTAAACTCTGAGAGATGACACGGCCGTAATAATGACTTGTTATTAAAAATACGCAAAAGCGACGTGAAACTAACAGTTGCTTTTACAAATAAATATGCTGCTCTGTTGCTGGTTGTTCTGTTACATTTTGGGAAAGGCTGAGTGCAGAAAAGGGACGCGGAGCCAGCAAGTTGCATCCATCCCTTTCACGTGTGCGTCTTGGGATAGGTTCTTCATTATCTCTGGGCGGCTTCTTATTTCTGTTGTCGACCGTGTACCCGGATATTCCCTGGGGGGAGCAGCACGATGGGAGGTGCCACGGGCTGCGGGTTGCGCAGCTCAGGGCACAATGCTGCCAGCTCGTTTCCGCCGCCTTGTGCTGTGTGTTTGGGTTGTACGTTTTCAACAGGCCTCATGATTCAGAGTGCCAGAGAGAGACGTTTTTATCCTCTGGAAAGGAGGTAACGAGTTGGAATCAGCTCAGCCAAAACGGCAGGACAGCGTTTCTCAGGTGAACCGATTCCAGAACCCCGTGGCGGGGACGGAGAGCAGTCAGTCACCACGGAGGCTTTCTCCCGAAGATCTTGCGGTGCGTCGCAGACGAGGCTGCGACACTGCCCTTTGTGGTCGCTGGCTTTGAGTTACCGTCATCACCTAGGTGGTTTTCCTGGCAAGGAGTCTGTGCTCGCGGGTGTGCAAGGATTTCTATTGCGGGCCTGCGACCATGTCTGCTGTTGGCCAGTTGGCTGTGCTCGGCCCGTGCTTGCCCGCGGAAGCTAACTACCTGTACCGCGTGCGTTCAGCCATTTTCCCGACGGGTGATCCCTCATTTCAACATAAAAAGAAAGTGGTAGAACGCCATCCACCCTCTACCCTCCAGCCTGACGCTGTGTGTCCCTTTGCCTTTTTTATTTTCATTTTTTGCCAGTCATGGGGGTTGAACTCTGGGGCTGGGCGCTGTCCCTCAGCTCTTCAGCCCAAGGCTAGCGCTCTACCAGGTGAGCCACAGCGCCACTTCTGGCTTTTTCTGCTTCTGTGGTGCTGAGGAATGGAACCCAGGGCCTCATGCTTGCGAGGCAAGCGCTCTACCCCTGCGCCACCTTAACACGACCTCGGTATTGTTGACATGTTAAAAAACAACCCGCTGGTTCTCTCCTGAGCTTCTGTACTTGGTTTTGGTTTGGTAAAGCATGGTTCGCTGGGGGCGGCTGAGTGCGTCACTTTTCCGTGCTGCAAAACTGAAATGCCACACTCCTTAAAGGACCCCTCTGTGCTCTTCCGCCACCCTCTTTCTGTGACCTCAGCCCCCCCCCCCCCCCCCCCCCCCGGCTGTGCCGTGGGTCATCCAAGGATGACCTCACAAGACTGGGACTCTGTTGGGCTGGGGATGGAGGGCTCAGCCGGTGGGCCTGTGGCCTCTGCCCCTCTGCAGACAGCCCTGCTTGCCAGCATGTGCCCCAGGCCCGGGGGGCGGCCTTGGGCCGGGCCCAGGGCTCCTGCGGATGCCTGCCTGCGGGGAAACTGGGTCAAGCCCTGTCACCTAAGAAGGGAGGGACAGGAGCCCTGCGGAGCACCGGTCCCCACCTTGACCTCGGAAGTAGATTTGCTGTCCTTGGACTGCAAGTTTCTCAGGGTCACATGACCGTTTTGTGCCAGACTCAGTTCACAGCCCCGGTGACTCAGCTCTACCCTCCCTCTGGAAACACTTCAGCCAGCCGGGCCTGGCCTGTGATCCTCTTCTATTTGCTGGTAATCCTGGAGACACGGAGATGTGCCAGCGTTGTTAGGGTCCGCGCAGCCAGCTTGGTCTGCCAAGTCCAGACGCTCGCTCCCCTTCCCTCCCCTGCTTCTCGCGCATCCCCCGCGCGGTGGTTTCCGCTTGTCTCGGGCCGGGTCTCGTGCTTTTTGCTGGCTCAGGCTTGGACCGCAGTCCTGCCTTTGCTTCTGGGTAGGTGGGGATTACAGGCATACCCTCCGTTCTTGGCCATGCCGTTTTACCATGTCTTCTAGAGCAACCTTTTCCCACGCAGCCAGCTCTAGGCTTCAGCGATGCCAAGCGAACGCTGTGTATTACCACTGGCTCGTGCGTCTCTTCAGTGCGTTTGCACGCACTGGTGTCGCACCGTTTTCCTTTATTCTCCTTCACACTTTTCTGTCGTAGAAAGGAGCCTGTCTGTCTTGACCACCTCCCCACGGTCTGTTACCTGGCGGCTGCATGCGTGGTTTCTGCCACAGGTGATGCGGGGGAGCGGTGTGCGGAGGTGTGCCGAGCGCGTGGGCAGGGCTGGTTGGTGGTGCGTGGCGTGGCAGCGGCGTGCGGGCCGGGCGGCCCCGGGCTTCACTCTGTCTTTCCCTTCCCGCGCTCCGAGCCGCTTTGACCCTGGCCGCCGCCGCCGCGGTTCCGTGTGTATCTTTGGCATCCGGCCACCTCTCTGTCTCACGTGGTTGGCGAGCCTCCTCCTCCCCGCGCCTCGCGCTCTTCCTGTCAGCGGGAACCTTCGAGACGGCGCTGTCCCGAGCTGGCGGCCCGCTGAGAGCCGATCTGCAGCCCCTCCTGTGCAGTTTTCTTTCTCAGTTAGTTCCACACCCCAGACACCGGCTCCCGGGGTGCCTCAGCGGGTGCCTAGGCCGGGGCTGGTCGGGGTCCGGCGGCCTGGCGTGTGAGCAGGGCGGGCTGGCCTCGAGCCCTTCCCCTCCGCCTGCGGCCACCTGCACAGACGGGCTCGAAGCGGACGCCACACAGCCACCAGAACAAGCACGGCCACACAGCCACCAGAACAAGCACGGCCACACAGCCACCAGAACAAGCACGGCCACACAGCCACCAGAACAAGCACGGCCACACAGCCACCAGAACAAGCATGGCGGCGAGCGGCTTCACCTTGTGAAAGTGCAGTCTTAGCGAGCGGATCCGCTCTGAGTTCTTCTGTTTGCTCGACAGAGAGATGCCCCTTTTGGAGATCTGGGCTAAGGGAACGATGGAAGAGCTGTGGAGAGCAGGTGCGTGCGTCGAGGCTTGGGTCAGAAGCTGTGATCGCGCACGGAGCCCCACGGCAGAGGGGCAGTCTGGTGGGCTGCTGAGAGTTTGCTGGAAGGAATGTCACCAGGCCATTAGGTGACCGCCCGGCGGTGGCCGCTGCGCTGTTTCAGCGTCGTGCTCGGCGAGCTGTGGAAATCGAGGCAGGAAAGAAGTTTGATTTGAACACATGAGGGTGTGAGCCATGGCGGGCCTGCGGGCGAGGCCCAAGCCGACCCCCGTGCTGTGAGTCCCGCCCGGCCAGGCCGGCTGCGGGGTGGCGGCCGTGCAGGGGCAGGCCAGACCCCCGCCGCCGCCTCAGGAACCGTCTCATGTCCCCAGAGTGCAGGCGCGACACCAAGGCCACAGCCAGCGCCTCCCAGCCAGCGCCGGCCGGGGCCGGGGCGAGCATCCCCCCCGCAGCTCGGCCTGGGGCGGGCCGGGGCGGGCCTGGCCGGGCTCAGGCCTTGCGGACGGCCGCGGCGGCGTGGACGCCAGGCAGGGGCGTCGGGTGGGAAGGGCTCGTCCTCGCTGTCCACCCCCGCCCCCACCACGCAGCCAGGCCTCCGTGTGCACCCCCCCCATGCCAGCTCTGGTGGGTCTGACGGTGCGCATGAGGGCAGGAGGCGGGAGGGCAGGAGGGGGCGTGAGGAGGAAAGCAGGAAGGCAGCCAGGGCAGCACAGGCCCCAGCCGCCCCCCCCCCCCGCATGGGGGTTGGCGTGGCGAGAGCCGCGCTTTTAGCCGTCTGTCTGTACGGCCGGGTCTCGCGCTTGTCGCCCGGCCTGCCTTGGGCCTCCAGAGTAGCTGGGGTTACAGGTGTATGCTGCCACACCCAGGCTCCTGAAATTCCATGCTGCAGCAGGCTGCGCGGACGGCCTGCCAGGCAGGCGGGTGAGGCGGGGCCCCTGCCCGGGGAACACCCCCAAATCACCGTCCCCAGAACCCGCGGGCAGGCAGCCCTCGGCTAGCAACCCAGTGTGACCGCCAAGGTGTGTGCGTCGATAGCGACCCCATCTCAAGACCACCACCCAGTAACGCCTGTCTCCCCGAGAGTCCCAACGCAGGGATCCCTGGGGTTCTCCCCCGGAGTTCAAAACACAGGTCGGACCCCACCCTGGGGTGACAGGCGCCCCGGGGGCCAAGTGTCCCCTCCCCCAGACCAGGGCCCCCAGGGGAGAAGAGCAGAGCCCTGGCCGTGATGAGTGTCCCTGGGTGCTAGGTGGCCTCTCCAGCCTCTTCATCTTAGGCTCCGGAAAGTTCCGTGCGGGTCAGGAGAGGGGCCTCGCAGGCAGAGCACGGGAATGTGAGCATGGCGCAGGGCAATCTCTCGCGGAGCGGCCAGAGTGAAGACTCACACCAATGATGGGGAGGGGGGGGGCTGCGGCTGGGGCCTGGGGGAGGAGGGAGGGAGGGAGGGAGGGAGGGAGGGCGTCCAGGACCCCTGCCTGCCTGCCTTCCTCTTGGTGGTGGGCAGAGGGAGGGCAGGCAGGGGACACCGAGTCACAGGCTGGAGATGCTGGCTCTGAGCCCCTCGCTCTGGGGTGCCTGGGGCCTCTGGCACCCACACCTGTCTCGGGGGACAGGGTGCTTCTGGATACCCGCGTGTGGTCCTCATGGTCGCGCTGTCCTGGCAGACCAAAGACAAACTTCTGTTTCCCTCCCTCTCCGCGTTCCTGTCTTCCGCACGCGCACACGCCTGTTCCTCCCGGCTGCCGCTGTGCAGAAGCTGGGAGTCACCACCGCTACCTTTGTTTGGGTTTTATTTTGCCGGTTGTGGGGCCTGAACTCTGGGCCTGGGCGCTGTCCCTCAGCTCTTCAGCTCAAGGCGAGCGCTCTACCACTTGAGCCACAGCACCGCTTCTGGCTTTTTCTGCTTCTGTGGTGCTGAGGAATCGAACCCAGGGCCTCAGGCATGCGAGGCAAGCACTCTACCACTGAGCCACCTTCCCAGCCCCCCATCCTGTTAAGTTCGTCCTTTGCTATGAAGATGCCGCACAGAGGGGCACCATCGCGAGCGTCAGGTAAGGCATGGGTTTCATGGGTGGGACAAGGTCACCCCTTCCCCTCCCTCCCCTCCCCTCCCTGCCCACAAGTCGCACAGCTCATTTCCCACTCTGCAGAGTACCAGGACCACGTGTGTTCCTTCCCTCCTTCCCTCCCTCTCTCTCTCCCTGCTCCTCTTTGCCCCCTTGAAAGAAAAAAAAAAAACCCCAGAGCAAAAACCACCACCACCAGCACCAGCGAACCCCCAACATCTCCATTTCCTGGAACTTCTGTCACTAAATAGTTCTGAACGTTCAGAGAATCATCCTAGCTACTCAGGAGGCTGAGCTCTGAGGATCACGGTTCAAAGCCAGCCTGGACAGGAAAGTCCATGAGACTCTTATCTCCAAATAAACCATTCAGAAAACCAAAAGTGGTGCTCAAGCAGAAGAGTGCCAACCTTGAGCTGAAGAGCTGAGGGACAGCGCCCAGGTCCTGAGTTCAAGTCCTCCAACCCACAAAAATAAAAAATGTTCAGACAAGTTCCACCTTTGGCGTCCTCCCCTAAGGGCAAAGCTCCTCTCCCGTCCGACCCCGTGAGCCCTACGAAGCCCAGGTGTATTCAGAGTCCTGGCGGTCAGTCGCATCCGTACCCAGGCGTCGCTGGACTTTCCCAGTCAGGACTGGGCCCCTGGGAAGAGGAGGAAGGACGGATCAGCCCTTGTTTGTGGCTTTTTTTTTTTTTTTTTTTTGGTGGTTCATTAGAAATCAAGAGTCTCATGGATTTTCCTTCCCTGGCTGGATTTGAACCGCCGTCCTCAGATCTTAGCCTCGTGAGTGGCTGAGGATTACAGGTGTGAGCCATCAGTGCCCAACTACACTTTCCTCTTTTATTATTTTGTGCCAGTCCTGGGGCTTGAGCTCAGGGCCTGGGCGCTGTCCCGGAGCTTCTCTGGCTCGAGGCCGGCACTCTACCACGTGAGCCACAGCGCCACTTCCAGCTTTGTGTGTGTGTGTGTGTGTGTGTGTGTGGTGCTGAGCAATCAAACCCAGGGCTTCATGCACGGGATGAGCGCTCTGCCACGGAGCCGCCTTCCCAGCGCTAGTTTCTTATAATGAACACACACAGCCCACTGTGCCCGACGCCTCCTAGGGGCCAGGCTGGAGAACGGCCCGGAAACCCCATCACCGGGGCTGCACCTCGGCTTGGCCTGCAGGGACCCGCACCCATCCACCTGGCCTTTCTCCCTCCCGTCACCGCCTTGTCTCTCGGGCTGTGTCTGGAAGCACCGGGGCTGCAGGCGCGCCCGCCCGCCCGCAGCCCTCCGCAGCTGTGCGCCACCCAGCCATCACCGTGGCGCTCCACGCACCTGCTGTGAGCTCCTTCACTCGCTGACCCCCCCCCACGAATCCACAGCCCCCCACAGCAGCCCATCCGTGTGGCCGGCTCGCACCACGCACCGGCTTCCAAGTCCGGGCGTCCCACGCTGGGTATAAAACAGACTCACTGAGGCAGAGGGCTCACCTAAATTGACAAAAGCTGGGAACGGAGGAGGCTGAGCCCCGTGGAGCCCTCCCTCCCTCCCTCCCTCCCGCCGGTAGAAAGGGCGTGGGGGGAGGCCCGGCCGGCCTTTCGGTAAACAGGGCCTGGCTCTGAGTAGAGGCCGCTTTCTGGGACTAAGGCAGGTCACAACCAGGGGTGCTCTCGGATGGACGGCGCGGTGACAGGCGTCTCGACGGCAAGTGCTCGGCTTTTGGTGGGTCCTGTGGTGCTTCTGAGCCAGGGGTGCAGCGGGGAGGTGGAGGGGGGCCGTGTGAGGCCGGCCGAGCTGTTGGGCAGATCCATGGCGGCTGGAGAGCCCCCTTAAATCTCCCGTGTTTTGCTCACGGTTTTGCACACCTCTCCGTGCGCGGCGTGTGTGTTTCCTGCCCTCGTCCGTGGCCGGGTCCCGTTGACAGCTCTTGTTTGAAACGCACCCAACACGCGTGTTTTTCGCAACCGGTGGCTGCGTGGCCTGCAACTCTCCTCCCCTCGACGGTTGAGGCCGTGACCCCACACCCCTCTCCCGCTGCATTCGGGCCTGCCGTGTGGCCGGCGTTCAGTTCTGTGCGAACGGTGGGCGCTCAGGGGCGTCTGCCTTTGTCGTGGGAAGTGCCAGTCGGGTGTGGAGGCGTGGCCAGGCTGCTGCGTGGCCGGCCTCGCTGTCCTGCGTGGATCGAGGGCTCACGCGTGCCCGTGCACACTTGGGGCACGTCCTGTGTGCGCACCTGCGTGTCGTGTGCGCAGCTGAGCAGTGATCTGCGGTAGCGCAAGCGCAGGGCCTGGCATGTTTTGAGGGTTTCCAGCGCCGTAGCGGCGGCCGTGCGGAAGAGGCAGTCAGCACGCTTGTGATGACCGGGCAGACGGGAGCGTGCGTGTGCGTGTGTGCGTGCAGGTGCGTGTGAGCATACGTGTGTAAGGGGCTGGGAAGGTGGCTCAGTGGTAGAGGCCCTGGGTTCGACTCCTCAGCACCACATAAGCAGAAAAAGCCAGAAGTGGCGCTGTGGCTCCAGTGGTAGAGCGCTCGCCTTGAGCTGAAGAGCTGAGGGACAGCGCCCAGGCCCTGGGTTCAAGTCCTAGGACTGGCAAAAAAAAAAAAAGAAGAAAGACCGTGTCTGAACCACAGCTGTGATCGTGTGAGCAGAGATGCTTCTCGTAGCTTCTGGAAAACAGGTCGAAAAAATTGGCGGCGGCACGGCGGCTGTTTGGCTGTTGGGGGAGTGAGCAGCCGGCGAGGAGGGGCCCTCGAGCGTGTGTGTACCCCAAAAACACACGTGATGAGCTGTGACCCTCCAGGGTGGGGCGGAGGGGAGGGTCAGGCGTCTGTGGGTGTGTGAGGAGGGCCCGGGTGTGGCGGGGTGAGGGTGCATGCCGGCCCCCCCATGCGCCCTGCGTTTAAAACACTCGTAAGTGACGGGTCAGCCTTTAAAGCTCGCCCCCCCCCCCCCCTTTGTCTAAAGTTAGGTGTTTCTGGAGTTTGAACTCGGGGCTCCGCGTGTCCCGGACTCTTGCTGTAAGCCAAGCCCCCCGCCCCGTTGTGTGTTCACGCACGGTCTCGGTGTGGCCACAATGCTCCTCACGTGGCCGGGACGGCAGGTGTGCGCTGTTGTCGGCAGCCACGGGTCAAGATGGGGGTCTGTGTCTGCCTGACGCTGACCATCAGGACTGCGTCTCCCAGGTAGCTGGGGTTACCGGGGTGCGCACTCGGGGGCGTGGAGGAGGCCGGGGCCGGGAGGGGTTGAGAGGGGCTGGATGATGACACTTGGCCAGAGAACCCTGCGGGCATCCAGGCGCAGGGGACGGGGGGGGGGGGGGGCGGCGAGCCCCTCCTCACCAGGGAGACGCCGGCGTGGAGGTGCGGGCCAGGGGCTTTGCGCGGTGGACTAGCGTGGACGGCTGTGGGGGGCAGTAGATGCCGCCCCGCAGAGGCCGCCGCCAGCGCCATCCCGGGCAGCCGGAGGGCTGCGCCGAGGCCTCGGGAAGGGGCGCCCGGTGCCGAGGCTCACGCCTGCCCCCCCGGCCACTCAGGAGGCTGAGGGCCGAGGATCGCCAGCCCGGGCAGGAGAGTCCGGGAGCCTCTGATCTCCCCAGAACCACCAGCAAACCGGACGTGGCGCTGCGGCTCAAGCGGTAGAGCGCCCGCCTTGAGCTGAGGGGCAGCGCCCAGCCCCGAGTTCAGGCCCCACGGCCGACCCCCCGAAAAGGCAGGCGCGTGCTGAGCTGGGGCGGGGGCGCAACGTGCGTGCTGGGGTCCCCGCGGCGGCTTCCCGCGCTCCCTCCTCGGAGGAGCCGGGGCGGGACCCGAACCCCCGCCGCAGCCTCCAACTGGGGTGCGGCCGGCGCAGGGTCGGGGGCGCCGGGGTCAGGGGTCACGGTCACGGGGGTCGGGCGCAGGCCGCGCGCACTGAGGCTCACGCGAGCGCGGGGCGGGGCTCAAAGCCGCGGTGAGCGGCGCGGGCCGCGATCGCGCGCGGAGCCCTCGGGGCGGGACGGGGGGGGGTCGAGCCGGCCCCGCATCTCCCCTCCCCGGTCCCGCATCTCCCCTCCCCGGTCCCACATCCCCGCCGGCCCCGCATCTCCCCGGCCCCGCACCCCCCCCCGGCCCCGCACCCCGCCGGCCCCGCATCCCCCCCGGTCCCGCATCCCCCCGGCCGGCCCCGCATCCCCCCCGGTCCCGCACCCCCCCCCCCGGCCCCGCATCCCCCCGGCCGGCCCCGCACCCCCCCCCCCCCCGGCGCGCAGAGCCCGGGCTGGACAGCGGCTCTGGAAACGTCTAGAAGCGTCTCCCCGTCCCCCGGCGTGGCCGCCGACCCGGGCGGACCCTCGCGGGGCGCGCTCAGCGCGCTGCCGGCCGCGGCCCGCGGCGCCCGGCCCCACACTTCCCCGCGGTCCCCGCTCCTGACCCGGAGGCCGGGGCGGGCACGGGGCGCCCGGCCCCGCCAGGGTCCCCGCACCGCGCGTCCTCCTCCTCCTCCTCCTCCTCCCCGGGGCCGGGCGCGCGCGCAGGCCGGAGGCGGGGCCGCCGAGGATGCGGAGGCCGGGAGGATGGAGAGGACCCGGGGCCGCGCGGGGGCGGGCTCGAGGCGCGGGGGCGGGGCCTCGCGGACGGGCGGCCGCGCGCGCCAATCGGGGCGGCGGGCGGGCGGCGCGCGGGGGCGGGGCCTCGCGGACGGGCAGCCGCGCGCGCCAATCCCGGCGGCGCGCGGGGGCGGGCGCAGCGCTGCGGGCGGCGCGCGGCGGGCGCGGGGAGCCGGGGCCGCGTCCTCCTCCCGGGCGCCGCGGCGTTCGCGCACCGCCGGCAGGAGCAGCAGCGGCGGCGGCGGCTTTTCCCCGGCCCCGATTCCTGGTGGGTCTCGAGCCGCGGGTGCCCCGGGCCCCTTCGCCCGGTGGAGCGGGTGTGCGGGAGGCGTCCCCGCGCCGGGCCGGCCCGAGGCCCCCGGGGCGGCGGCGCCGCCCGCGCTGCCCTGCGGGGCGTCCGCGCGCGGATGGCAGCCGCCGCGGACCCCGGGAGCCCCGCCGGGCCGGGCCCCGTCTAGAGCCGCCCGCGGCCCGCTTTGTCCGCCGCGCGCGGGGCGGAGCCGGGCGCGCGGGGCTCCGGTGAAAGTTTCCGTTCCCGGCTGCGGGGCGCCCAGCGCGGGAGGCCGGCGGAGGAGGCGCTGACGGCCGGCAGCCCGGCGATCGGCCGCCCGGTGAGTGCGGGGCCGGGGCCGGGCGGGCGGCGGCGGGGCGCGGGGCACCGACTCACGCCGCTTCCCCGCGCAGGTCCTCCGCGGAGCCGCGGCCATGGCCCAGCGCGCGCGGGGCGCCGGGGAGCAGCCGCCGCCGCCGCCAGCGCCGCGCCCGCCTCGGACCCGCGGCCCCCGCCCCGGAGCCCGCAGCCGGCCCCAGCCCCGGGCCGCGGGGCCGCCGCCGCCGCCCGCCCCGGGTCCCCGCGCCGCGCGCAGCCTGTGATGAGCCGCAGCTCGCCGCGCGCGCCGCCCCCGGGCGCCCCCCGGCCGCCCCGCGCCCCGGCCCCGGCCCGGCCCCGGCGCCCCGGCCGCCGCTGGCCCGCGTCCCCGCTCGGCATGAAGGTGTTCCGCAGGAAGGCGCTGCTGCTGTGCGCCGGCTACGCGCTGCTGCTGGGGCTGACGGCGCTCAACCTCCTGGACTACAGGTGGCACCGCGAGGCCCCGCCGCGGCCCTGCGGCCCCGACGGCCCCGGCGCGCCCCGCCGCGCCGCCCTCCCGCCGCGCGCGCCCCCCGCGTCCCCGCCCGCGCCGCCGCCGCCCGCCAACGCCGACAACCGCACGGCCACGCGCGGCCCCCCGGGCCGGGCCGGGCCGCGGCAGCTGGTGTACGTGCTCACCACGTGGCGCTCGGGCTCGTCTTTCTTCGGGGAGCTCTTCAACCAGCACCCCGACGTGTTCTTCCTCTACGAGCCGGTGTGGCACGTGTGGCAGAAGCTGTACCCCGGCGACGCCGTGTCGCTGCAGGGCGCGGCGCGGGACATGCTGAGCGCGCTCTACCGCTGCGACCTCTCCGTGTTCCAGCTGTACGGCCCGGCGGGCGGCGGCGGCCGCAACCTCACCACGCTCGGCATCTTCGGCGCCGCCACCAACAAGGTGGTGTGCTCGGCGCCGCTGTGCCCGGCCTACCGCAAGGAGGTGGTGGCGCTGGTGGACGACCGCGTGTGCAAGAAGTGCCCGCCGCAGCGCCTGGCGCGCCTGGAGGCCGAGTGCCGGCGCTACCGCGCGCTGGCCATCAAGGGCGTGCGCGTCTTCGACGTGGCCGTGCTGGCGCCGCTGCTGCGCGACCCCGCGCTCGACCTCAAGGTGGTGCACCTGGTGCGCGACCCGCGCGCCGTGGCCGCCTCGCGCATCCGCTCGCGCCACGGCCTCATCCGCGAGTCCCTGCAGGTGGTGCGCAGCCGCGACCCGCGCGCGCACCGCGCGCCCCCCGCCGCCGCCGCCGCCCCCCGACGGGCACCGGCCGGGCCTGGGCGGCGGCGGCGCGCGCAAGGAGGGCGCGGCGGGCGGCCCCGCCGACTACCACGCGCTGGGCGCCATGGAGGTCATCTGCCACAGCATGGCCGCCACGCTGCAGACGGCGCTGCGCCCGCCCGACTGGCTGCGCGGCCGCTACCTGGCCGTGCGCTACGAGGACCTGGTGGGCGACCCCGTGCGCACGCTGCGCCGCGTCTACGCCTTCGTGGGGCTGCCCGTCAGCGCCGCCATGGAGCAGTTCGCGCTCAACATGACCAGCGGGCCCGCCGCCGCCGCCAAGCCCTTCGTGGTGTCGGCGCGCAACGCCACGCAGGCCGCCAGCGCCTGGCGCTCGGCGCTCAGCTTCGCGCAGGTGCGGCAGGTGGAGGAGTTCTGCGCGCAGCCCATGGCCGTGCTGGGCTACGAGCGCGCGCGCGGCCCCGAGGACGTGCGCGACCTCAGCAAGCCGCTGCTGCGCAAGCCCCGCCTCTGAGCGCCCGCCCGGGGGCGTGGCCCTCTGGAGCCCCGCCTCTGAACAACCTGCGGAGGCGTGGTCCTCACCAGCCCCGCCCCGAGTGCCCTTCCCCGGGGGCGTGGTCCTCACAAGCCCCGCCTCCGACCGCCCTCCTCCCCAGGGGCGGGGCCCCCGCAAGCCCGGCCTCTGCCCTCCCCGCCTGGGGGCGTGGCTCTAAGAAGCTCCGCCTCTGGGCGTCCCCAGGGGCGGGGCCCCCCGCCAGCTCCGCCCCCGAGCGCTGGACGGACCCACGGATGGGCAGAAGGAAGGGGCCGGCGCTGCGTCCTCGCGGAGCCGATCCTCGTAGTCTACCGTAGACCGGTCACGTCGCGCGGACCCGGGCTCGGCCGTGGGAGCGGCGCGCACGCGCACACCCGCGCACCTGCACAGAAGGGGCCGACGGCGCTGACCTCGGGCGCGGGGCCGGCGGCGGGCTGCGTGTGAATAAAGACCACCGAACGAGACCTGCGTCCTGTGCCTGCTTCCGGGCCTGACCCCGTGACCCCTCCGTGACCCCTAGATGGGCATGCACGACCCTGTGACCCCCTCCCCCCTCCATGCCACCTCGATGGATGGGCCTGACCCCGTGGCCCCCAGACGGGCGTGACCCCCTCCGTTTGCCCTAGACGGGTGGTTGTGACCCGGTGACCCCCTCCGCGCCCCCCGGCGGGCCTCGGCGCTCTGGGTTGCAGACTCTGGTTTGCAGACTCTGGGTTGCAGACTCTGGGTTGCAGACTCTGGGTTGCAGACTGGGTTGCAGACTCTGGGTTGCAGACTCTGGGTTGCAGACTCTGGGTTGCAGACTCTGGGTTGCAGCAGGGGTGACGCGTCCTCCTTTGACACTCCCCCGAAACCTGTGGAAGGGTTTTGTTTTTCCTCTGTGAGAACCCCAGAGCGTGTGAGTGTGAGTGTGCATGAGTGTGAGTCCTGGGGTTAAACTCGGCCTGGGCGCTGTTCCTGAACTGCTTTTGCACAAGGCCAGCGCTCTGCCACTTGAGCCATGGCGCCACTTCCTGCTTTTTCTGCTTCTGTGGTGCTGAGGAATCGAACCCAGGGCCTCAGGCATGCAAGGCCATGCAAGGCAAGCATGCTACCACTGAGCCACCTTCCCAGCCCTGTCATTTTTCTCTAAAGGTGGAGTCTCACCTCAGTAAGGAAGGCCCGTAGTTTGTGTTTACAAAGCGGGTGTACTGGTCTGAGTTCACTCCAATAGCTCCCGTCCTGTGTCGGAGGGGGGGGGGCGGGGGGGGGCCTGGGGACAGTGGCTCCCGTCCTGTGTTGGGGGGGGCCTGGGGACAGTGGCTCCCCGTCCTGTGGGGGGGGCTGGGGACAGTGGCCCCCATCCTGTGGGGGGCTGGGGACAGTGGCTCCCTGTCCTGTGTGTCGGGGGGCTGGGGTCAGTGGCTCCCCGTCCTGTGGGGGGCTGGGGACAGTGGCTCCCCGTCCTGTGGGGGGCTGGGGACAGTGGCTCCCGTCCTTTGGGGGCGTCTGGGGACAGTGGCCCCCATCCTGTGTGTGGGGGGGCTGGGGACAGTGGTCCCCGTCCTTTGGGGGCGTCTGGGGACAGTGGCCCCCATCCTGTGTGTGTGGGGGGCTGGGGACAGTGGCTCCCGTCCTTTGGGGGCATCTGGGGACAGTGGCTCCCATCCTGTGGGGGGGGGCTGGGGACAGTGGCTCCCGTCCTGTGTGTGGGGGGGGCTGGGGACAGTGGCCCCTGTCCTGTGTGTGTGGGGGGCTGGGGACAGTGGCCCCAGTCCTGTGTGTGTGGGGCTGGGGACAGTGGCTCCCATCCTGTGGGGGGGGGCTGGGGACAGTGGCTCCCGTCCTGTGTGTGTGGGGGGCTGGGGACAGTGGTCCCCATCCTGTGTGTGTGGGGGGCTGGGGACAGTGGTCCCCATCCTGTGTGTGTGGGGGGCTGGGGACAGTGGCCCCCATCCTGTGTGTGTGGGGGGCTGGGGACAGTGGCTCCCGTCCTTTGGGGGCGTCTGGGGACAGTGGCCCCTGTCCTGTGTGTGGGGGGGCTGGGGACAGTGGTCCCCGTCCTGTGTGTGTGGGGGGCTGGGGACAGTGGCCCCTGTCCTGTGGGGGGGGCTGGGGACAGTGGCCCTCGTCCTGTGTGGGGGTCTGGGGACAGTGGCCCCCATCCTGTGTGTGTGGGGGGCTGGGGACAGTGGCCCCCGTCCTTTGGGGGGGGTCTGGGGACAGTGGCCCCAGTCCTGTGTGTGTGGGGCTGGGGACAGTGGCCCCCGTCCTGTGTGGGGGTCTGGGGACAGTGGCCCCAGTCCTGTGTGTGGGGGCTGGGGACAGCGCCACCCGGGACCGCGTGGTCCCCGCGTTGCCCTTTGGCAGTGTTAGGACCGAATGACCTTGGGCCCCAGGGCCATGGTTCGCTGCTCGGTGTTGGTGCGCGCTGAGGAGGAGAGGGGCAGCGTCCTTGAAAGGCTGAATACCAACCCTCGTGTCAGGCAACTTCCCGGGCCTGGAGGTACGTGCGTGCGGGGCTCTGCCTGCGGTGACCGGGAGGAGGACCGCACCGGCTGCGGCCGCTGGGGAGGCGGGGAGGTGTGGCAGCAGGAGAGGAGGAGGGAGAGCAGGGGAGAGCCTGGGGGGGGGGGGCAGGGTGAGGGCCAGCGCTGGGCCCTGCAGTGCTCGGGCGGGTTCATGGACGGGGTGAAGGACGGGCCGAGGCCGCAGGAAAGCGGCTGTCACCTGAGCCCAGGGCCTGGGAGGCAGCCGTGGCGCGGCCCCACGGGAGCTAAGGGAGTGGAGGCAGTGTGTGCTCGGGTAGGCGTGGGGGAGGAGGAGGAGGAGAAGGGGGGGGCAGCCCAGGGAGGAAGGAGACCGGGCCGGGGCTGGGGCGGTGGAGGGGAAGCGCCCGTCCAGTCTGTAGCCACGGCCTCCAGCGCACAGGTGCACTCCGCCCTCTGCAGCTTTCTTACACAGGAGTGTGCACACGCACGCACACACACACACACACACACGCACGCTCACACGCAACACTTGAAGGACATCTTGGCAAGAGACTATTTCCTCTCTCCCTCCCCCTTTTTTTGGGGTGCTGGGGATGGAGCCCGGGTCCCGCTCTCTGATAGAGCTGTGTCCGCAGCCAGCCGGGCTGTCTCAGGGCTGTGAGCCGATGGGTGTTCGGTGGGGTCACCCTGAACCCCAGGCCAGGCCGGGGACTGAGTCTCCAATCCCACCCGCGCCGGGACGGAGGGGGGCGGGCCAGGATGACACCCACCATCTCAGGAGCGACAGACAGGAGGTGTGTCCCCACGTGGCCCATCGCCAGACCTCTGCCCCCCCAGGGGTCCCCTCCCAGCCTCTGCCCCCCCAGGGGACCCCTCCCAGCCTCTGCCCCCCAGGGGACCCCTCCCAGCCTCTGCCCCCCAGGGGACCCCTCCGAGCCTCTGACCCCCCCAGGGGTCCCCTCCCAGCCTCTGCCCCCCAGGGGTCCCCTCCCAGCCTCTGCCCCCCAGGGGACCCCTCCCAGCCTCTGCCCCCCAGGGGACCCCTCCGAGCCTCTGCCCCCCAGGGGACCCCTCCCAGCCTCTGCCCCCCAGGGGACCCCTCCGAGCCTCTGCCCCCCCCCAGGGGTCCCCTCCCAGCCTCTGCCCCCCAGGGGTCCCCTCCCAGCCTCTCTCCCCCCAGGGGTCCCCTCCCAGCCTCTGCCCCCCAGGGGACCCCTCCCAGCCTCTGCCCCCCAGGGGACCCCTCCGAGCCTCTGACCCCCCCAGGGGTCCCCTCCCAGCCTCTGCCCCCCCAGGGGACCCCTCCCAGCCTCTGCCCCCCAGGGGACCCCTCCCAGCCTCTGCCCCCCAGGGGACCCCTCCGAGCCTCTGCCCCCCCCCAGGGGTCCCCTCCCAGCCTCTGCCCCCCAGGGGTCCCCTCCCAGCCTCTGCCCCCCAGGGGTCCCCTCCCAGCCTCTGCCCCCCAGGGGACCCCTCCGAGCCTCTGCCCCCCCCCCCGGGGTCCCCTCCCAGCCTCTGCCCCCCCAGGGGTCCCCTCCCAGCCTCTGCCCCCCAGGGGTCCCCTCCCAGCCTCTGCCCCCCAGGGGACCCCTCCCAGCCTCTGCCCCCCAGGTGTCCCCTCCCAGCCTCTGCCCCCCAGGGGTCTCCTCCCAGCCTCTGCCACCCCAGGGGCCATCAGTGCGCTGTGGATGGGGGGGGCACTGTCAAGGCCTCCACCCACCCTCAAAGCGCAGGCCCCGGCGCGTGGCTGATCATTGACACGCTCGGAGTGGACCCGCGTCCCGTCCGGCGTCATCAAGTTGTGCCAAAGGAGGTGAGCGAGCGAGTCCCTGCGTGACACGCGCTGAGAGGTGCTGGGCCGTGTGCACTCCGGGGAGCCCCCCAGGCCCTGTGACCTTGGGAACGGGCCAGAGGCGGTCAAGGTCGAAGCAGGTTTTTGGTCCCAGCAGAGGGTGCCAGGGTGGCGGCGTCAGCGGCGGACGCCGGCTGGGAGAAGCTCCACTCCGAGGGGTTCGAGCCTGGGCGGAGCCCGGCAGACACACCTTCAGCTGCCCAGCAGAAATGGAGGATCGAGGTCCCGGCTGGGCCAGACGCCACTCCCCAACTCCCCCCCTTTCCCCTCCTCCCCACTCTTCCCCCTCCTCCTCCCTCCTTTTCCCCCTCCTCCCTCTTCCCTCTCTTCCTCCCCCTCTTCCCTCTCCTGCTCCTCCTCTTCCCCCTCTTCCTCCTCCTCTTCTTCCTCCGCCTCCTCCCTCTCCTCCCTTTCCTTCCCCTCCTTCTCCTCCCCCTCTTCCCTCTCTTCCCTCCTCCCCCTCCCCCTCCTCCTCCCCCCCTCCCCCTCCTCCCCCTTCTCCCCCTCCCCTCCCCCTCCTCCTCCCCTCCCCCTCCTCCTACCCCTCCTCCCCTCCTCCTCCCCTTCCTCCCCCTTCTCCCCCTCCCTCCTCCTCCCCCTCTCCTCCTCCCCCTCCCCCTCCCCCCTCCTCCCCCTCCCCCTCCCCTCCTCTTCTTTCTCTGGGCATTCTCTGTGTGGCCCAGGCTGGATCTGAACTCGCCACCCTCCTGACTGCTGTGTGCCACGGGCGCTCTTCCTGTCTTACGGAAGATCCCGATGTCGTCTTCGTGGCTTTTGTGTCAGCGGTGGAGCGGGTCCGGGCCGGTCGGGGCTGACTGAGCGCGGGGGCTAGTGTGGGCTGGGTTCTAGAACCCCTCTGTGGGACCCCGGACATAGTGGGCTGCCAGCCTCGGCTGCTGAGCGCTCAGCACACGCACAGCCATGGTGCGGGTTTGCACATGCAGACACACGGATGTGGTGCGGATTCGCACACCTGGGCACACGCAGGGCAGTGGTGAGGATTTGTGCATCAATCAGCACCCGCATGCCCGCCCCCCCCCATCACCCGCCCGGACAGCCGGTGTGGATTCCCGCTCTCCCAGGGATACGTGGACATCCAAACCACAGCCCCTCACGCTCCACCCAGCATCCCTGCCCAGAGAGGCACAGTGACCCGCCCCGGACACACAGCACTGGGGAAAGCCCAGGTCTCAGCGCTAGCACGTTCGCGGCCACGCCCCCCCCCCCCCCCCATACAGCATTTGTAGGTGGCCTTGTTCTCACTTTGCTTAAAGTGTTGGTTTATCTATGAAGCCCGACCTCCTGCCTGCCCCTCCTGATTGCTTGGATTACAGGCCTGTGCTACCACACCCAGCTCAGTTGTTCTCCTTGGAGACAAGCGTGGCTCAAGTTTAAAAATAAAGCCCCCCCAAAGCCCCTAGGGTAGGTGTGGCCGTTTTCAGCAGGAGAGGAAATGCCACGCGGCTCACTGCGGTCGTTACCGAAAGAGCCTTTCGCTTTAGAAGCGCGTTTCCTGGTGAGCTACAGCCAAGCCCCCGTGAGAGCCAGATTCCTGATTTGATCATCATCGCGGACCCTCCGTGTGCGGATCACATTAGCAGCGTTAATGGCCACCTCCTTTGCTGGGGGGCCGGGAGGCAAAGACGGAGACCAGCCACCAGGCGCCGTTTTCTTTTAAACTTGTTTTCCTTCGGTGACCCGGCTGGAGAGAGAGAGACAGACAGACACAGACACACACACACAGACACACGAGTTGATAGCTGAGTCTCACAGGCCAAATCGCTGGTCCTCCTTCTCCCTCTGCGCCAGTCCTGGGGCTTGAACCCGGGCCTGTCCCTCTCGCTTGGCTTTCTTGCTCGGGATTCTCGCTCTGCCCCTTGGGTCTCGCGCCCACATCCCGCTGGTCGTTGGAGGAAGGAGTCTTTGAGGTCCGGCCTGCCTGCGTTGGCTGGGCACCTCTGTGGTCAGCTCTCAGCTGTGGGATTACAGGCGTGAGCCGCGGTGCCCGGCTGAACTTCTTTATGAGACTCCTTTGGGGGAGGGGGGGGGGAGGACCCACCTTCGACTCTGCCCCGGGTCGTTTGCTTCTTTTTCCGGGGGACAAGACCCAGCGCAGCCTCGCTCTGCGCCTGCCACGTAACTGACATTATGTGGCTGCAAGAAATGAAGTGGGTGAAGCTTCTAGAATAGTGTGGGGCGCTTAGAATACCCTGGGTCCTGATATTGCAAGAAAAGAGAAGCGGGGAGGGAGAGGGCGGCGGGCGCCAAGGGGCTGGTTAGGATGTCGGGGCAGGGGGTAGCATTTAGGGTGTAGCCTTTGAGTTAAGGGTTAAGGTTAGGGTCAGGCTAAGTGAAATCATCTAAAAAAGTGATTGAAGCCGGGCGCGGGTGGCTCAGGCCTGTCACCCTAGCTGCTCAGGAGGCTGAGATCTGAGGATCGCAGTTCGAGGTCAGCCCCGGCAGGAAAGTCCGTGAGACTCCTATCTCCAATAAACCACTAGAAAACCGGAAGTGACGCTGTGACTCAAGTGGTAGAGCACTCGCCTGGAGCTGAAGAGCTGAGGGACAGTGCCCAGGCCCAGAGTTCAAGCCCCATGGCCGACCAAACAAAAAAGATTGAAAAGCAATCACCTTTCGAGGCGGGGAGCTGCTCTGCGTTTGACATTTTCTTCCCCTGTGAGTAAAACAGCCACGACCCCCATCCTCCGCTGCCTCTTCCCAACAATCCCCCTGCCAAGCCTCGTGTCCACAGGAACACGCTTCAGGGCTGCGCTGGAGTCAGCAGGCCGGTGTTGGGGGGTCCCAGCTTTTCTTTTGTTTCCTTGGCTCTCGACATTTTGCTGCAGCTCGAAGGAACCAAAGGAGAAATTAATCCGGAAAGAACAGAAAATAATCAAAGGCTTGCAGCGTCCGGCGGCTTTGCAGGCCCAGGCGTCCCGCGGGGCCGGCGCCAGCTTCCGCGGGGTTGGCTTTTTTGCTTCCCTCCGGTCCTGGCACTTGAACTCAGATCCCGGGTGCTCAGATCCTAAGCTTTTCCTGCTCAAAGCCAGCGCTCTACCCCTTGAGCCACAGCGTCACTTCTGGGTTTTCTGAGTGGTTTATTGGAGACCCTGGGCTGGCTTTGAACCGTGATCCTCAGATCTCAGCCTCCTGAGTAGCTAGGGTGACAGGCATGCTGTGTGTGCTTTTAAAAGCTTGGTGCAGACCCGGCCTTTAACCCCATGCAGTGTCCTGTGTTATTGATTTGGAGCCAGCAGGCTTGTGTGTGTGTGTGTGTGTGTGTGTGTGTGTGTAAGTAAACAGAGGCCTTTAATAATAGCCACGTTGGTAGGATTTCTGCTGTGTAAGCAGAGCACAATTGGCCAGCAGCTCAGCCAGAGTTTCGGGGAAGCAGGAAGCGCAGTTTGGGGGGAGCGGTGGGGGGGGGGGTGAGAACAGATCCGTTTCTCAAGCGGTTTTTGGCGTAATGAGGATCCTAATGAATTCTTTTCCCAATTAAAAATATTTTCACATCTCTCGAAATGAGTCACCCAAGAATACGTTGCTGGGTGGATGTACATTGATTCAGATGCCTCCCTCCCTCCTTTCCATTCTTTCTCTCAAGAGCTCTGTGCTTGCTTGCTCAGCTGGGTGCTCTACCACGTGAGCCACGCCTCCCGTACTGCTTTTTGCTTTTTTTTTTTTTTTTTTTGGAGATGGACTCTCTCAGATTGTCTTCCCGGACTGGCTTTGAACTATGATCCTCCATCTCTCAGCCTCCCGAGTCGGTAGGATGCTTGCGATTTCCAAGCCTCATGACCCAACCCCCATGCCACTCTCAGTGTAGGCCATCCTAAGGCCTCGGGCACACTCGGGCCGGCTTTGCTCTAATCGATGGCTGCCACGTCCGGCGGTTTCTGGCCTTGAGGCGTCTGGAGGGCCCTGCGCGGGCCCCGGGTCTGTCCGGGTTGTGGGGGCAGGCCGCACCCTGGCTTGCTCGCTGGGACCGTGGGACGAAGGCTGGGGCTGGCGGTGTTCTCGGTCCGAATGCGGTTCCTGTCCCGAGCATTCTTCTCGTGTCCGTGCTGCGTCCTCAGAAGGCCTCGGGTCAGGTCCTTTCCTCCTGCAACGCCCCGCCCTGTCTCCAGTGCTGCCCCCAATCCCTCCCGCACTGCACCCCGAGATGGCCCCCGACGGCTCCCACAGACGCCCGGCTGCATGCTTGGGGGCCCTGCCCACCCTCCTGCCCACCCTCCTGCCCTGAGCCCCCGGGCTGCGCCCCCAGGCTGCTCGCCTGGGTCCCCCTTTCTCTGAGTTTTAATGATTCCTCTCCTCGCGTGCCTTGATGACGTTCCTGTCCCTTTTAAACTTGAACTCCTGAGCCAGGCGCCGGTGGCTCACGCCTGCCATCCTAGCTACTCAGGAGGCTGAGATCTGAGGATCACGGTTCAAAGCCAGCCTGGGCAGGAAAGCCCATGAGACTCTTATCTCCAATGAACCACTCAGAAAACCAGAAGTGGTGCTGTGGCTCAAGTGGTAGAGCGCTCACCTTGAGCTGAAGAGCTGAGGGACGGCGCCCAGGCCCAGAGTTCAAGCCCCATAACTGACCTCCCTTCCACAAAAATAATGGATCTCACGTCATCAATGGGGGCAGGTGTCATCAGCATTATTATTATTATTGTCAACATCCTTACACAGGGAGAGCCAGCGTGCTGTGGCTCACAGCACACGAAACCTGGAAGTTAATACATTGAACTTGCCCGGATTCGAACCCAGAACTCAGGCTGTAGTGTGTCAGCCAACCCCCTCGGCCAGGCCGTCTTCATGGCGGGCTGCGGTACTCAGCCAGCATGGCTCCTTAGGGGCTGTACACGAAGCGTTATGGGGGTCCCTAGAAACAGATTTTCCTCCTTAGGTAAGTTGGGGTGCCGGGCGCTGTGGGTGGCAGTCACGCAGGCGGGTGCAGCCAGCGAAGGCTCCGGTTCTATTGGCTGAGCTTCCTCAGCCCGGCGGACCGCGTCTCCTCCCGCTCCCGCTCTGACTGCCCAGAAACGGGGGGGGGGTTCCCCAGTTCTTTGTGGTGAGATCTCTAGGAACTCTGTGTCCAAGAGCTGAGAGAGCCCGCCGGCGCCGGCTCCGTGTGTCCCCCGCAGCCGGGGCTGCCCTGCGTGGCCTCTGACCCCAGGCAGCTGGGGAGGTTTGGGGGGTCACCGACCTTCCCTTGTGCTGCTGGGTGGCTGAGGAGGCGCCTGGTTGAGATTTTGGGGTGATTCCTGAGCGCTCAGGAGGGGCAGATTGTAAATGCAGATCCTCCGGGAAACCGGTCCTTATCTGGGAAGGGGGGGACACTGGGGTCGCATGAGAGGAGGTCATTTCCAAACAGGGCGAGGAGAGGGGGTTCAAACACGGGCAGAGAGACTGTGGGGGAAGGAGAGGCAGGGAGGGAGGGCGACGGTCCACGTGGGATGTATCTTTTATTTTTTGTCGGTCGTGGGGCCTGAACTCTGGGCCTGGGTGCTGTCCCTCAGCTCTTCAGCTCAAGGCTGGCGCTCTACTGCTTGAGCCACAGCGCCACTTCTGGCTTTTCCTTTGTGCCGGTCCCGGGGCTTGAACTTAGAGCTGGGGGCGCTGTCCCTGAGCTTTTCCTGCTCGAGGCTGGCGCTTGACCACTTGAGCCACAACTCTGCCTCTGGCTTTCGGCTGGTTCATTGGAGATGAGAGTCTCATGGAGTTATTCTGTCCGGGCTTGACTTTGAACCGCGATCCTCAGATCTCAGCCTCCCGCGTAGCTGGGGTGACAGGCGGGCGCCAGGGCCGCAGCCCCGCGCTGTAGTCCAGCTGCGTTTCTGGCCTCGGTTTACAGCCGGGAGCCACGCTTTCTCTCTCTGCTCACGGCGGCTTCTGGGGGTGCTGAATTCAGCCCGCGCACCCCAGTGCACTTTCCCCACGCTCTGATTTCGCTGATACAGAAAGGGGGTGTGAGGGACGTGAAGTTCAGGGTTCAGGTGACGCGGGTAGCGTGGAGATCTTAGCCCCAGGGCATGAGGCCCTCAGCACGTAGAAGCAATGCTTCCACCCAAGAGACCAGAGCGCCTGCTCCCCTGCCCTGCCCTGCCTCAACCCCCAAGCCCTCCCAGCCTCCAGAGCTGGGCCTCACTGCCTCTGCGCTTCCCCGAGCAATAAAAACACAGTGCCGGGGGCTGGGAAGGCGGCTCAGTGGTAGCGCGCTCGCCCAGCGCGCATGGAGCCCCGGGTTCGATTCCTCAGTACCACCTACACGAAAAGAAAGCTGGAAGTGGCGTTGTGGCTCAAGTGGTAGAGCGCCAGTCTGGAGCAAAAGAAGCTCAGGGACAGCGCCCAGGCCCTGAGTTCAAGCCCCAGGACTGGCAAAAAAAACAATACAGTGTATGGCGTGGGGACTTGAACTCATGGAGACACAGAAGGGTGGGGGTGGGGGGGTCAAACCCACGGATCATTGCACACGTGTTTAACTTGCGGGCCTGTGCACCTGTTTGGGGGCCACGGAGAGAGAGGCACTGGGTCTCTCCGAGTGTGTGTGTGTATGTGTGTGTGTGTGTGTGTGTGTGTGTGTGTGTGTCTGTCTGTCTGTCTGTCTGTCTGTCTGTCTGTCTGTCTGTGTGTCTGTCACGCTGCTCGGGGCTGGGCCTGCGCGTCTCTGGTGGGCGGCCGTGGCCGGCTGGTCTCCCGTGAGCGAGTCACGGGATGCTGTGGAGTTGCTGTGGGACCATGATGATCTCTGGCAATGTACAGATGATTCCACACTTGGTTCCTTTTCTCTGGGGACACGCCCTAGACCAAGCCCCCCCCAGTCCCCCCCAGTCCCCCTCTCCCCGTGGGTCTTGGAGAGCTCGGCCCTGACCTCCGGGCTCCATTGCTTCCCTCCGTGAGCGCTCGGAGCTCCCGGGCTGTCCTCAGACACGAGTTCTGCTCTTCCCTGAACATGCCCGCCATCTCTGACGGGACCCCGGCTCCCGAGGACCCCCTTCTCCTTCAGACCTCTTGAGGAGACGGGCGCGATTTTCAGAATTCCCAGGCCTCAAGGCCGGCAACGAGCAGTCTCCCCCGCTCCCTTCCCTGCGCTGGCTAACCAGGCCCCTCGCCTTCCACTTCGAAGCCCGCCGACCCCATCTCCAGCCCCGAGCCCCAGGGGCCACCCTCACCTCCACTGCCTGTGGAATGAGAGCGGCTTTATGTACCCCTCTTCCCTGAACTCCCCTAAGCGTGCTAGAAACACCATCAGACCTCATTCCTATACACAGTCACCCACTGTAAAGCCAGGTAAACAGAGGCACACATACCACACCCCCATGACAGAAGAGGGAGGGAATATAACCCGAGGGGTCCCAGCGCACAGGAACTTGAGCCTTGTTCAGCTATGCCTCCTGGCTGTGCTGGCAACGTTAGCATCTGTGCAGATGACCGTTTACACTTGACAGTTGCTCGCTCTGTCCACAGCTGCCCAACACTGTGACTACTGATCCCCCCATGTCAATCCACCCACCCACCCATCCATCCACCACCCATCCACTCACCCATCCACCCACCACCCATCCACCCACCCACCCACCCATCCACCCACCAACCACCCATCCATCCATCCATCTACCCATCCACTCACCCATCCACCCACCACCCACCCATCCACCCACCACCCACCCATCCATCCATCCACCAACCACCCATCCATCCATCCATCTACCCATCCACTCACCCATCCACCCATCCACCCACCCACCTACCACCCACCCACCCACCTACCACCCACCCACCCACCCACCCACCCACCCACCCACCACCCATCCACCCATCCACCCACCACCCATCCACCCATCCACCCACCACCCATCCACCCATCCACCCACCACCCATCCACCCACCCACCCACCCACCCACCCACCCATCCACCCATCTACCCATCCACCCATCCACTCATCCATCCACCCACCCACCCATCCACCCACCACCCATCCACCCACCCACCCATCCACCCACCCATCCCTCCACCCATCCACCCATCTACCCATCCACCCATCCACTCATCCATCCACCCACCCACCCATCCACCCACCCACCCATCCACCCACCCACCCATCCACCCACCCATCCATCCACCCACCCATCCACCCATCTATTCACCCATCCACCCATCTATTCGCCCACCCATCCACCCACCCATCCACCCATCCACCCACCCATCCACCCACCCACCCACCCATCCACCCATCCACCCATCCACCCATCCACTCATCCATCCATGCACCCATCCACTCATCCATCCATTCCAACCATCCACCTACCCACCCTCCTATCCACCCACCCATCTATCTACTCATCTATCTACCCATCCATCCATCTACCCATCCATCCATCCATCTACCCATCCATCCACCCATCCACCCATCCATCTACCCATCCACCCATCCACCCACCCACCCACCAACCTACCTACCCACCTATCCACCTACCTATCCATTTATCCATCCTGCCCATCATCCCTGCATCCACCCACTCATCCACCCACTCTCCCATTCACTCATCCACCCACCCACCCATCCATCCATCCATCCATCCATCCATCCATCCATCCATCCATCCATCCATCCATCCATCCATCCATCCATCCACCCACCCATCCACCCATCCACCCATCCATTCATCCTGCCCAACATCCATCTGCCCACCCACCTATCCATCCATCTGTCCATCCACCTACCCACCCATCAACCCACCCATCCATCCATCCATCCATCCATCCATCCATCCATCCATCCATCCATCCATTCCACCCACCCACCCACTCCACCCATCCATCCATCCTTCCATCCACCCACCCACCCATCCCTCCATCCCTCCCTCCATCCATCCATCTACCCACCACCTACCCACCTATCCACCTATCCACCTATCCATTCATCCATCCTGCCCATCATCTACCCATCCATCCATTTCACCCACCTACCCATCCATTCCACCCACCTACGCATCCACCCATCCACCCATCCACCCATCCACTCATCCATGCACCCATCTACTCATCCATCCATTCCAACCATCCACCTACCCACCCTCCTATCCACCCACCCATCTATCTACTCATCTATCTACCCATCCATCCATCTACCCACCCATCCATCCATCCATCTACCCACCCATCCACCCATCCACCCATCCATCTACCCATCCACCCATCCACCCACCCACCTACCAACCTACCTACCCACCTATCCACCTACCTATCCATTCATCCATCCTGCCCATCATCCCTGCATCCAACCACTCATCCACCCACCCTCCCATCCACTCATCCACCCACCCACCCATCCACCCATCCATCCACCCATCCACCCATCCATTCATCCTGCCCAACATCCATCCACCCACCCACCTATCCATCCATCTGTCCATCCACCTACCCACCCATCAACCTACCCACCCACCCACCCACCCATCCATCCATCCCACCCATCCATCCATCCATCCATCCATCCATTCCACCCACCCACTCCACCCATCCATCCATCCATCCTTCCACCCACCCACCCACCCACCCACCCCTCCATCCCTCCCTCCATCCATCCATCTACCCACCACCTACCCACCTACCCACCTATCCACCTATCCATTCATCCATCCTGCCCATCATCTACCCATCCATCCATTTCACCCACCTACCCATCCATTCCACCCACCTACCCATCCATCCATCTACCCACCCACCTACCCACCCTCCCATCCATCCACCCTCCCATCCATCCATCCCTCCGGCACTCCATCCATCCACCCACCCATCCATCTATCTCACCCACTCACCCATCCATCCATCCATTCATCCATCCACCCAACCATCCAGCCACTCATCCACCCATCCATTTATCCACCCATCTGTCCCCATCCACCTGTCATCCACCCATCCACCTACATATCCACCCATCCATCCATTTGCCTACATATGCATCCACATTCATCCATCTGTCCATCTGTATATCTACCTGCTTATCCATCCATCCACCTACCCACCCCATGTCCATCCATTCATATATCCATCCATCGGTCATCCTTCCATCCATCTTATATCCACCCATCCACCCACATATCATCCATCCATCATCCATCTAGCCACCCATAAGTCTTCTCATTTCCCCCCCAACTGTATCCTGAACTGGATTACTTTACCATAGGTACTGCTCTCTCCCTGTTTCAAACCACCACAGCTCCTAGCTGCTTATATTCATTTTCCCATGCAACAGCTTTCTCTGTTGCTCTTTGGAAAGTGGTTAAAAACATAGCTTACGCCATTATATTGCCCGATTCAAATGACAGACCTATTACCGGAGGGTCAATTCAGATATGCTTGTTACTTAAATGAAAAATTATGAGTCACGACTTAAAAGACCTGATAAAACCTGGCCCCCACTAAACTTGCCGAGCAGAACCCCTAATGATCACCCCTGCCCCCTGCCATGCCATTCCAGCTTAGGCTGTGGTCATGCCAAGGGCGTCCAACCTCAGGCTCAAGGGCAACATTTCCCCAACCCTTGCATGTCTGTCTGCTCTCCCTCACGGCTCAGCTCAGCTGCCACCCCCTCCCAAGCCCTCCTCCATCTCCCAGATAAAGCAGCTTCACACCCCCCCCAAGCTGGTTATACCATCATCACCTGGTTGCATCCATCAGAAATGACATCAGCCATCCGATCAGACAGCCTCACCAGAATGGTATAGCTCTTGGAGGGCAAGGGTTATTTTTTATCTTGTTCGTTGTCAGAATGTAGAGACTTGGAGCATAGTAAATACTCCGAATAGTTATCAGCTGGGGCTGGGAAGGTGGCTCAGTGGTAGAGTGCTTTCCTTGCGTGCATGAAGCCCCGGGTTCAATTCCTTAGTACCACATACACAGAAAGAGCTGGAAGTGGTGCTGTGGCTCAAGTGGTAGAGTGCTAGCCTTGAGCAAAAAAAAGAAGCTCAGGGACAGCGCCCAGGCCCTGAGTTCAAGCCCTAGGACTGCCCCCCCCCAAAAAAACCCCAAAACACAGATAGTTATCAACTGACTGAACCAATGGTTGACTTTGTGGGTTCATAAAATATAAGTAATATAAATCATTCAGACACACAAGGAAAAGGTCACACGGCGTGGAGATATCACGAGGAAGGTAGCGGCAGCAGGTCTTGTTCCTGGAAGTTGGGAGTTAGAGTTTACCACGTGAACCTCGGTTCAAGGTTCACTCCATTCAGATTCCGTTCTGTGACTGCAATTAAGTCTTCTGCGCTCTGACGATTGGTTAGATTCTTAAAATCGAATGCTATTAGCTGGCAATTGGAAATTATGATTATGTAAATATTATGCAGCTGAGAACCAAGGAGTTTGATTAGACTTGCAGAGGAGGAAAAATAATAGGGAATGGAGAGAGCCGGGCCCTCTGAGGGAGAAACTTCGAGCGTCAAGGTCAAATGAAGTCTGTTTGCCGCTTTCCATTTCTCCCCTTGCTTAGAGTCACACTGCATTTTTATGTGATTGAACATGACATTTCTTAACAGCTTTGTTTTGTCTTCTCCAAAATCTCTAATTGCCTCTTTTTTTTTTCTTGGTAGAAAAGTCTGATAATAAAAACAAACCTTTTTACAGAAGGTATTGGAAGCCAGCTACTAAATATTTTGTATGCGCTGTCTCATTGGTGCTCTACCGCTTGAGCCACAGCTCCACTTCTGGCTCTTAGATGGTTAATGGGGGATAAGAATCTTGCAGGTTTCCGGCTTGGGCTGGTTTCAAATCATGATCCTCAGATCTCAGCCTCCTGAGTAGCCGGGATTACAGGTGGGAGGCAGTGTGGGTGAAAGTGGTTTTATTCTGTGCAATTTTTTTTTTTTTTTTTGCCCGCCATGAGGCTTGAACTCTGGGCCTGGGCGCTGTCCCTCAGCTCTTCAGCTCAAGGCTAGCGCTCTACCACTGGAGCCACAGCGCCACTTCCGGCTTTTTCTGTTTATGTGGTACTGAGGAATCGAACCCAGGGCCTCATGCATGCAAGGCATGCACTCTACCGCTGAGCCACCTTTTCCTCCTCCTTTCTGAAACAATATA